>NW_024343734.1:596702-623800 GCF_902729225.1 Pteropus medius | reverse complement strand
ACTTCCCAAATTAGAAGGCTGGAAGAAATGGGGACACCTCTGTCAAGCAGAGAGCAGGGGGAGGAGGTGAGCAAACCTTTTCAGATCCAGACAGGTATCAATTCAAGTTGAAAGTCTGGAAGGCTTTGGATGACAAAGATCCGGAAATCCCACTGGAGCGGGAGATGAAGAGACGTCTCTGGTCCCCAGAAGTCACGGCAGGCACCATGCTATTGGTCCGTTGTCCCCATCATTGGGGAGCTCACCGAGGAGAAGGCAGGGTTCACACCCCTTACTTGTCATTAGGGCTCCCTACCCACCCCAGCAAATAAGTTGACCGTCTCTGCCGGACCAAGTCCCTCCTGCCTTTTTCTAGTCCTTTCCTTCTGGCCTCAGCATCCCAAAGCCCCGAGGAATTCTCTCTAGACCTGCTGCCTGGATCCACTGACCTAATTGCCCTATAATTCTTGCATTTAAACATACAGAGAAGCCCTCTCATCAGACGTGTGGACGAAACCCCACCGCCCCTTCCTTCCGGGGCATCCCCCTGATGCCCCACGTGGCTTGTGGATGACACCCACATCAGTGACTGTCCCCCGGTTTGGGCTTGGCAGTGAAGATTCTCTTTCCCAAACAGAGGAGGGGAACGGGAGTGAGTTTGAAAGCCTGGGTGCCATCTTAACAGGGTAGCCACCCCAAAACACCCGCAGTGTCCCCAGCCTGCATCGAAGACTTAGAACATTTCTAGTGCCCATTCCCCGACTCCCATTCGTCAGAGCAGAGCTGTCATCCGCATGTCCCTCTCCCACCAAGCCTCTGACCGTCCGAGTGAGATGGAGGCGTTCGTTCCTCAGGTACCAGCTTACTCCGGCGAGCCAGGTGAGGGGCCAGGGGCTGTCTCCCTGCTCTCGGGCCCGCTGCTTCTGACCGAGTCTCGTAAATCCATGCGAAGTCGCTTTTAATCCACATCCCATTCCGAGTCCATGAGCACCCATCAGCTTAATCTTTTCACCGTGTCTTTCGAGCTTAGATAATCACCTGTAGAAATACCATGTCCACCGCCTTGCTTAACCCCTTGGGAAGGACAGCCACCACGAAAGGAACCCAAAGGGATATGGTGAGGGGTCCGGAGGTGTGAACGGAACATTGGCGATCGGGCTGGGGTGTCTCGGGGTGGGGAGATCAGACGGTCAGCCCAGGGACTCCCAAAAGTAACTGCAGCCTGCTGTCTCTTTCTGGAAAATCACAGATTTGGGTGGAGCGTTTGTAAGTACCCATTAAATCATTAATAAATCAATCAATAAGTAAACGGAGGGTTAAAAAATTCACTGCAAGGCTGCCTCGATGATTCCTTCCCCGATTCCTCCCAGATGCCGTGGCGGCAGACATCACTGCCCGAATACAGAATCTGTTTTCAAAATCCAGATGCGACTTCATGTTGTCCCCTCTCCCGTCCCCCAGTCCCCTCCCCCTCCCCTCATCCTTCCTAAAACACTCTGATCAACTGCTGCCACTATCTGTCACTTTGGCCAGACATCGGGAAGAGATTTTAGCCATCCAGCCTCATTCAGTACCAATCCGATTGTCAGATTAGGAGGATGTTTCATAGACACGCGAGAAGCCTGAGGATTTGACGGTGGATCTTTCCCGCTTCAGCTCCGAGCGGCCGGAGGATAAGTCCTCACCTGATGGCGATGACGCACAGAAACGCCACAGGAAGCACAGTTCTCCCTTCCCCAGATCCCTCGGTTCCATTTTGACCTCTGCCTCCCACGTTCTCTCTCCTCTCTGCAGTCGGTCTCGTCAAAATGCCCTGCGATGGATGGAGTTCGAGTGGTGTCTCCAGACACCTCTTCGACCGAGGGCGTGCCCAGCTCCAGCGAGTGCCGTCCGCAGCCAGCCTTCTGTGGCCAGTTCCAGATCAGAGCTGTCCTCAGCTGCACAGTGGCCTCTGTCACCCAAGGCCATGCCCTCCCCAGGCCAGTGCATAATAGGCAGGGGCGGCCGGAGGGCAGGTTTGAAAATCCGGCCATTTCAAGCCAAGCGAGAGCCTTGTCAAGGGCCCCTGCGGGTTTGGCTGATGTTATTATTGAACGTGCGCTCCACTCAGTTCAACTTCCCCCTCTGCCTGATCCCAGCTCCTTCCCCAGGTGTTGGCCCAAGGACACAGAGGACACTGCTTGATAAACTTATCCACATTCATCTCCTCCACCCCACAGAGCAGGCGCCCTGGGACCCCGACATGAGGCAGCCCGTCCACCAAAGGCCCTGCCTGATTCAGCCACCCCCGTCCACCTCTCCTCACAGCTCACCACCGCTCCAAGTTATCTTCCTTGGAGCATCCATCCCGATCTAAGCTTCTCCGAAGCCATTTATTTCTGTTTTCCCTTCACTCTGTACGATAAGCTCCAAGAAAGCAAAGACCTTATCGCTGGGCTGTCTCCAGGAGCCAGAATAATACCAGGCTCATAGCATAGACACGTGCTGTCCAGTGCAGTAGGCGCTGCCCACGCCAGGCTGTTTATATGTCACCGAAGTAATTCGTGAGCTCGGTCAGTTATGAATGACATGTGATTAACCTAATAAAAATAAAACAAAATCCAGCTTCTCGGCCTCACTTACCACATTCACCACGCGATAGCTGAATGTGGCCGGTGGCTGCCGTAATGCACGGCACAGATCTAGAACATTCCCATCATCACGGAAGAAAGAGACTATTGAATCGTGTGGCTCTCGACGATAAGCCCCTCGAGGTCATGCACCCCATGATCGCTCAAGGTCCCTTACCGAGGATACCGCCAGACACATAGCAGGGACTTGGCAAATATGATACCAACGGGGTCAGGGAATGCCCGGATGAGGTGTGTGGGGTGGCGAGTGTATTGATGGGGTGGGATGGAGGTGACCTTTGAAAGGTGACCTGGATTATGTCACTCCTCCACTCGAAGCCCTGCAGGATCCTCACAGACCGGCATGATGCAAACCCTGGTCTCGCGCTGACCCCTCACCGCCCACCCCCCTCCAGCCACCCTGGTCTCCTTGCTGTTCCTCCCACACTCCAGCTACTCAGGGCCTTTGCGCTCACCCTACACCGTGTCCCAGACGCTGTCCCCAGACACGCCCCCGGTGCACTGTAAGCGCCCCGGTGTCTCTGTGGGGTGAGGAATCCACCCACTCCCACGACATCTCCAGCCACCTTTCTACTCTGCTTCTCCCCGTATCCATTACCACCTTCTCACGGTCTAAATGTGATTACGTTTGCTCATTGATTTCGTTCCGTGGCTGCGTCGTCCATTGCAACAACGGAAGCTCCTGGGGTCTGAGGTTTGGGTCTGTTTTGTTCACCATTCCAGCCCCAGGCTCAGAAGGGAGCCTTGCACGTGTGGCGAATGCTTCAGACGTGGCTGTTGGATAAGTGAAGGGTGGAGGAGGGGAGGAAGGGGGGAAAAGGGAAGGAAGGAATACAGGGTAGGAAGCTCAAAATAAAATCGTCTCAGGACAACGAAGAATGACAAAAAGGAGCGGCCGTGATCAGGGCTGAGGAAACACGTGATTCTGGTTCCATCTTTTTACATTGAAATTGCATGAAAGCGAGGCCTCCGAGCCGCTCTGCCCGCTCCTCCACGGAGCTCAAAGCGCGAGAGCCTCGCGGGAGGGCACGGCCTGATGGCCTGAGGACATTTGGGACGCTGAAGTGTCCCACTCATAGGAAGAGGTGAGGAGGGATATACGGTTCCAGCTTCACAGCGCAGGTCCTGTCGGGATACGAGTCCTCTGTCTGTCTGTCTCTGTCTCTGTCTGTCTCTCTCTGTCTCTCTCTCTCTCTGTCTCTCTCTCTCTCTGTAAGATGACATTTTACGGGGGATTAATTCCCTGGGGATCAGCTCGCCCTAAACCTCGATAATCCAGATTTGTGATTTAATTCGGTGGCCTGAGCATCTTACCCAAGGAAAAGGATGTAGGAGGCCAGAGAAAAAGGAGCAGACTGTACTTCCAGGAAATCAAGAAAACGGAGTAAGCTTAGGCTATTTTCCTTTTCTTTCTTACTTTCTTTTTTCCCCCCTTGACTTGTAAAAGGAGTTTATAGCCTTAAATTTTTTTTTTTTTTTAAATTGCGGTATGATAGACGCACAAAAACAATTTGATGAGTGTGGAGATAAACACATCGTCGAAACCATCTTTAATGAACCATCTCCAAGTCCAGTCTTATCAAGAACGCTGTGCCTCACTGTGTCATTGGCGTGTCTGCCTCTTACGAGAGAAGGAACCGAGGGGTTCGAAGCCAGGGGAGTGGGAAGGGCGGAAGAAAGACTATGTGCTGAACATTCTGAGTCTACCAGGAGCAAAAACTAACTTGACCCGAGACAGAGCTGGGGAGAGCCTGGCAGGGCGTAGGGACTTAGGGTTCCGTGAAGTCGACAGATGTCACTCGTCTCTGGAACGTCCGGAGCGGCGATGGGACGCTAGTCCAGTCACGTTTCCACGTGTAGGTGCTTCTTTCTTTATCTAGTCCTAGAGATGTGGCTTCTCCCTCACCCCATCAGGGCAAAGCCGGGGCTTTTCGGTCCGGTCACCGCACGCCCTCCCCGGCCCTCCTGGGGGATTCGGTCCTCCACGAGCGCTCCATCCACGTTGCCCGGGTGGGGAGTGACTGGGGCTTCCAGAACCTTCTCAGCGAGACATCATCTTCACAAACTCTGCAGAGAAAAGTCCCCGGTGAGGCGTCTGTTTGTAAGAGCAGCTGACGTGACTTTTTTTGAGTCCTTACTATGTGTCAGAAACCACTGGTGATCTTTGGGAAGTTAACTGTCCCCTCTACGCCTTTATCTACCAATGGGGATTTACTTTGTATAGTCAAACAATATAATGCCTATAAGACATAGTAAGTGTTAAATAAATAGTAATTACGGGTGTCTGATTTCATCTTTCCAACTGGTCCTGGAGGAGTAAGCACTATTTTACAGATAAGCAAACTGAGGCCAGCGAGATTGACCAAACGTGCCTGAGGTCACACGAGTGGCGAACCCTGGAATGAACGCAGGTTGTACCTAACTTTGCTGTGATTCCAGATGAACTTGGTGGCCCCACCCAGGTCTGGAGGTCAGTCTGTCTGTCCCCTGCCCTTACCTGTGGTGGGCCTGAGGCTCTGTCTCCTCAAATATCTATCTCCCACTTCCTCCAGGTCTTCAGTGATGCCCACTGCACACCTGAGCCTGGCTGGATAAGCAGGCATCCAGCAAACATTTGCTAAGTCGCAGCCATGCCTCGGTGACAAAGTACATCTGTGAGACTTCCCGGCTGGGACCCATACACCCAGCTCAGGGTGAAAGAAAGTTCTTTTTTTTTTTTTTTTTAATTAAAATTATTGGTGTGACATTGGTTAATAAAATTATATAGTTTTCAAGTGTACTGAAGGGACGTTTCTGAGCAGAGGTTGCATGGAGCGAATTCCCAAGGGATGGATAAGATTTGGAAAGGCGTCGATGACACGAGAAAGTGGGGTAAGTGGAAGGTACACCAGGCAGAAAGGGAGGAGGCTGGAGAAGGCAGAGCAGGTACCAAGTGCCAGAACATAAAAAATCAGAGGGTGGCTGTAGAAGACACAGCTAGTGGTGGGCGGGGTGGTGGGGTGGTGGGTGGACCATTGGATCATGGATGACCTTGAACGTCAGACTAAGAATTTTAGACTTTGGTCTTTAGGCAGCAGTTCGATGCTGAGACTTTTGAACCAGAGAGCATTACAATTTGAGCTTGACATATCCTATTTACGTCTCCCACAGAAATGATCTCCACGCCCATCCACGCGGGACTCCAATCTTGATTTACCCAGTTGTTTCCGTGTTGAACTCTGGGCTAGGAATTGGGGATTTCGTGATGAAAGGTGGAGTGCATGACCTCGGAAGGGGACAGGCTATAAACCCATGTCTGCTGGCGTAATGTCATGGACCAAGACTGCTGCCGGAGCATGTGTGGGTGCTATAGGGTCACAAACAAGGACGCCAAGCCCGATACGAGAGGTGGGGAACACCTCCCAGGGGCATAACTAAGAGTCGGCCGGGGTATTCCAGGCGGGAACGCCGGCGTGAGTGATGACAGGGAAGGGAGCTTGGTGCATGATTTCTTTAAGTTTTCTTCAAAACTTTGGC
Source organism: Pteropus medius (assembly GCF_902729225.1). NCBI lineage: Eukaryota > Metazoa > Chordata > Mammalia > Chiroptera > Pteropodidae > Pteropus > Pteropus medius. The sequence continues at coordinate 617,675 of NW_024343734.1, read as the reverse complement.
AGAAAGGTGCCATTACCACCCCCATTTCACAGATGTTAAAACTGACCCTTAACTCGAGTAAGTGACCAGGAGAAGGCCACAGGAGATGATCCTGAACTTGAACTCCATGAATCTGACCCCAGAGAGTCCCAGCTATGAATCAGTCTCCTCGCCTTCTGAGGGGACGTTTTGTTCCTATGACGAAGGCACCAGGGGACAAGAAGGGGCGGGGGGTGGAGGGGATGGAAGTGAGTCCTGCCTGAGCTCGGGTAGCAATGGGGACAGAGTGGTCCAAGGAGCAGCCGGGGATAGAAACAAGGAGAGGTAAGAGACACCGAGCTCTCTGAAATGACACGGGCAGAAAGGGACACCACAGAAACATTTCCAACACCCGCCACCCAGCCTCGAGCTGGGGAGGAGTGGGAAGGAAGGGTTGACTTGGGGAATCACACGGGGTGTCGGGGCTGGAGGCGTCACCTTCAAAGTCAACGGTGCCATCTCCGTTCACATCGGCCTCACGGACAACCTCGGAGATCTCCCGAGGGGTGAGCTTCTCTCCCAGAAGCCTTTGCATGGCCTGCTGCAACTCTCCCAGGGTGATCTCACCGTCTCCGTTGGTGTCAAACTGTTAGGGGCAGAAGAGGGAAACGCGGGTGGCCCTTGACCAACGCGGCAGCTAGGGGCACCGACCCCCGCGCGGTTGAAAATCCACCTACAACTTTTGACACCCCCAGAACTTAACCGCTAATGGGAAGCCTTACCGATAACATGAACTGTCAGTTGACACATATTTTGTGTGTCACCTGAATTCTATACCACGGTCTCACAACAAGGTAAGACTAGAGAAAAGAAAACGTGATGAAGAAAAACCCTAAGGATCAGCCACGAGGTTTGGCGAATGGTTGCACGTCTCTGAAAAATTTTCCAATGTGTTTACTAAAAAAAACTCGAGTGGACCCACATGGCTCAAACTCATGTCGTTCAAGGGTCAGCTGTATTAGCAACGACGGGGACAATAATAATGATAATAATAACAGCAGCATTTATCGATCACTTACTGTGACTCAGACGAAGAGCTTTTGTGTACCACCCACGAGAATGGCAGCTCCTTGAAGGCACGTCATGTTGACTGCCTCGTTCACTGCTCCAGCTCAGTGCCTCCCACATGGTAGGCACTGGATAAATAGTTGTTGAATTAATGAACTACCTGCAAATCTGTATGCTGCATACCCTAAACCAATCTACTGGAAAGTCTCGTAGGCTCCACCTGCAAAATATATCGGGAGCCAGATACCCTTCTCCAGCCATGCAGATGCTAACCCGGCTCAAGTCACGGTCATCTCTGGTTTTGATTATTGCGACAGCCTCTGATCTGTCCCTCTGGCTCCCATGTACACGGCCCATCGTCCACGCACCAGGATTCACATTCGCATTTGATTGAAAACAAATCAGACCTTGTCACTCCCTTGCTTAAAATCCTCCGTGGCTTCCTATCCCACTCGGAATAAACTCCTGATGCCGCCCCATGACCCACGACGCCCACGTGGCCGGGATCTGCCTTCGGCAGCTCTGAGATCTTGTTCGTTTCACGCTGCTTTCTCCCCAGCTCACACTTCGCCAAGTACCCAGGCTTCTAGCTCTTCCTCAGCCCACATGAGGATTTCCCCAGAGCAGCGTAAGATTTTTGCTCGAAAAAGGAAACTCGCATACCCAAGTCGTTGCAAAAATCATCGCATCGAGTATTGGCTTTTAAATGGAAACCAATTGAATTGCTAGTCAACTGGATATACATAGAAATTACATAAACTTAAGTAAAATTCATCAAAATTAGATACAATTAAAAATTCGGTTCCTCCGTCACACCCGCCACCTTTCAAGGGCTCGACAGCCACAAGGGACCGGCGGCTACTGTCTGGGACAAAGCATTTCTGTGACCACAGGAAGTTCTGCTGGACGCTACAGCTCTAGAGAGACGGTCCCACAGCCAATGCGTGGGGATCTCCCTGCATTTCGAACCCACGTTGGCCCGCTGCTAGAGTCTTTCCTTCCACATTCTACACTTTTCATTGTTTTTGTCTCATAATCGAAAGCTCTCTGAGTGAGGAAATCCTTTTACCAGGGGATAGACGTGAATCCAGCCAGTCCCCACACCCCTTCCCTGAGCCTCATGTTTTAAGCATCTCTACAAGTGGGTTAAACCACACGATCTCTTTGAGTCCCTTTCCGGGACCTCAAATTCTCGGATTCCTTCCCATCGTAAGCACGAAGCTTCGAGGTCCTCGTGTGTTTTGGAGTTTGCGGGATCTTGGATAAGATTTGTAATTTCCACGAGCCTCTGTTTCCACATATGTATGATGAGGATAAATGACTACTGACTCATACTCTTATTCATGAGGATTACGTGCTCGCTTCGGCAGCACATGTACTAAAAACATTTGTGAGGGTTACATTAGATAAAATGGGTAGAGGAACTTATCCACTGCAAGTGCTTGAGACATGTGATTTTCCTTCCCTAGAAAGCCCACCACAGCTAGAGAAACCTCGGTTCGGGTGGGTCCTATCCACGACTGACGACTAATCATTGACCTCTGGGGTCTCCTTTAACCACCTCCAGCATTATGAAACTCACTTCCTTGAAGGCATCTCGCATCTCCTGGACGCCAATCATCCCAGCCGTTTCTGCAAGCAATTTTGGGGTCATCAGCTCCACAAAGTCGTCAAAGTCTACACGGCCACCCACTGAGGGAGGAAAAGGCAGGTCTAGTGAGATTCTGTTGCCCCAACCCTCCACTACCTCACCCACCCTCAAGTCTGTTCAAGAAATAGATCTGCACCAATCTCTCTGCCTCCTGAGAGCTTTCTCTCTCAGCTCAAGCCCTCTTGTTCCCAATTTGAATAGGGGTCGATGGACAGAAGTAATTAACTGTCCGTATGACCTGGAGCAAATCTCTTAATTGGTTCAGATCCACGTTCCCTCATCTGTACATCTGCAGAAGCGAGAGTATGAATTAAATAAACACCAGAGTCTCTTCCAGATGTGAATACTATCACATCCTTGAATTCGACCTTGTTTACTCAGTAACATGCCCAGAAACAAATCTAATAGCAATTTAATCCCGGCTTCCATCTCAAAATCTGCTCTGGTCACCATCTAAAAATACCCATCCATTTTGCGACACCATTCATCAACATGAGCTCCAAGTCCAAGTTTGTTTCTAGCATCAAATACAGTTACAGTCTTATGCTCCACTGACGAATCTTAGTGGCGAGAGTAATAACCTACATTTAATAAGTGTTTCCTAGAGGCTAAGACTTTGCCTTCATTAGCAACTTTATCCCTTCCTTTCTACAATCCCGCAAGGTAAGGAAGGATGTCATTTTCACTTGATGAATGGGGAAAATTGACACTCAAGAGTGGAGATTAATTCCACTTTTCAAAATGACCACAAGTAATAAATAAGAAAACTGGGAATTGAACCCAAATCTATTTCTAAAAGTCACCCTTTTAACCGCTCCAAGTCCTGCCTCCCTAAGTATAGTCTGAACTGTTTCCTCCCAGACTTCTAGGCCCTCTTACCCTCTTACCCTTAACTCCAACTCTACTCTCAACCTCCAGATCCTTCCAAATTCCACCCTTAGCCCACCCCTGACCCTACTCATTCTCTCCGCTCCCACCCCCAGCCTCACAGTTCATGCGGATTTGCTGGCCCAGTTCGGTCAGTTCCATCTCCGTGGGCATGTAACCCATCGTCCTCATGAGGTTTCCCAAATCTTTACAAGAGATGAAGCCATCTCGGTCTTTGTCGAACTCAAGGAACGCCTCCCGGAGCTCTGAAAGTCAAGAGGGAAGAACTTTGGGGGAACCTGAAACAGCCAATGAGGAAGAGTGGCATCCCTTGAAACCATCAACGAGGCACACGCTAGAGACTTTTTGGAGGGGCACACATTTTTAAAAACGTGTTAGCAAGAGGAATGATTCCTGAGACCTCCAAACGGCAGCACCAAAGTCCTTTCAGTTCCTGGGTGACGTTATGGGAAACTTTGAAACCATCAAAAGAAAAACCGACAGTTTTCGATTCATTCTAAAGCTCATGTGTCACTCCGGGGTCTCCGAGACACTTGGGGATGGGCGTGCCTTCTAAGTACTTTTGGGGATACCCCTGCCGCCGTGAGACAGGGTCCCACAAAATCACAGTTGAGTGGAAAGAGAGAGCGATGCAAAATTTTTATGTGAGAGACTTTACACCAGAACGCACGAAGGGACAGAGAGCAAGAGGTGGGTGGGCGGCGACGTGGGGACGTTAGGGAGGAGGGAGGGAGCGCGTTACCTTCGATCTCGTCTTGTCCCAGCGGTCTTTCCTGGAGAGGGATGAAAGGAAGAGGGAGCTGGAGAGAGGGTCAGGGATTCCACACCCAGTTCTCCCAACGCACCCCCTTTCCTGTTCCCCCATTCCCGCTCCCCAGCCCCTCCTCCCACTTCCCGACTCCCACGCCACGGTTACTTGCTTCCCACCCTCTTCTGCACCCCTCTGGTTTCCTCTCTCCCATCCCTGAATCTTGATTTCTCTCCTGGTTTTCTCAAAAAGACATCCGTGCCACCGTGCCGGGGGCAGCAGCCACGATCGTTCACCCCTCAGAACTGCCCCGCGAGGTCGATCCGCGTATCATTCCAATCTCGTGTAAGAGGAAGCCGAGGGACAGAGAGGTCAAGGAACCTGCCCGAGGTCACACAGTTTATCGGTGGCAGATCTCCTCCCCAGGCAGAGACATGAAATCAGCGCCCCCGTCAGGTGGCACAGCAAGTCGGGCGCAAGGAGCGCCGGGATTTGAATTCGGGGTTCCTGACGCTCAGGCCAGACTTCTTTCCCCTACATCCTACCCACTCTCCCCAGCTGCCTCCGCCCTTTCTGCCGAGAGCTAGAATCTCGTCGCGCGGGACCAGCGTTCGGTGGCATTCAGACGCGGTGATCTGAGCCAGCACGATCGGTTCCTAAGACCTTTAAGAATTTCCAGTCACCGTCGCTGCCACCCACTCTTGGACACGCTGGAGGGTCAGACGACTTCGCCACGAGGCATGACATCCCGGCAACTTCCAGCCTCTGGCCTCTTTCACCCGTTACGTCCCTTGATCCTAGAACCTTTCCCCGAGCCCCTCATGTTCCCGAGCCCCTAAACCCCCTCCCTCTTTTTCTTCTATTTTTTGGGGGTGATTTGAAGCCTAGGAATTAGAAGCACGCCCACTGGCATCCAACAGAACTGGCCCTGCCACTTACCGATTGCGTAAGCTTAAAGCGAGGGACCTCACGACTCAGAGCCTCAGTTTCCTCATCCGTCAAATGGGAAGGAAAGTATTCCCACCCTCGCGAGTCGCTCCGAGGACTGGCACTCGGAAAGCAGAGCCCTTGGCACGGGGCTGCGTGTGCCTAGCGATGGCTTAGTAAGTGGCAGCTACCGTTACCATGGCTGTCGTCATGGCCACCAGGACGGGTGTCCATGGAAAACCGTGATGACGGTCCATGGCGACATCATCCTTGTCTCCCCTTGCTTCCCCTCCTCCATCTCCCCGCGTTCGCTCCCGACTTCCCGCTTCGCCCGCGTGTCCCCGCCGAGCTCCGTGGCATGCCACCGTCCCGGCTGCCTTCGCCCCGCCCGCCCTCTGTCCCCGCCTCACCCGCTGTTTCTCCGCAATTCCTTTCCTCAAGAAGATGCAGGCGGGGCCCATGGGGACCTGCATGGGGGTGGGGGGGGCGGGGCTCGCCCGGCACCAGCGTCAAGACGGCTCCCCCTCCTCCCCGGCCCCTTGGTGGTTCGGCCTCCTTCTCGCCTCTGTCACTTCTTTGCCGACTCTTCCTGCCTCTCTTGGCCTCTCCCTCGGTCCCAGGGTCACAGAGCTGTGACAGCTGGGTTGGAAATCTCTCCTGGGGTTGGGGAGGGATCAGAATCGTTGCTGCCGCCCCATCTGGCTCAAGGGAGATGGGAGGGGAGCCAGCTTCAGGGACTGTGACCTTTTATCCCCAGAATGGAATTGGAAAAGTAGTTTGAGAAGTGGAGATTAGAGCAGAGGGCACGTTGAGTGCTCGCTCTAAGCCTGGCCTCTGCTGGCCGTGGGCACGTGAAGAGGGAGGGGACATGGCCCTGACCTCTGGGTACTTCGGGAATGCGCATCCATGAATGGGTCGTGAGGTTCGCGTGACAGCCTGCCTCCAGCAAGCGGGCATGCACGGTGGTTGACAGGGAGGGGTGTTTGTCTTCCTCTGCTCTTCCTTTCCCTTCCTTTCTTCCTGAAGATCTTGGGGGAAGTGGGGGCGGTGAGGAGCAAGGTAGGCAGGCGTCCACGCCGATGGAGGGCTCGAGGAGAGTGACAAGTCATGGCAGTGTCAGAACCCAAGGAGGCGATGGGGGTGTCCGCACTGGGCATAGAGGAGGGGCCCGGGGGCCTTTGCTGTGGGGAACCAGAACTCGAACGGGGAGGGGGAGCGAGGGGGTGTCCCCACACAGGGGCCGCGTGGCCCGGAGGGGCGGCCTGGGGTAGGACCATCTCTGCGAAGGTGGCATCGCCTTCGCCCAGGGTGAGGGTCTGCACGAGGACGCCCGCTCGGGGCGGGCAGCACGGTGTGCGGTGTCGAAGCCAGACCAGGCGAGAGAGGTCCCCACGGGGGTGGGGCGGCAGTGGAGAAGGGAGATGGTCACACGCGGGGACCGTATTAAGGGTACAGGAATCGGGGTTCTGTTGGACGGGGGCGTTATTCATACCGAGAGGGGAAAAGTCGAGTGAGCTCTGTGGCATTGGCTGGAGCTGGAGGCGCTGTGAACACAGTTGTCACTGGGCAGGGACGCTTGAACGTGTATTCTCGAGCTGTCTAAGAGGACACAGAAGCGGTGGCACCCTGATCCTGATGTGAACACCTCTCACGCCCAGATCTTGTGTCCTCAACACCATTCCCCACGAAAAGGAACCAAAACTCGAGAAACAGCTGATCCCACGTCTGGAGCACAAGTGTAAGGTGAGCCTCAAGCATCCCGCCGTGCCGCAAATCGAAAATATGCTCAAGGAGTTACGGGGACGCATCAAAAGAACATAGAGATCAGCTTGAAAAAGTTCCACTGGCCATATCAGGGGCAATTTGAAAATCGAAACGAATAATAAATTCTATAGAATCACATAGAAAACCAGGAGTCCATACCCATGGAAATGAAAAGTGGAGAGTTTGATAATATTTGCATAGCTCAAAGTACCTCCTTTAGAGTAATTTCAAAGGACAGGGGAACCAGGCAGAAGCCATCAACCAAATGATTGTACTGAATGAACGTCGTCGGTAGCGTGACAAACGGAAATTCTGCGTTTCGATCGCATGCGGTGAGGAGTTACGGCTCCTGCAGACTGCCCCCCCCCACACACCCCCACACCGGCGTGGCAGACAGCGGTGTGATCCTTCACTCCCAGACCCATGTCACCTCCCTGCCTGGGGATGACGCCCCACATCCTCTCAGGGGCACATGGGGCTCTCGAGAGGCACTGTCGTTGGCGGCTGACCATGCAGAGCCTCTGGCAGACGGCGAGGGCCAGTGCCTGGTCCTTCGTTTCCTGGATGGTGGGGGGACCTAGGGATTCTGAGTTTGTCATTCTTGTGCCTTCGTGTCCCCATCTGTTATACAGGATAATAAAAGTATCTACCAAGAAGGGCTGTCACGAGGGTCTTTTGCGAGTGAGGACGTCCTGCCCAGGCCTGGCAGAGGGACAGGGCAGCCACGGCTGCTGGGGAGGCGAGTCTGCAGGACGCTGCAGGGGCGTGGGGAGGAGAGCATGTCCCCGGCCCAGCTTCCCTCGGGGGGACCCAGCTCCACACCTGAGGGAACTGTGGGGCTCCACGTGGAGCCAGACTGACATGGGGACCCCCAGACACACAACATCTAAGATCTAACTGAAAAGGTATTACTGGGCCTTAAACGTTTTACTTGAACTTGACAAAAATGTATGGACACCCATTAGTTTGCCAGTCCCCTAAGGTAGAGCTTTCCGTTAGGAACTTTAAGCTGAGAAGCAAAAGCCATTTTGACGGTGGCATAATCGCCCCGTCCCCATGACAAGGAGCCCAGTTAGGCAGCTGCTGCCTGTGGCTCCCTGGTGAAGCTTGTCGGGGTTACTTTCTCTGTGGCTCTCCGGGCTCATTCCTCATGATCGCAAGGTGGCAGCTGCAGCTCCGACCATCACATGTGGAAGGGAAGGGCGGCCACGACCGATCTCTTTTGATTGAGAAAAATAGAACCGACCACCTGTCAGGCATTGTGCCAGGGGCTGGAGAATCTGAGGCCAGGCTGGTCACCGGGTGGTGGGTGACAGAGCTGGGAGTCTCACACAAGTCATTGCACTGTCTCCCAAGAGGACGGGCCCGGAGCCAGGCTGCCGGGTCGGACCCCTGGTGCTGGCCCTCCGGCTGCAGCCCCGGCTCCCTGTCCTCAGCTGGGACAGCACTGGCTTGGCTACGCCGCTAGGAGGCGCGGCGAGTCTGAGTTTATGAGTTTACTACATTAGCCACGGTCCCATGTAACAGCTACTCCGCAAGGGGCTAAGTGACATTTATCTGAGTCTTCAGTCATGGTGGCTACGGTTCTGGCGCCCGGTGGCCATCACGCTGCACAGGCCAGGGGTGGGGCTATGGAAGTTCTGTCGGATGCTGGTTTAGGCCATTCCTGGCACACTACCACACGCTCCCTAAGTGTGAGCTGTCACAGTGTGCCCCAGAGCCTGCACAGACCTTGACACAGAGGTGTTCAATAATTATTTATTGAAAAAAATAACTAAATAAATCCCAGACCCCGGCTGAACCCACCCGCTCACACACGCGCCACACGGCCTGACTGCACACCAGACCTGCCACCAGGGAGGCGTCCCCCGCCCGGCCCGGGTGGCGGGGCCTAGTAGAAATCCTCCGGGTCGGACTCCGAGTGTGAGCCTTGCTGGTTCTGAACCTGACTCTGCTTCCTGTACAGAGAGGCCACCTGGGGGAGAGGCAGGCGCTCATTAGTCCCGGGGCTGCCCCCCACCCCTCCACACCGCTCCAGGCCAGAGTCTACTCCTCCGAGCTGGCCAGGAAATCGCCCCCGGGCAGCCATCCCTTCCGAGGGCCTCACCTGGGCACTGGTGGTGGCCTCCTCCGGCTTCTTGTCTTCGCGGACGCGGATGAACCGAGGGAAGCGCAGGGAGACGCCCTTCTCGCTGTCCACCTGGGGAGGCGGGGTGGCCATGGGTCCCCACCGACCCCCACCTGTAAGCCCCCGGCTCCTGACCCACACAGTGGGGGTGGGGCGGGGCAATGGGCTCCCGTAAGGGCTGAATGAGGTAATAACGAGCGTGGGAATCGAGCGCTTAGGAAATGCGAGCTGCGGGGCTGACACGGACACTGTCACTAGGGCCGAGGGCTAGAGCGGCCGGGACGCGGACTCTGGAACCAGGAACCAGGCCGCGGGGCTCGAATCCCGGGTCCCAACGCCCAGGAGCCGTGAGGGCCCAGGCCACCCAGCTGGGCCCCCTGGGGCTCTGTCTCCCCCTGGCTGAAATGGGGCCCTTCGGCGTTTCTGTGCGAGGACTAAATGAGTGTACACGAGTGACGTGTCCGCGTCACATAAACGCTCTGTACTCACTGCCCCCGGCACTTGCTCCCTGGGGTCCCTGACTCTCTAAGACGCAGCAAAGTGAAAAATTCCAAAAAAGAAACCAGATTCAAAAATAGGAGTTCCACCTTAAAATGGAAGTCTGCTTCTCAGCAGAAACGCTAGATGCTGAAGGGTGGGAAGGAACCTCAGGAACATTTTAAATGCGCGATGTCCCGCTCCTCGGAAGGAGGAAGCTAAGAGCTGTCCTGCCCCGATCTTTTATGGAGCCGCTAGTGAGAGAAGGAATTTTGAATCTCTGTGGCATGAAAATTAATTACAGTTGAGAGAAACGCAGCAGGAAACGTCCTCAGCTTTTACTTAAAAAAACTGCGTTTTCAAAATCCCCTAAGGGTTGAATTGTGAGAGTAAAGGCGGCAATTTCACTGTTTTCTTTTTAGTCCTGGGGAATTTCTTCTTAACAAAAAGAAACTTTCGACCCCATTAACTGACTCCCAAATAAACCCCAAGCTCAAGTCCTCCTGACGGCCGCCCAGGAAGCGCAGCCGTGCCCAGGCCCCCGCCCCGCGCCCCTGGCTGGAAGCCTCGGGAGGGGCCGCTCCAGGCCCCGTCACTCACCAGGCCGCGGGCGGCGGGGTAGATGGGGGACAGAGAGAGGTCGGCGCACTTGACTTCCCACACGGCGCTGGGCTCCAGCCAGTGGTCGGGGGCCACGGCCCCGTCCGCCCGCACGTAGGAGCGTGGGCTGGGCAGCACCAGGGCCTGGGGACGAGGGGCTCAGAGGTAGGGGCTGGGGAGCGAGGGGCTGGGGGAGACACGCAGCGACACAGACACCCCTTAGAGTCCAACCCGGGGAGCAGAGGGAAGTGGAAGATGGAAGAACGAGGGACAGAGCCCCTGGGAGCTGAGACGGGACGCTGGACACTAACGGAGGCGGAGAGAGGGACAGAGGCCTGGGCGGGGGAGGACCAGGAACAGCAACGCAGAAACACCGCATCACGCCCGAAACACCTGTGACCGTGATGACAAAACTCCATCTACGAGGGGCCCAGCTAGCACCCTAAGGACTAACTAGGGGATCCCCGCAGTAGCACCCTGTCCCCAGCGGCTGCGGCCGCGAGCGCAGTCACCAGGCTCCGTGAGCGGCGTCGCGGGCCAGTGGCCGGCAGAGCTGGGGCTGAGCCCGGCTCCGCTCTGAGCCCCGAGCCCCGGGCAGCAGGCTGGGCCGCTCACCTGCCGCTCACCCACTGCTCACCTGCAGGCGGTGGTGATGCTCCTCCAGCGCTTCGTCGCTGAAGCCGGTTCCCAGCTGCGGGGGAGGCGGGCGGTCAGGGGCTGGGCGTGCCCAGGCGGTATCCATGGAAACCACGGTGGAAGGAGGGGGGCTCCCAGGCGGATGGGAGCGAGTCCCCCGCGGCGGGGGCGCCCCCGCCCCTCGTCTCCCCCGGCCCCGACCTCCCGCCCGGCCCGTGACCAGGGTCATCACAGCCTCCACGCTGCCCAGTTTTCCTTCGCCCCCCACGGCAGTTGAGGCTAAAGTGCGGCGCGTGGGCGGGGCGGCCTCGAGGACAGTGGACGCCGGGCAGCGCCTTCTGCACCGAGGCAGCGCCCTGGAACCACGCTCAGTAAACGGCGTAAAGTGGCGACACCTCCGTGAACCTGACGCCGGAATGGACCGAGCCGTGACGCCGGCCCACCCGCCGCCCAGCACCCAGTGCCCAGCGCCCAGCACCGGGAACGGTCCCAGCCCGCCGCGTGAATGGCCGCGGTGCCCGGGGCTCCCGCAGCCACGCCGTGAGCAGGAGGCCTGAAGCGCGCGGCACAGACTGCTGCGGGGAGGGAAAGCCTGGGCCCCTAATGACACCTGTCCCCTCCCAGACTTCTCATTCCGTGAGAGAAAAAGAAACAAACCCTTCTCTCAGTTAAGCGGTCGCCATCAGAGCTCAACCCTTAACTAACACAGCTTCCTACATCTTCCTATGTGAAGCAAGAGTTACCTGTAGGATCAGAAAAAGTAAATAAAAACTAAGAAAAAAGCTACTGCGGCGGCGTGGGAGGTGGGACGCAAGAGCCCCCGGGCCAGGCCCGCCCCGGGGCCGCACCTTGCATATGGCCTGCAGCTCCTCGCTGTCCTCGTCGTAGGCGGCCAGGAGGAAGCCCCCGTAGCGGCCGGCCCGCTTGCCCCGGCCCAGGTAGGCGCCAATCACCACGAGGTCCAGCGTGTCCCCCACGCCGTCCAGGTAGTCCTTCTTCAGCTGGGAGGAGGGAGGGCAGGGCATGAGCGGGGGCGGGGGGGGGTCTGGGCAGAACATCCACACACAGAGCTGACTGTAAGGATGATGGCCACCGTGGGGGACGGGACACTGAACGGGCCTCCAGGCCTGCAGAGAGGTGACCACGATGGGGAGAGTGGGCGACCACGGGGAACGCCGCGTCCCCCTTCCCTCGCCGTGGAGGCACGGCCACACGCTTCTTCGCGGAGGACTTCCATCACTCCTTCCTGAAACACTGAGGAAGTGCCACCACGCGCCAGGCAGGAGCCCGGACCCGAGGACGCACGGTGACCGCTAAGACGAGGAAGGTCTGTGGCCTCGCAGCCAGCCGCTCAGTCTGGGAGAGGAGACGGACTGTATCACACACACGCACGTGTGTGTGCACATGGTTCACTTACAGCACACACCGTGACACCGCGCTTTGCTGCCTTTATGACACTGCCTTTTACAGCAGCGCTTTTACACACACACAGGAATCCAGCCAGCAAGCCACGCCAGCTCCATACGATCATCTTCCACTTAACCATTTACGCGTAACCCACCTCTGCGGCACTTACCCCTTAGCCACCACAGGAGCAGGCGAGGAGCCTGTCTTGAAATGATATTGCCGGACCACTGTGACTGGCTGGCAAACCCCTGAGCTGATTGCCCAGACTTCCAGAGGAAGGCTTGGGCTTACTTCCTGCGTGGCGCTTTTGGCTGGCGACCCGGCCGCCGACCACCCTGACCTCACCACCCCCAACACACGTGAGCCCGCCCCCTTCCTCACGGCCTTTGCTCATGCCGTGCACCCCACCGAGATGCTCGGCTCCGGTCTCCACGTGGCCAGCCCCTCGCTGCCACCCGTGTCTCCACCCAAACATGGCCTCTGGTGAGGCTTCGCGAAGCACCCAGAGCATCGCGGGACCCATGCGGGCCCGAGCCAGTGTCTCCTTCACGGTGCTCGCGACCACGTGGATCTACCCCCGCCTCCCCCGTGTGCTGGCTGCCCGCCCCGCCCGGCTGGCCCTCTAGCCAGGCGGACTCGCCCAGGGGAGAAAGCGGGGACGGCTGCGAGGCGGCGGGGGGCGAGAAAGGCTCCCGCACTCATCTGGGGTGAAGTGCGGGGCCCGCAGCCCACCGCCCTGCGGGGGAGACTTCTGGACCGAGGGATCCGTGGGACGGCCGGTGGGGACAGTCACCTTGAGCCAGTTGTGCGACCTCTTGGCGATCTCGTAGGTGGCGTCGACATCCAGGGTCTTCACCATCAGCCCCTCGCAGGAGTCTGAAGGAGACAGAAGTGAGGCCCCGGTTTGCCGTGGCGCACGGCGGGCGGGGGGCGGGGCGGCCGCAGGCAGGGGCCTGGGCGGGGAGCGGGGCGGTGGCCTCACCTCTCACCGACTGCTCCAGGAACTCGGCGATCTGGTCCGTGTCCTTGGTGTCCAGGGAGGTGGCGAAGACAAACTCGCCCTCCGTCTCCATGAAGTTCTCCCGGAGCAGCTGCCGGCGTCGGGAGAGGGGCTCACGCACCAGGGACTGCGGGGACGGGGCGAGAGGGGACGGACGTCATTGTGGAAAGAGAATAAGCCCCTGGACAGGACGCAACACGGTCACAGAGACAACGCCACAGCGGAAAGCCCCGAGGGAAAACCATGCGACGGGACTGAGAATTCCAAGAACGGTGCGGGTCAGCGGCCAGGGCGGACGCCGTTCTGACCCTGGTGACCTCAGGGGCCTTAGACAGGGAGCCACGGCCCCGCTGGAGCCCGAACAGACTCTTGTGACTCTGATGCCGGTCCCTGTGCCAACACCAGCTGGACAAAGACAGAGGCCGACGACCGCCACGTTCTAATGCAGACGTGCCCCTGAGGATGTTTTCTATGTGCATCCGGGGCCTGTTCCATCTCTGCAAAGTGCCTCAACAGCCCTGAGCTCATTCATGCCCTTTGAGTCTCGATCCATTGCCAGACTCTATCCTAAGGGAAGATTCTGAAATAAAGGTGATGATCCCAGTAATGACAGAAGCAGCAGCGAAAGGTCCTGGCCGCCCACTCCGTGCATTTCAACAAGTGATCAGTGAAGGAATCTAATGAAGCATTTCAGCCGGTCTTTTCCTGAACCAAGTCTTCGGAGCGCCATACAGCACATCTCATTCAGATCTGCCACATTTCAGGGCTCACCCACTATGCGGGGGCTGGTGGCTGCCACACTGGGTGGCACAGCTCAGGTGACCTTTCGGACATGCTCTTAGGTATCTACAGAGAGATCCACGGTTCAGAGTTGTCGTTTGCCTGAGGTCACCGGCTGGGATGTGTGTGGTTGGGCTACAAAGCCAAGCCTGACTCTGGGGTGTCTGCACACTGCAACCACAATGGTTGTTCCCTCATCTTTCTGTACGAAATGTCACTGGAAGGATTTTATAACAGAAACAGACCGTCGATGGACAAGGCCTAAACGTCCCCCTGGAGGGCTAGCAGCAGGGGCAGCTCACAGCCGCCCCTGAGAAGGAACCAGCCTCAGAACGGCCTGCGGCAGGGCGGGGGAGGGGCCAGCGACACCGAGCCGGGCGGAGTGGACACCACGGAAGAGATCCAGAGCAGCGGGATCCGCTTCCCGCCTGACGCGTGCCCACGCGCAAACCCCGGCTGGACCACAGATTTTGAAGCAAAACACAAAACCAGACAGACGTTAGAAGCAAAGCTAAGTGAAAGCTTTAGAATCCTAAGAAAAGGATGACCTTTTTTCCTTTTTGTTTTTAAATCCTGGGGATGAAGATGCATTAAAGGAAAAAATGATAAATCTGACTACGTAAAAAATAACGGTTAAAAAATAAGTTCTATACAGCCGAAAGACCAAAAAAACAAAAACAAACAAACACCAAAGAAAGGCTATTTGAAATGCTCGTGACTCGAAGGACACAGCAGAGTAGGGACCATCAAAACGTGAAGAAAACACAGAGCATTTGGTATCTGGTATCCCCTCCTCCCGGAGATCCTGGGAAACAAAATCAGAATTGCAATGAACTTCATAGAGCTACTTTATGAGGGTGAATGCTGTTTTTCACTGGCCTCGCAAGGTGATGGTTCAGGCGCTGGATGCATTTTAGCACTAGGACCATGACTGGCTTCACTGGTCCTGGCAAAGGACCACGGAATCCACCTCCTCAGAAACTTTTTCAGACAGAAGGACACCAAGAACCCACCAGACAAGTCACAAGTGGGCGAGTCACAGAACAGATGCACGTGGCCCACGAGTCTGAAAAGACACTCCACTTCGCTAGCAAGTGCGAGGGGCCAGCTGTCACTCTTCAGCTACTAGATCGTCAAAGATCATCTGGGATGAAGATGGTGGTGGCAGTTAATCTCGAATGCTTCCATGTGCCCGGGAAGCACAGCCACCGTGCCCCACGCCCGGGACCACTTGACCTGCCTGTTACAGACGGAGCAGGTGCTACCGTTAGGTCTTTATCACGGGTAAGGAACTGAGACGTGCAGAGAGCCTGAGTCACTCGTCGGGGGCCACGTGGCTATGAGTGGGGAGCGGGGTGCGAAAGCCGGAGGCCTGGCGCGGATTCTTAGCCCGCGCCCACCCTGGGGCGGCGGTTCTCAAACTCTTCAGTCTCGGGACCCTTCGCACTCTTGAAATCGACTGAGGACTCACTGCAAAGAGCTTCTGAGCACGAGGGTTACATCTCTTGGTATTTCCATGTTAGTGACACAGTATTAATAGTATCACGTTCACACTAACTGTATTAAGAGCGAAAAACCTCAAATACATTAATTCACTAAATAAATCAAATCCAATATGTTAACCCAACCTTTCTTATGAAACGTCTACATTTTTAAAAAATTATTTTGCATTTTTGCAGGTTCCTTAACATCTGGCTTAACAGAGGCTAGACTCCTACATCTGCCTCTGCACCCGGATGGCTGCAGTATGCAAAGAAAATCCGCCTGACACAGATGTGGGTTTGGAAAGGGTCCTGGCCTCCCAGCTCGACGACAGGGCAGAGTCAGAAATGAAACTCAGGATGTCAGCTCCCAGGCTCACAAACCCCCAAAACCCTGCCCAACCCCTGCGGGCTATGCCCGGAAACAGAGCCGGAACTCACCTCTCCATTGAGGTAGATGAGGTCAAAGGCGTACAGACACACCTGCACCTGGATCTCCGCGGCGTCCACCTCCTGGGTTGGGGCAGAATGGACGGCAGGGCTTGGGGGAGGGAGCGGGGCCTGGCTGGGTCCCCCCACTCTCCCCTTTGTCAGATACTCGCTCTCCTAGTCTCTCTAAGAGCTGACGGTGGTGACGGCACACAATTCTGGCCAGTGAGAGTTAACAAGGTTTGCTAGGGTGCAGGCTGGGGGGCTTCTGGCACAGACCTTTCATGATAACACAGAGATGTAGGGAACTGGCTCCTCCCCTGTCCCACTCGGCACTCTGGGGCGGGAATGTAACAGCTGGAGCTGGCGGCCATGCTGCCAGGGCCAGGAAGGATGCACCCTGGAGCCTGGGGCTGGGGGGCGAGGGAGGGCGGGACGGCAGGCGGGGAGGCCCAGGCGACCTTGCGTTTACGGGTGGTGAGCACTTGGAACGGCTGGATCTGCTTCTTCTCCCGGTCCCAGGCCACAGCTTCGGCGTCCAGGATGAAGGACGTAACGGAGGGGAGTTTGATCTGAAAGGCGCAGGGGAGACCTGGGCTGGTGAGGAGTGGAGGGCGTGGCCAGCACACAGGGAAGCCAGCCTCCCTTGTCCTGTGGCTCTCAGGTCCAGTGATGGCCCAATGCCAGAGACACGTACGGGCAGACTCCATGCAGGGCCCCACACCGAGGTGGCCTGGACCGCCTGGGCTTCTGCCCCGGGAATAGCGATGCGGGTGCCAGGTGCCCACCTTGGGGATGCGGCTGATGATGTCGGGGTACTTCCCGGTATTGTCTTCCTGATTCCTGCTGAAGATCTTCACCTCCCCGCCTTCCAGGAGGTGGATCTGTGACAGCGGGGGGCGGTGGGGGGAATCAGAGCCTGGTCCACCCCAGGGGCCCCTCCTTTCTCTTATGATGCCATTTTCACTGGGAGAAGGTTCCAGAAGCTCTGAAGAAGGAACTGAGCGAACCGTCTCCATTCAAACAGCACCTCCCACCCGTCTGTGAAAGCCCCGCCATCTTTTCCTCGCCCCCAACCCCTCCTCCCATCATGCTGAGTATGGATGTGCCGAGCCGTCTAGATGGTGTCAGGCTGCTAATAGCTTCCTGCCTTTTACTGTTATTTTAATTCAGTCCAGTCGCGGGCCCTAAACAGAGCTACGTCGATGCCACCGGGCGTGTGCGTCATCTGGAGAAACGGCTGTGTGTGAGACGTGAGTGCACGACTGGAAACACACGCGCACACACGTTCCAGCCGCTGTCACTGTGGTAAACCATTCCGTGTTTTTCTCGCAGCATGTTCTGAGGATCCACCCACGAGGCCAAGCGTCAGCGGCCCCACAGGACGGCGCCATCCACGCCTGCTCACGCACCCCCGGGAGAGGGACACAGATGCGGCTCCCCGGACAGGCTTCCGTGACCGCCCGGGACACACGGTGCCGCCACGATGACGAGGCCTGCGCGGGACAGCACGCAGCCAGCACCAGTTGCTCCTACGGCCGAGTCAGGGCTTTGATTTTGTCAAATAAAATCCACTTTCAGACGAGTCGGCGACATGGTTATTTTCACGCACCTTGCACAGGGCTGGGGACTGGGCCCCAGGAGACGAGCTGCTCTGAGCCGGGGTGACCACCCCTGCCCCGCTCCCTGGCACCTCCTTCTACCCCTCTGACCTGCGCCCCGTGACCAGCGCCCCCCTCACCTGTGCCCTCTGCCCATCATATTTGTACTCGCAGGTGAAAGCCGCCTCCTCAAAGCGCTTCAGGACCTCGCCGACGCCCCGGGTCGGGTGGGCCAACATTGGCTTCAGGGGGACCCCTGGGATGCGGGGGAGAGGGTGCATTAGGAAGGATGACGGCAGAGGAACTGCCCATCGTAGAGACTTCTACCTGCACGCAGGAGTGCCATGTGCAAGGTCTGGGTGACAGTCTCACAAGGAGTCTGGTTGTCCCCTTTGCCTCGACTCAGAGCGTAGAAAAGAAGTATGAACTATTATGTACGTTAGGGTGACAATCTTGGGAAGACGAGGGGACAAAGCAGAAGGAACCCAGGTCCCTGGGTGATCCCTGGAGCAGAGCCCAGCACCCTCCCTGGCCACCTGCCCTCCTCGGGACTCTTGCATGTTAAGAAAGAGATTGTCTGGCCTGCCCCACTGCCTTTTGGGGCATCTGCTACAGCAGCTTCATCTGTACCCCAACTAAGGGGTGGGGGACTCCAAGGAGAACTGGAGTGGGTCCGAGCACCGGGGAACAGGATTCTGCCCTGGGGGACAGAGGTGCCCGCGGGTGCCCCAGGAGTGGGAACCCGTCCAGCCACCTGGAGGGCAGAAGCCCAGGCCAGGAGGAAGGGAGGCCCGGCCCCAGCTCCCACGACCCAAGCCGGCCGTGCACAGGGTGAGGCTGCAGTCGGACCTCGCAGGGCCCGGGGGCTCGTACCTGGACTCAGCCTGCAGTGCTCCGGGAGCCGCTCCAGGCCGTGCTCCAGCAGCACAGGGACAACGCGGTCCAGGTCAGGCACCTCGCTGGGGGTGGGGATGGGGGGAGGAGGGAGGACAAGGTGTGTCGTTCTTCCCAGAACTCAGGCAGCCCGGGTACTCTAACCTCTGGCTGCAAGATCTGCTTGTGTCTGCCTGTCACCTTGTCCCGGATCCCCTCCCTCCTCTCCCTGACCCGTCGCCGTCTCTGCTGTCTGTCACGGTCCTCCCTCAGCACCACTATTCATCACTGTCTCCCGCGGCCTGGCCACCACCCCCATCGGTCATCTTGAGACCAGGGTCTCTGACTGGGCCCCACGGCAGAACCACTCAGGATGTGTTAGCAACGACGGTGACGTGCGTTCCTTCGAGGCTGGGCCACCTCACCTGTCTGGGGTGGGCCTGGGAGCGAGTCCGTGCGTCAGCCACCAGGCCCTCTGCGCGTCTGCTATGGCCTCTCCGCACGGGCAGCCCCGTCTGCTTTCACCTGCCGCCCACATCGCTTTGCCTCTGTCCATCCCTGTCACTGACCCTTCACTGGGCACCGCCTTCCCGACCTTCGTCACCATCCTCGTGCCCAGGACCGACCTTATCTAAATCAGCACCCTGTGCTGTCACAGCCCCATGATGGTCACTGCCTGCCGGCCACCGGCCCCTCTGACCCCCGCCCGGCCCCGGATCTCACCAGAACGTTTGCTTCAGGACCATGCCTTGCTCCTCCAGCCACGTCTTCCTGGCCTCTGCTGTCCTGCCCTTCCCGGCATCCACCACGGCTGGGGGGAAGCCTAAGACAAGACCCACCTGAGGTGGCTCTGGGCAGCCTGACCCCTCAGCCACCCCGGGATGCAGCGGGTGATGGGGTGCACGGCGCGGGGTGTGACCTCGGCAGTGGGGGCAGTGCCCTTGGGGAGGCGCCCGGGGGGTGGGGGGAAGGGCACCAGGATGGGACACAGGGGCTCACCTTGCCCGGGGGGCGTGAGGCTCACGGCCTGGGCGAGGGCGGCCAGCACCGACTGCTCTGCCAGCCCGAGGCGCAGCCGTCCGCTCAGGGCTCTGGGGGAGAGAGACGAGGGCAGCGGGCTGCCGCACGCCTGTCCGGCCCTGCCCTCTACTCCGGGCTCTGCCTCCTCTGGTGTCCCCCAGCTCGACCCCTGGCAGACTCCCTCCTCAAAACCAGAGCCACCTTCGGAGCCGCAAGGGACCCGAGACGTCGCACGGCCCCACGTAACAGGTGGGGAAGCTGAGGCTAGCCAGAGAGTCACGACCACCGGCATTTCCCGGGGGCGGCTGGCCTGGAACCGGAGCTCAGCCTGCCCCACTGGTGCCCGCCAGTGTGAAGGTCAAGGACCTGTCCCCAGCAGGGGCCTTGCTCTGAGCCAGGGACCTCGAGCGCCAGGCCTAACGTCCCCGTGCCTCTGGCTCCCCTCCCGTGGGCCACGGTGAACACACCAGGGCCCGCCTCGCGGAGCCACGGAGAGGAACTGAGGGGCGAGGCGTGCGGCCGGGCAGGGCGCCCAGGCGCTCCGGGACGGCAGTGGCTCGTCTCCGCTGTCACGGCCACCGCCTGCTCCTGTGCTATGCTGCCCGGCGCAGGCCCAGGCAGCCGTGACGGCGCCCTCCACGCACCGGCCCAGGACCCTCCCCTGGCAGCTGGCCCGAGAAGGGACATCCCCTCGGGGCCGGACGCTTCGCTCACGCTGCTCCCCAAGGGGCTCGGGATGCCAGCAGGGGCCCCGCTCCCAGCCCTCCCTGCTCGCACCCCTCCGCGCCTCACGGCCGCACACTCACCTGGCAATGAACCGGGCTTCCGAGTGGCGGCAGGCAACAAACAGGCCTTTGATGATCTCTATCTTCTTGGCTGTGGACTGAAGAGGTGGGGGACAGCGGTCAAGGCCTGGGGGCAAAGGGAAGGGACACCTCCTCCCTGCCATCCCAGCCACCTGGGGAGTTGACACCCTTGGAACACCAGCCCCATGCGCACAAGAACCAGCTCTCCTGCCCGCCTCCGCCCCTCGCTTTATGCAGCAAATGACTTGAGTCCTGTCACATGACGGACACTAGCTCAGGTGCCAGAATCCCGAGAGAAGGGCCCCTCAGTCCTGAGAGCGGGAAGCAGGGAGGGCAGCCCCGCAGCCCGCAGCGGAGCTGAAGCGACCCGGCCCCAATCAGTCTGAGTGGACGTCCTCTCGCCACACACACGGCTTTGGGTCCCCGAGGTGAGGCGCAGAGGGTTCTAGGTGCTGGGGCGCCCCGCCCTGCCCCACTCACCGCGCTGCCAGTGAGCCGGGCGATGTCCCGGAATTTGGCGAAGACCCCGGAGGCGGTGAGGGTGGGCGGGGGCAGCATGAGCCTCTGGGTGCTGCGGCTGTTCTCAGCCACCAGGCCCACGTCACCCTTCTCGGCTGCCTCAGCCCGGACAGACTCGAGTTGCCGACCTGGGGGTGCGGAGAGCCGGGTGGTGAGGCTGAGGAGTGTACCCCGTCTCCCCCCGACTTCAGCCCCGGCCCCAGCTCCTCCTC
>NW_024343734.1:580588-596691 GCF_902729225.1 Pteropus medius | reverse complement strand
GCTCCTCCTCTCCGTCCCCTCAGCCCGCCTGGCTGCGACACAGGCCCGGTGCCCGCACAAAGCCACGGCCACCGCCCCTGCCGCCTGCCTCACCAGGCCCTCCCACCTCGTTGGCCTCTCTCTCTTCGGGGTCCCTCTCAGATCCCCCCGACCTCCCCCCTTTCTCCACGCTCTGCTCCCGTCGGCACTGCCGCCTCAGCCCCCCACCTGTGGCCTGGGCCACTGCCTTGAGAAGGACACCGTCCCCAACGCCAAGCTCCAGGCCCTGCTGGGGCGGCCCCAGGTGGTTGAGGCTGAGGTAGAGGATGGGGAGGAGGTCAGACGGCGAAAGGGCCACCACGGAGCGCAGGAGGTTGCTCAGCGTCTCCACCATGCGGAGCCTGAGGAGGGGAGCGAGTGCCAGGCGAGGGGCAGAGGCACACGGGCACCTGCCCCCAGCCCGGCCAGCCCGGCCAGTTACCGAGCCGAAACCTCCTCGATCTTCTCGAACGTCCGGGCCACGGCCAGATAAGGGACCCTGAGGAAGGAAAGGGGACACACGCACTGTCCCTCCGCCCGCTGCCTCCCCACGCCTCCTGGGGACGGCCTTGCGAACTCCCAAATGCAAACGTATGCCACAGGGAACCCCCTCCCTCCCCAAAGTTTTCCCTCTGTCCCCTTCAATGCTGCTCTGTCCCCAAAACACGATGGGACAGATTTGACAGTTTCCTCCAACGGAGGCCTCGGTGAGAGGCGCCCCACAGCGACAGGGACTGGAGAGACAGCGTTGGGGGGGAGGCTCACTTTTGGCCCTGCTTCCAGCAGGCGTCTTCGACGGGATGGTAGCTGTTCTGGGCAGGATTGTAGCCGGATGGCTCCGGCGGGCTGTGGAGGCAAAGGGGACAGAGGGTGGGTAGGTGCCTGGTCATGGAGAAGACAGTCCTCCAGCACCGGCTGAGCCCCTCCAGGCCAGGCTGCTCCAGGCCCAGACGTGAGAGCGAAGTCTGCCGACCTGGAGCTCACGTTCCAGTGGGAGGGTCTTGCGAGGGGCGGGAGAAGAAAACACACAGACACACACACACATGCGCGCACGCGCACACAGACAACAGACACAGACACACACGTAAGTAATGCTAGATTTTAAGAAATGCTTCTGAAACCAAAACCAGGTCGGGGAGAGAGGCGGCTGGGGAAGGCCTGAGGGTGGACACGTGGGCGTCAGGGAGAAGAGCACTCTGGGCGGCGGGACAGCAAGTGCAAAGGCCCTGAGACCGGAGACACAGACTCTCCCACCCTGTCTGAGGAACAGAACCAGGGCCGGCAGGGTTACAGCGGACGACATGAGCTGACTGTTTCTGAGTCTGCTCCAAGAGGCCGGGGACCCCTCCGGGCTTCTCAGCCACGCTGTCCCCCACGCACGCACAGGGTGGGGCCGGCAGGACACCTGCCAGGGCTGCACTGCGCACACATCTGCTGGTGTCAGCCCACAGACGCGGACTCCTCCCGGTTTCCCGGGCGAGGATCCTGGGCGCAGAGTAGCTGACCGGCAGGGCCCCTAGACTGCGCCCGGCACCTCTGCGTCGCAAACGCCACCAGATGGGCCTCGCGCTGCCCTGGCTGCAGTCAGACCCACCGGGGTCACGCCTGCTCCATCACCGCCAGCTGCGGCGTCCTGAGGACGCAGCTTCTCCAAACCCGTGTCTCCATCGCATGGTGGAACCACCGAGCCCTCCCACGATGTGCCGTCACAGACCCGTGTCTCCATCGTACGGTGGAGCCACCGAGCCCTCCCACGATGTGCCGTCACAGGGTCAAGCAAGACGCTCAGGTGAGGCTCCCACATCTCCGGGCATTTTGCAGAGAACATTTTTAAAACAACCCTGGCTTCCCAGCCTCAGGCCTGTATCTGTACCAAAACGGGGGCGCGGAAGGGGCTGGAGAAGACTCAGGATCTCCTCAGCTCTCCAGAGTGATTCCGGTGCCAGGCGGGGTGTGGGTGCTGAGCTGGGCGGAGCAGGTGCGGGCTGTGCCCAGCGAGCGGCACAGACTCCATAGCGGGTAGAAAGTTCTACAGCCAGACCGCCTGGCCCCCATCCGGGGCCTCAGCGGGCACTGCACTCACACAATAACGGCAGCAGCTGCAACCGGCTGAGGTCGGCCGTGGCCAGGCGGCCAGCTCTGGGAGGGACCGCCCCAGAAAGGCTGCCGCTCCCCCGAGGCGACGCAGCCGGCGAAGGTGGAGCTGGGATTCTCACGACGGCGTTCTGCCTCGTGCCTGCGTTTCCCATCGCGAAATGGGGACCGCGTCGGCACAGATGGCGCTCCGCCGGCCTGGCGCGGCCACCCGCGGAGCAGAAGCTGTGCTCTGCCATCGACACATCCCCACACAAAGGTGAGAGAGGCAAGGTCCCGAGGGTTTGTCTCCTGCGGGCGGCCATCAGAGACGGACGAACGATTAGGCTGGGAATCGCATTAAAAAAGTCACAGTATCCCACGGAATAAACAGGATGGAAGACTTTACGTGTAGGACGCTGATTCTGTTAGAGAAACTCACTCATAAACACAAGGGCACAGACGCACACCCGAGAGGCTAGATGCGGCTGTGGGGCGGAGCCCAGGCTTCGGAATCAGGGGGACCCGGGGCCCGGGCCTGGCCCCACTGCCACCGTCCCCCACAGGACCCCTGCGGGGATGAAGCGACGCGGCCTAACAGAATCCTCGGGCGCCGCCGCCGGCACGCAGGTGTTCGAGAAAGGAGGCGACTGTCCCCACGGCGCAGCCACACCCAGAAATGGCACCGTTCGACCTCAGCTGGGTCCAAGACCGGCACTACGAGTCCCTCAAACATCTCTGCTGGAATAATTAGGGTCGAAAGGACTCTGTGGTTCTGTCTCCTTTGCGGAGGCCTCAGATCCGATCGAGGCGACGCTGGCTCACGGTGCGATCCCTTCCGGCCCACTGTCCCCTCTAAGCAGCGCACTGACTCACCCCTCAGGCGCCTCCTTCCTTGGGGTGCCAGACCCCTCTTCTCTCACTTCTGTTTTGGCTGCCGGCTTCCGGGGAGCTGAGAAGGAAGCCAGGAAATTGTGGGTCCCTCCCCTCCTGGTAGCCACCCCGTCGCCCCGGAGGGGGTGCCCAGCCAGGAGGGATCCGTTGGACCTAACTCGAGGGCAGGCCACAGGGATCTGCGGCTGTCTTAAGAAAGTGCCACCTGCCCGCCCCCTGCACCGCCCCGGGAGGTGACCGGGAGAAACGCACCGAAGAAACTGTTGAGCGTCTTGGGACCCCTGGCGAGAGGCTTCGCCCGGTCCTCCTCCCGCAGCCCCTGGCCCACGGCCGCCCCGGGCTCTGCACCGCTTCCTGCCGGGGGCTCTGCTTCTGACGAGCGAGAGGTCAGGCGAGAGGTCAGACGGTGACGATGCAGACTTTCCCACCGCGAGTCTTTCTTTTTTAACCCCAAGGTCGTTCTGACCCTGCGGATGGAAAACCTGACCCGTCTTGCCCTTTGCCTTTCTCTAGCGGATGTACTGAGCCTCGAGCCTGAGGCTTTTCCGCCAGTACTAACCCACGGAATCCCAGCACGCGGCCTGACCCCGGAGACCTACGGAGAGCGACACAGAGAAATCCCGGCCCGACGAGGCGGCAGCGGCCCCGCTCCTGCAGCTGCAGACAGGCAGGTCTGAGCCGCACCCTAAAAATCTCCCCGCGGCATTGCTTCTGACACAGCAGCCCCACGCGCACCGGACGGCGGGGCTTGATCTGCGACCTGCGGGGTAACACCAGCCTCTAAAATCCCCTAAACTGGCCTAAGATTCCCAGTTATCTAACTCCGAAAATGATTGCTCAAGTAATGACACTTGGTAGCTACGAGCTCGGAATGCTCTATTGCACGAGGACTGGTTCTTTCTCCACGTGCAAGGAGGAAAAGTAGTGACAGAAGCAACAGTAAAATCTAGGATTCCCCCAGAATTCGCATCGAAAGAGCACATTTGGGAATCCACGTCTCATTCACGTGAACTGTCTGCCAAAGACACCTGTCGCGAAGACCAGAGTCAGCGAGCCGGGGCTGCGGGGGGAGGAGGATCGAACTCACCGCAGGCCGCGGGGAGCTCGGGGGGCACCGTGGGCAGGTCCTCCTCTTCTGCCTCTTTCTCTTCGGCCCCTTCCGATTCTGGGGGACTTTCTGTTGGGGTCTCTGCTTCTGATGACAGACAGAAAAGTCAGATAGCAGAAAGTCACTTTGACGCCCGAGGACATTTCAGCTCCCGAGACATTCTGCCCCTTTTGTTCTTTCTTGAGCCAGTCAAGTGTGTCTATGAAGTGATAAGACGTGGTCGGCCTCTGGCCCCGGGGGACCCGACCCCAGTGTTCGCCTGTGCCGCTGATCGAGGCCAGTCCTTTCTCGTCAACTATTATTTTAGAATTATTCATTGCAAAATAAGAGTTTGATAAGTTTTATGATAACCTGTTATAGATTATAATTAAAAATTTTAAAACTGTCTGGAGAAAGTCATACACACCTCCAGGTTACCAATAAAAATGGAATGAACTTGGAAAAAATGTGTCTTAGTAGAAAGAGGCCACCCACCCGTTCCCCCCGACACCGACAATAGCTGAAACTACACAATTTACAGTGAAATTTGTTACTGACTAAAAATTGCCACCAGGAAACGAAATCTCGACCAAACTCAAGTCTTCCCTGGGAAAAGTGAACTGAATAAGGACCTTTTATTAAACAAACGGACTGACAGTGGCAAAGGCTGTGACTGTCACATCTCAGGCCTCAGTGGGTCAGCCCTTTACGGCACATTTCCCCGTGTCACCGAGATGCGGGGAACCCACAGGGACACAGCGAGACAGTTGACATTTTCGAGGGGAGCTGGTGACATCCGCTGCACATGCTGTGAATTACTAACTAGCTCGAGGTATTTCAGCCTTCAGTATCAGGTCGCGTTCCTCCTTTTCCCTGACGCTGTATTTCTGCGAAGCTGGGTTTCCATTGCTGGCTATGGTAAAAACCAGGTATTACACCAAAGTCAGTGTGGGACAGGAGACGGAAGGTGAGGGTGGCAGTTTGTAATGGGATTCCAAAGTCTGAGAGACGGTGCGGCACCCAAGAGATAGTCTATCAGTAAGTAACTGTGATTATTAAAGAATAAAAAAACTAAAATGTTTTTTCCTTTCGACACGTGTATTGTTTTCTTCAAGTGCCCAAGTTGCTGGAACACAAACGGTTGTCTGGATATAACTACGTAATAAATGGAACTGGCACCGGACTGGCCTAGGGGCGCCCTGAAAAAATGACGAAGACACCAAGGACACCGTGACAGTCCGGGGACCTCTGCTTTCTGGCCAAATTTACGAGGACAAAGAAGTCATTTAGAGAAACGTATTTTCCATAAACTAAAGATAAAAGTGAGAAGCTGCGTTTCACTGAACATTGAACGAGCCAAATGACTGTTCCAAGACGCTCCCCGAATAGGGAGCCCGGCGGCTGCAGGGCCATCCTGCAGGCGAGTGCGGCCCACGGACACCGGCTCGACCAGTGGGGTGACGACACGGCGCTCTCGGACAGGCCCCGCCCTTCTGGACTGTCCGCCACACGAACACGGACGCACACACACACGTGCACGTATGACGCACACACATGCAGGGCACGCACAACAGACACGTGCACACAGATACACACGCACGTGCATGTACAACACACACACGTGCATGCACAACACAAACACGTGTACGCATACACAACACACACGTGCACGCACAAGACATGCGCACACGTGTGCACACACACAAGATGCACACATGCACACACAACACACACATGTACATAGATACGTGCACACACAACACAGACACGCACATACACGTGTGCACGCGCACACACACACGCACACACTCTCTCTTCTCCAGGTGTCTCACCTCCCTCCTTCTTCCTCTTGGCTTCTCTGTCCTCGTCCTCGCTCTGCTCCCCCCCACGTGTCCGTTTAGGAAGCTGCTTCCGAGCTGGGAAGGCAAAGGGCTCAGTGTGGCTGGCTCGCTGCCGCCTGCCCCACCCCATCGATGATGGGGTTCCCGAGAAGGTTCTGGGCCCTCTCCATTCTCCACCTGTCCTCAGCCACCGCCCAGCACTCGTCCTTCAGGTCAGCTGCCTCCGGGCTGTGTGACGTGAGCGGACTACTCAAACCATGCCTTGTTGACCCCAACTGCAGAACGTTCACGATCCCAAATGCCAGCAGTGGCTTAACTACGGCCAGGCCGACTCCGGCAACACCCGAGCCCTGCTGGCCCCCCCAGGCACCCGCCAGCTCCCCATGTCCCGGACAGGTCTCCCAGGGCCTCAGAAGCACAGAGCGGCAGAAAATCAACAGGCCCCGGGGACGGCCGGCGCCCTCACCTGTGCGCCGCTTCGGGATGCCGGGCGGGGAGGCGCGGGCCGGAGCGGGGCTGCGCTCCCGGGGCGAGGCCGCCGCGGGCTTCTGGAAGGCAAAGAAGAGCGGTCACCGCGCGAGGACAGGGAGCAGAGGACACCCAGCTGTCCCTGGAGCACCGGAGAGCGGAGAGGACTTGAACCCCTCCTTTCTCTGCGCCCCCGCCCCCCTCCACACCCCAGTCCTCTTACCCGGGGCCACTGCTCCACCCTCCCGTGGTTTCAGGGTCCCAGGTTCTCCCCATCGTGGACACCGATAACAAGTAACATTCACTTAACGGCAAGTGGTGTGCCCGCCTCTTGCCCACGTGGACATTCATCGGGCAAGAGCGTGCAGGCACAGCAAGCGACGGCAGAGACGCAGCTGGCTCCCTGACCCTGCCACACTAATCCTGGACTTTCTGTGCCCATGAGAGAGAAACGGATTCCTACCTTGCTTAAGCCAGTCATTTGTGTCTTGGCTTCAATTACTAACTAATCTTACAAAGCCCTGTGCCGGATTACAAAGCGAGTGTCCCGCAGCTCCCATCCACTCTCCCTGGCGATGCGGGGACTCCGCGAAGCCCTCTCCTGCTCTGGCAGCCAGCCCATGTCAGGCGGTGCCAACGCGGGGCACCAGGACGGACCGTGGGACCTGGATCCGATTTATACTATTTCCAACGTTTGCGAGGCTTGTCACGTGGTGCCCCATCAGAGATACCAACGCCCTCTCCTCAGAGCTCCGAGCCCCGGCCCACAGGGCACCGCCCCCAGCACCCACTGGCCCGCATCTCCGCCACAAAGGTGGGAGCTCCAGCTCCGCATTCCGGGGGAGCGGCTGCACCCTGCAGCTGCCGCCTCTGCGAAGCCCTACTTAGTTCTCTTTTCACCCCTTTTCACCCCGGTTAAGAACTGCAGGACCACTCGACAAGCCTTCCCGCTGGACGCTCTCCTCGAATCACTCATGCGGTCTGTCTCAATCTGGAGCCTGATGAATGCAATGCGAGCCCTGAAGCTGCCTGGAACGCTGCCCAAGAAAATCTACTTCGTCCCTCTCCTGTTCTAAACCCACAGAACCCTAGTGGCCTTAGGGGCAAGTCTCAGCTCCTAAGACCCGTGACTCAGCTGGTTACACAGCAAAGGGCAGAGGGAATCGGGGCTAATCGGCCGAGCCAGAGAGGGAGGTGACCCAGAGAGGGAGGTGACGCCGCCGCAGGGGCCTGAGGAGCGGGGGAGAGAGGCAGGAGCGTGAGATGTGCCCACAGGAGGAAGGCGAAGAGTTGCTGGCTTTGCGAATGGACAGAAGGTGGCTTCCAGCACCTGGAAGGCAAGGAAACAGACCCTCCCCCTCGAGCCCCAGAAACGCGGCCCTGCCAACACCTCGACGGTAGCCCCGTGAGCCCATGTCCGGCTCCTGACTCTAGAACTGGGAGATGATACACTGGTGTGACCTCAAGCCCGTGGGGAACAGTTATGGCAGCAAACGAGACACGAACGCGAGCGGTCGGGGAAGGTTTCGCCGAGGTCACAGCCGAGCAAAGAGAGCCCTGACGGACGTGTGTATGTGGGAAAGAGGCTCAGAGAGGGGACGGAGCGAGAGGCCCCCACGGCGTGCGTGACAGGGCAGAGCGAGCCCAGGAAGGGCCGCAGTGGGGGCGGAGGCGGCTCGCGGAGGGCCTCGTCACCTGGCTGCCACCCCTGGGGCATTGAGCCGGGGACAGGAGCTGGCTTCGCCACCGACACTGGGGGTGTTATCCACCGAGCAACGAGCAGGCATTGAATGACCTAACGAGAGGAGATGAGCCCATGCGTCTAGGGGAGACGAACAGCCAGCCGCCCCACGACAGGGACACGGGACGGGTCCCAGCCCTTCTTTTGCATCGGGCATCGTTTTCAGACATGTCCGTGAACTGACCGCTTTCATCCTCACAGCCACCGGTGAGACGGGAGCCACAGGGAGCTGCATCGAGGTCGGGAGCCTGCCCAGGTCACAGGGCGGAGGCAGAGTTCGGACCCCGTACCCGTGTGCTCAGCGCAGCCTGAAGCCCTCCGTCCCCGGGGCAGGGGTCCAGAGTCCCCTGTGCAGCCACTGCCCTCAGTCCCATGGGCCGGTGGGAACTAGTTTTCCCCAGAACACATGGGCAGAGCGCCAGGGCCTACCTGGCCCCAGGGGGGCGTGCGGGCTCCGTCCTCCTCCTCCCCCTCACTGCCCAGGACGCGGGCCGCCTTCCTCCCCGGCCTCTTCACCGGAGAGTCGCTCTCAGGCACCATTCCGTTCCTCTCCTTCAGCGCCGCCCTGGGAGGTGAGGAAATAGGGGTGTTCCAGCAAAAAGTGGGGCACTGCCCCACACACGCCAGCTCCGGCACTACATTTCATTCCCTTCCTTCCCTTTCAAGCAGTCAGTGAACATCTTCCAGGGGCCTCCCGGGCTCATACTCCTCATCACCCCTCCTCCCATCGTACATCTCCAGAGGCCTCCTATGTGCCCGCCCTCCGATGGGTGATGCCCAAGAGCAAGTGGGGTCCCTACTTAGGGCAGACACTGACCTCCAGCATCCATCTGGAGACCCTCTTGCAGTCACACAAGCCCCCGAGTTTTAGCCAGGTGCATGACCACTCAGCCAGGAACTAACTCATGTTCCAGCCTCCCCTGCGGCTACGTGATGGGTTCTGACCAATAGAATGCAAGTGGCCAGGGGTGACGCACGCAGCTTGCTCTGACCGCTTGCCCTCACGGTGTCTCAGCCCTGGGACTTGCCAACCCGCGTTGCCAGTGCAGATGAAGTCATGGCAGAGCAGAGGGGGACAGGTCCGGGTGGGGGAATCTGGGTCCCACAGTAACTTAGTGGTACAGAGCTGCCTACCTGCCCTATACTGCCTGAACAGCTCAAAATCTTATGAGAAACCTTATGTTGTGACTGGTTTCTGTTAAGGCAACCCTACTACTCCCTGACACCAGCCCCGAGGAGCTCCTAGCCTGGTGAGGAACACGGGCACAGACGATGCAACATGGAGGTCGTTTAAGGTGCTGGGAACAGGGCTGATTCCGAGGTTCCCGCACCCACGGAGCTCGTGGTCTGGGCGAACAACTCCCTAGCTAGGTCCGTGACAGCACGCTCATTGTATGGAACATCATCGAAGAGAACAGAGTGGGTTTATAACACCTGCAGCCGCGAGTCCTGACGGACGAAGGAACGAACTCGCCACACCCGGCCCGGTACGTACTTCGGCGGGGGCTCTGTTTCCCCGACGCTGCTGGGCGTCTCCTCCTCTGGCTTCTTCGCTTTGCCCTCTGTCTTGGGGTAGAAAAATGACCTGGAGGAGCACGGGGTGGGGAGGTGGGAAGCGGGGATAACGGCACCAATGACCCTCCGATCTGTGATGTCCTCGCCCCAGCACGTAACAGATTTCGAACAACCCCAGGTCCGTGCGGTGGGTGTCCAGGCCTGGGTCTGTCTAGGACCCATTTCCCCCTTCTGGGAACAGCCCTCCATTTCTCTCTTGGGAGGCCCCTTCCTCCAAATCCTCTGGGTACCTGAGATTTATATGGTCCTGCCCTTCCACCCACAACCCACCGGGGTGGGCACACGCCCCAGACTTGGCCAGTCAGAGCCCTGCATCCTTGTGGCTGCAGGGACCAGGTCAGGGACCTGCAGGTGGCCCAAACTGAGCCAACGGAGCAGGACCCTAGATACTGTTGAGATAGATGGGAGAGAGACAGCCTCTTGCCACTGGGACTGCTAACTCTAGGGTGCCACAAGCCCCAGGGAGAGAGAGGGCCAGCGTGATGCAACGTGGGAGCAGCGCAGAACGGTGGGGAGGGGCAGATTTCCTGGGGAAAAGTATCGGCAACTGGGTCCAACTATGAACTCCTGAGGTTCCAACTACATGGCCAAGTCAGTCCTTTCTTCTCCTGAAGCCAGCTGGCATTGGTACAGGGCTTCTCAGTGTCGGCGTGACATGCCAGGCCGGGTCATTCTCTGCTGCACGGGGCTGTCTTTTGCATCTAGGACATTTAGCAGCAATGCCTGGCCTTTATTCACTAGAGGCTAATGGAAAACTCCCCTCTCGTCCCAGCGATTACAACCAAAACCACCACCTCCAGACACTGCCAAACGTCCCCGGGGCGGGGGGCAGGGGGGGGCGGCAAAACCACCGCTAAGAACCACTGCGTCAGGGTTTCCGAATCTTGTAGCTAAAATGTTTCAGTTAATACACGATCCATTTTCCATATCCCGCTCCCCATTTCCCATACTGGCCAACTCCTGGAAATGGCAACTTGAGTGCTAAGAAAAGGCAGCGTTAGAGGAGGAAGCAGAGAATGTGGACAGGTCCCTTACATGATGCTTCGCTGCATGATGGCGTCAGAACCGTCCCTTCCCCACTCCTCCTCTGCTTCTCCTGTCGGCTGTTCCTGAAACAGACATCGAAACACTTAGAATACTTAGATCTCTATGCAGAGATCTAAACACATAAACCTCCTTCTTTCAGAAATGGAAAAAGAAAAGACGAAACGCTAAGTCGGAAACATGAGTTTTCCCCTCAAGAAGAAACTCTCATTTCTTTGGACCGGAATGATTGGCCAGTGAGATTTATTAGCCCAGAAAGAGTTCCAAGTCCGAGAACAAGAAGATTCCTTTCCGTATGGAGCGGCCGTTTCTCATTTACACCAACCTTCCCGCTCCTCACTGCCCGCACCGACCCCAGCGCTGGCCCGGCTTCGCCTTCTCCCACCTGCTGTCTAGAGCTAATGGGAATCCTTTCAGAATGGCTCACATCTCTCTCCCCGCTACGTGATGTATAAAAACTCCTGGCAACTCCAGGCGGTGGGCATCCTTCCTTTCCACCCCGCACTGCTGCTGGGGGTTCAAACTTCAGGCTCCAGGACCTAGTCTTTTCTGGCTAGCTACCGCCTAATAAACCCTTTTGTTTAAAAAAAGGCTTTCAGCCGTGGAAGTTCAAATTTGTTTAACAACAGGAATTCTGTCTCTTTTGTTCAGTGACATGACCACAGTACCCAAAACAATGCCTGGCACTGGCACATACACATCCTTGATTACTAAAAATGGAGGTAGCAAAAACGTTACTGAAAAAGTTAAGGTTCATAAACAGGATCTCTCAAAACCTAGAGGCCGTAGTGACAAAGTGTGATATTAAAAGGGTCTTCGCTGTTGAACGGTCTGAGGATGACAAGCCAAAGGCTCGAGTCTGCATCTCTTCTGGTTAATAAAAGCTCACATTTCCTGACCTGTCCGCTCCCCCAGCCACGCCTCACCCCTGTGAAACATTTTACACCTTTCCCCTTAATATGCTGCTCTCCCTCATCCTTTGAGACTTAAAACAGCTCAGCATCCCTCGAAAGACAACTGAAAGACAATGGCCGTCAGTGACAGATACAAAAACATGGAGGATGCCAGTTCTGAGTACCACCTGGGACTGGTGATTAAAACACCCCCACTCCACTCCCTGACCCACTGATCCAGAAGCTCTGATGATGGACGGGGAAATCTGCAGGCCTAGTGACCTCCCTGCGGATCTTAAGATGAAATGCAGGTCTTACACCTGACGTTCCCGCCTTCCCTCACGCGTCCTTCTCAGGATGTACGAGTCAGAAATTCTCACGAGCTGAAATGGGGTGGAGGCCAAAGGGTGGTGTCCATGACCCCGTCTTCTGCTCTGCCCTCACGGTTCCCTCAGCTTCCACGTGCCAGCTCCTCTTTCCTGATGTCCTGCTCTTGTCCCCGCCAAGTGCCCTCCCCCTTAACCTTCGAGCTTCCCCCTCACCTACGGGACACCAAGATCCTTTTCTCTTTCCTCCCCAAGCTCCTCTGGCACTGCCTCCGCCCATCTGGGCAACGGTATGCGCCGGCCGCTCAGCTACCCTCGGCTTGGCCGCACCCCCTAGGACCCCACCGTGGCCTCCTCCCCCGGCTTCCCAAACCTTGGCCTCCTTGCCTTCCATCCCGCCCCTTGGTGGCCCTTCCCTCGGCTCCGCCCCCTCGCCAGGTATACAGAAGGTTTCCAACCTTCCGAAAGGCCGTTGCCTAGACGCAAACCTTACCACTGACCTCTCCCTGGCCCCGCCTCCGCCCACCCCGCCTCTCCAACTGTCCCCCGGCCGCGCTCACTATTAAACTTCTCCGGGGCAAACCCCTTTCGAGGGGCCCGCAGCGCGCAACCCACCCAGGCTGTCGCTGACCATCTGACCACGCCCCTCCGGGTGGCCCCGACCCTCCAGGCCTCACCTGGAACCCCGCTCTAGCCCGCGTCTACCTTCTCCCTGGCCCCTCCCTCCGGCGGACACCGCCCCGCTGCCGGGGCTCCCCTCGCCCCACTGCGCCCCCGGCCGCCTCGGCGTCCCCCACTCGGCTCCCCTGCAGCTCACCGACCCGGCGAAGTCGGGGCCCCCGAGCGTGCGACACGCGCGCCACCCCCCGGCCCCGCGCGGGAGGCCCCACCTGCCTCGCGCCAGCCCCCCGCGCCGCAGTCCTGGGCGTCACAGCCGGAACCCCCGGCCGCTCGACTGCGGTCCCAAATTCGCGCCACGGAATTCGCGCGCAGACTTCGGCGGCCGGGGGCGGGGCCGAGCCGGAAGGCGCGACCCGGGCGACACCCGCGCCGCCGCCGCGCGGTGCACGCCGGGAGTTGTAGTCTCCAGCCGTGGGCAGCCGGGGGAGGGGATGAAGTGAGGCGAGCCCTCCCGCAGAGCACGCTGGGAAAAGGCCCGCGCCTACCCTGGCCCCGGCCGGCGGCTGTGGCGGCAGGTCCGTGGTGCGGCTGGCGGGGACAGGGACTCGGCGGAAAGCCGCCGCGCGAGGCACGGCGGGAAGAGAGGCGGGAGGCTGCGCGCGGCATCCCGGGAGCGAGGGCCTCGGCGCGGGGCATCGTGGGAGGTGGACGCCGCTCCGGGGCGGGCAGGTGAGCGGGGAGGGGCGGGAAGGGCGCACCTCTGGGGGAGGGGAGAGGCACAGCAGGGTGGGACTGAAGGGGCCGCTGCGGGCAGAGCTGGCGGGGGTTGGGGGGGCGGGAGCCGGCTGAGACGGGCTGCATCAGGGGAAAGGCGCAGCTGGACGCGAGCGAGCATCTGGGGTGATGGAGCCCATCTGAGGACCGGGGGCCGCGTCCGGGACGAGGATGCGCCTCTGATAGCTGTAGACGGGAGGAGGGGACCGTAGACGAATATTGGTGACACTTCTGAGAACTGGCCACAAGTGAATGGGGCACACACCTGTAGGGGAAAAGTACATGCTGGATGTGGGAAGGGCGTCTAGCTATGGAAGCATTTCTGGGAAGCAGGGGCCACAGCTGGATGTGGGGACCTATAGGGGCCACAGCTGGAGGAGGTGTAACAGCTGCATGTCGGAGACACATCTGGAGAGAAAGGAGCCACATGTGCACGAAGAATATGACTGGTGATGAGGGTCCGTGGCCGGATATAGGACCGCATCTGGAGATGGAACATCTTTAGAGGCAGGCACCACTGGATGTGGGGTACAGCCAAGTATAGACACATGGAGGGGAGAGTTCCATATGACTGAGGCACTAGAGGTCACTGCCAATGTAGAAGACACTTCTGGAGGGGGAGGAGGTCTTGGCTAGAAGTTGAGAACACATCTGAGGAGGTGTCCACAACTGAGCTTAAGAGTCGTATTTTTTGGAGTGGGACCCCAACTGTACCTAGGAGGTCACATCTGTGGAAGAAGAAACCAGAGTTGGATTAGGGATCAGAATGACAAGCTCCAACTGTCCTTGGAATAATACAAGGGGTGGGAGGAGGCCCAAAAGAACGGGGGTGCATCCCGCCCCAGGACTCTCCTGGATAGCAACACCGGCCCCAAAGAGGCAGGCGGAACATGGAGGGAGCGGGATACTTCAGGTGGGTATGGGTTCTGATATCCTTGTGTCCCCCCTCTTCCACTCAGGCACCCCAGGATGGAGCCCCCGCCCGGCATGGCGGTGGGGCAGGAGGAGCAGGAAGAGCAGGAGCTGCTGGAGCGGGCCTTCTTCTCGTGGGCTGAGTTCAGCCGCTTCTTCGACGCGTGGTGCCAGCAGCGGCTGGCGCTCTTCTTCGTCCAGAGCTCCATGCACCTGACACGCTGCCACTGGGCCAGGTTGCCCCCGCTCTACACACTCATCGATGTGCTCAAGTACAGCTACGTGCGGCTCGTGTGCAAGGACGTGCGTGCTCCCAGCCGGCCTGCCATGGGGTGAGTGAGCTGGGGGAGAGGGAGGCAAGGCGAAGGGTCCGCGCACAGCCCCGCCCACCCAGGCAGGGACTGGGAGAGAGACGTGGACTAAAAAGGCTAAACACACCTTCCTGAGAGCGGGAGGCGGAGCGGGAGGTACAAAGGCACACGCACTGAGGGACACGGTGGGCTCCCCTTACCGACTTTATAACAGAGACCCATAGAGGGACGGAGAGTAAGGTAGACGTACACACCCGAGAGACAGAAGAGAAAGGAAGACACGGGAAATTCCAGAAACACGGAGACATGGGGCCAGAGACATCAGACGGCCAGAAAAACATACGAAGTGATCAGAGACAGAGCTGCCGAAAAGCCAAAGATAGAAAAGGTCCATCCGTTCAGTAAACACAGGACCCAGTTCCATGCTGGGGACCAGGAATAGTCACTGGGGGAGGCAGGGCAGGGGTTTGAGCAAGACAGACAGATTCCCTGCCCTTCTGGAACTGAGCAGGAAGATTGACGGTGAGCAGGCTCACATAAGGCTACAACAGGGGCAAGTGAAAAATCCAAAAGTGAGCTAAGAAACACACGCTGGTGGCCAAGGATGTTTCGATTGACCTTGATTTTAAACTGGGAACATTCCCCACAGAATGTTGGGATTCTAGCTTCCCTTGAAACATGGGAAGAGGCTGAGCCCACATTCCCGTGTGGCAGACGGCCGCCCCTGTTAGACCGGGCGTTGGCACTCAGGTTTGCCCCGGCCCCCACCGCCGTCAGCCACCTCAACTTTGCATTTCCTTGTTGGCCACCGTATGAGTTTGCGACCCTGGATTAGGGAGCCGTAGACAAGAGGAGAGTGTTGGGGACACGGGCTCTGCCCTCAGGCAGCCGGAGACGGGTGTCTTCAGGCAAAGGACTTCCCATTCCCACACCTCGGTTTTCCCGTCTCTGAAATGGGGCTGTCGCAGTACCCGCCTCCAGGGGCTGCTGGGAGGTGGCCGTGAGACCACGTGCCGGAAGGCGCTTACCTGGTGCCTGGAACGCGGGGCAGCTGGCTCAATGACCGCTGTTCCGGGGGTCAAGAGCACAGACTCCTGGCTGCGGACCGCCGCTCTGCTGCTGATTAACAGGTGACGTTGAGCTAGTGACTTCACTCTGTCTGGGCCTCAGTGTCCCCATTTGGAAAATCGGAGACTAGAACCGATCTCGCAGGTTCCGTGCGATTTAAATGAGCCGAAGGAGCTCTTGTAACAGAGACGCTCACCCGTAGTTATCTAAACGTCGATTGTGAGATTACTGTTCTTGGTGATTTATTCAAATAAATTTTAGAAACAGAGACTCTCAGATCTGGAAGCAGAACAGTATCCAGCGCACCTCACCACACAGAAATCTAGAACATTAGAGCTTGCAAGAAGCTTAGGCCCAAGCTGGACTGTCTCATTAACTGACTCCAATCCGAAGTAACATTTACTGAGCACCTACTGTGTGCATGCCCTTTTCTGGGCATTTGGAACCCAGAGCTGGT
>NW_024343734.1:560625-579223 GCF_902729225.1 Pteropus medius | reverse complement strand
GTTTCCTGAAAACTCACAGTGAGAATGGAAAAACGCAGATGGGATGGAGAGTTTAGAAGGCAGGACTTGGCGACGGGTGATTTTCATGGGCGAGTGGTAGGTTTGCCTAGGTGCCTGGGCTTCTTACAGTGGCGCGAGGCTTTCGCTCATCATATCCTTACTAAGCTCGTCCCAGGGGTGGTTCTAGGTGCTGGGTAAACAGACAAAAAGCTGTGCTCGCGTGGAGTTTACATCGAAAGGCGGATGGCTTTATTCTCGCGGCCGGGTGAAGAGAAATTGCAAAATGACGTGTTGAGGCCACAGCAGACGATTACGTAAGGTCCTGGGACTCCAGAGGGCACGTGCTAGTCTCTGCCAAGATGGGCAGCTTCACAGAAGAAAACGTTTAGAAAGTATAACATATATTCAGAAAAATACACACATCGTACGTGTGTAAGTTGACGAGTCTTCCCAAAATAAAATGCACATGTAACCAGCACCCAGAACAAGAGACAGAACATGTCCAGTGCCAGGATGCCCCTCAGGCCCCCCAAAGGGTTAACCACTCAAGCCCATCCCCAGCAGGGGTTAGCTTTACCCGTTGGTGAACTGTCTGTAAACGAGGATTGTGATGGTTTGTGAGATCTGCCCACATTGTTGGGGATAGGAACGTTTGGCGCATTCTTATCGTTGATTAGTATTTTATTCTAGGAATATGTCACAACTTCCTTTCCCACTCTGCTGTTATATACTGGGTAGTCTCAGGTATTCGGCTAATGCAAATGTTGCCGCTGTGAACGTTGTAGTACAGTCTCTCAGTTTTCTGCAAACGATGGTACCCATTTGACAGTCCCGACGGCGATAAACGAGAGTTCCAGTGGCTCCGCGTCCTCATCAACACTCGATGTTATCTGTGTCTTCTATCTGGCCATCCTGGTGGCGTGTCATGCATTTTCTTAAATTCGTCTTGCTTTGATGACTCATGAGTCTGAGCACCTTTTCACGTATACCGTTTTAAAACATAAGAACCTAACTTCCGTTGTTGGTGGGTGCCTAAAACCACACGGGAATGCTAAATGCCAGTTTAGGTCATAGCTGGCTACCTTTGGGGACGGAGGGAGGGAAGAGGGGACTTTGATAGGGCAGGGTTCACAGAGGGCCTCAATTTTCTATTTTGTTGTTGCTCAATCAGAAGCAGACGCAGGGTGATCTGAAATGTTGTCTGAAACTCGTTCGAGGTAAATACAATAAAACATTCATTCGCTTTAGACAGAGCCGGGGTGACGGGTACAAAATTACAGCCAACACAAAGGGCTCACCGTGTTCCAGGGACTGTTTGTAAGTGCTTTCCGTAGATCAACCCTACGAGAAAGCTGTTGCGATTATAACTCCCCCCCCCATTTTAACATACGAGGAAACTGAGGCACAGGGGCCTGAAGTGACTTGGCCGAGGTCAGACAGCTGGTGTATTCTTAGGGCCCTCCACCCTTTTCTGTGCTTGAAACCATTCTTGACTTTTTAAAATAAGTTTTAAAGAGGAGAGGGCAGGAAGAAGCGGGCAGCGGGTGGAGTGACGGCGGCCGCGGCCATTCCCCCCGCAGGCACCGTGAGGCCGGCTGCCCCGCCTTCATCATCGTCAAGCTGAGCCCGCTGCGGGACCGCCTGGTGGTGACGGAGTGCCGGCTGACACACTCGCACCCGGCCTGCCCCATCGAGTTCGCCTACTACTTCCGGCCGGGCCGCCTGCTGGCCAACACCTGCCTGCCGGTGCGCACCACCAACAAGGTGTCCAAGCAGTTCCTGGCGCCCGCCGACGTGCACCGCCTGCTCTCCTACTGCAAGGACCGCGACCGTGGTGTCATCGACGCCCTGCGTGCGCTGGAGGGGCTCTTCCGCACCGACCCTGAGGCCAAGGTGGGGTCTCGGAGGAAGCAGGCCGGGGGCGGGCCACCCGTTCACCCATCCATCCATTCATTCATTCGTCCATCCTCCCTGCTCACGCCTTCATTCATTCCTGCGTGCGTTCGTGTGGTTAGTTCCCGTTAGGGCGCGGGGGCTGCAGCCGCGGATACGCGCGTGCTCCCCGCCCCCAGAGGAGGCACCCTCCAGCACAGCGCTGCCCCGAGGGACCTTCTGCCATGACGGAGGTGGTCTGTGCTGTGGGGCGGGGGGGGTGTGCGGGTGGCCGCAGGTGGCTCTGGAGCACTTGAAATATGGCCAGTGGGCCCGAAACCCTGGATTTTTTATTTTATCTCAGTGTAACTAACCGAAGTTTAAATAGCCACTGATGGCTACGGGCCCCCACGCAGAGGTGACTGCTAGACGTAGCTCGACGTGGTGGTGGGAGAAAATAACAAGGGACGGACACATCCGCAGGTGACATCATGTCACCAGCTAAAAGAGGATCGAAAGGGACGGAAGACGCCGTTTCTATAAAAAGCGGCATTTTAGGACGTGGTTCCATAGCGTAGCGGGGAGCACACCTGCTTTACACGCAGAAGGGCCTGGGTTCGCGCCCCAGTGGAGCCACGGTCCGTGGTCTGCGGCCACGCCACCCTGAACAAGCCCGATGTCTGGTCTCGGAAGCTAAGCAGGGTCAGGCCTGGTTAGTACTCGGATGGGAGACCACCTAGGAAGACCAGGTGCTGTAGGCACAAATAATAATAAAATAAAATAAGATAAAAAACAGCAGTTTTAGAGCCGTTAAGTGTGTACAAAGGATAATAAGGGTGTCATCCGCACAAAGGGTCTTCAGAGGGGAAAGTGCCAGGCAGAGGGACCGGCCAGCACGGGGGCTCAGAGGCCAGAGGGACCGCAGGAATGCTGCCCCTCGGGAGGGCTCTTCCCGCCCCTCTGATCCAGCCTCAGGGCTGGGGCGGACGTGAAGGGAGACAGGGAGGAAGGAGAGAAGAAGGGGAGAATCCGGTGTGGCCACGCCCAGCCCCACAGCTGTGCTTTCTGCTCACGCATGGAGGAGGCCCCAGCTCAGGGTAAGTGAGGAGTGAGCCTGAGGCTGAGGCGAGAGGCCTCGAGGCCTGTCACGGGAATCGGACCCGCCACACAGGGATTCGCCTGACCAAAGCACCACGTCTGTCAGGAAGGGCCGTCTAAGCGTGTCGCCGCAAAGTGGCACATCAGGCCGGATCGCTCTCACTCTGACTTCCTTAGTCAACACAAGTCACGTGACCCCGCGGGAGGCAGAGAGGTTGAGCCCTGCCCCGTGCAGGGACGAGAGAGCCACAAGTACTTGGCAGACGGCCAGCGACAGCCACAGGCGTATACACGGCTGTTTTGCCAAGCCCTGAGCCCTGCCTGAATCTGAGGCCACATCTCCCCTGCTCTGAGTCACGCAGGCCTCTCAGCTCATTCTCAGCCTCTTTCTCCCAAAGGGAATGTTCTCTGTGCCCGGAGCCTCTTTTTACATCAGACCAGCCAGTTTCGGGCGATATGGTGACAGTCAGAAACCCGATTTTATTTATATCGCCATATGCCGAAAGCTTTATGTACATCCGCGCTGTGCCATTCACTGGCCGTGGGGCATCTTTTAAGTTGGGAGCAAGTTATTGAACTTCTCTGAGCCTCAGTTTGTTCAGCTGTAGAGTGAAGATAATAATAGATTCATAGGACTGTTGGAGTTGCTGTATAAAGATTAAGAGAGAGTGAGTGTGTGTGAGTGTGCGTGTGTGTGTAAAGAACAGTGCCCAGAAAACAGGAATGTTTTACCTATTTAGCTATGAATCTTATCCCTCGAGCTTTTCCTCGGGACGGTGTTGGGACCAAGACCGTGCTCATCACAAGCTGTGTAAGGACACGGCGGGGTGTGGGGAGGAGCGTTAGCTGGCACAGCCTCGGGTCTTCACACTTTTGGAGTCGGCCATCTGCGATCAATTAGCCCCAGTGCCACCGATCTGTGTGTCCGGGACGACAGCCACACTCGTCTAGGTCCTCGGGTGCCCTTCCTGCCTGTTCCATCTCTGCGTGCACACTGTCGTCCAGTTGGCCTCAAGCCGGCAGCCGCTGCGCCCAGCCAGAGCGATCACCCATGAAGGCCACGTGCTGTGGTAGTCAGAACCACAGACCCTGGGCCCAGGCTGCCTGGGTTCGAAGCCCAGCACGACTGCTCACTTCCCGTGGGACCCCAGGCAAGGAGCTGAGCCCCGGCTCAGGAAGGACGGTGTGTGTCGTAGGGGGTTTTCTAAGGAAGGGAAGCATTTGCGCCTCGGAACTGTGGCTGGCACAGAGAAACGGTTCGATGTGTGGTGTCCGTTTTCCTCAGCACGTTACAGGCGTGAAGTTGTCATGTTTGTTTCTCTTCATCTCTGGTTTACTGGCCGTCCCTTCCCACTCTGAGATGCCGTAGTGACCCCTCAGTGCCTGAACCAACACGTCGTATTTGCTCGGTAAATATTTTCTAGATATAGTCATTCACTTATGTATCCTCCGCCTTCATCGAAGCTCACCACCCCCCTAAAGTGTCACTCACGCATCTCCTCCCACTCCTTATTATTATTATTATTATTATTATTATTATTATTTTTAACCATTCTCAATGTCTTAGTCGTAGACCCTAGCCCTGCCACTCGTTAGCTCCATGACCTTGGGCGGTCGCTCCCCCGCCATAGTGAAGTTCCCTAAGACCTCCCTCGAGTTCAGTGAGAACTCAGCCAAGCGGTCACGCTACGGTTTATCACAGTGAAAGGATGCAGATGACAGTCAGCACAGGGAAGAGGCTCATGGGACGGGGTCTGGGCGAGACCAGGTATGAGCTTTCAGTCGTCTCTCCCAGCGGAGTCCTAGGCACAGCGCCCCGTTCTCCCAGCGACAATGCATGACAATGTGCATTAAGTATTGCCAACCAGGGAGGCCCCCCTGAGCCTCGGTGCCCAGGGTTTTTGTTTGGGTTCGGTCACGTAGACATGACCGCCTGCCTGCGTGGCTGACAGTCTCCAGCCCCTCCAGAGGTCAAGCTGATCCTATGTGGCCCAGGAAACCCAGATAAACGAAGACAAGAGCCAAACGCTTCTTTGTAATGTGCAGGGTTTGGACACCCCAGGCCTGCTGCGTTAATCCATCCATTACTCTGTATCTGGAGTCTTTCTGCCTCGGTTCCCACATCTGCAATATAAGGAAAATAATGGTCCCCTCTAAGCAGTGACCCTCAATCAGAGGGCCCCACAGCAACCTCAGTCCCATTAGCCTGTCTCTTGAGCATGCCCTCCATGCTCAGGTAATCATCATAACAGCAGCGGACGCCCAATAAACACTGCCTCTTGCCAGGCGCTGTTCTTCATGCTTCGTGCGGATCAACCCGTTTAATCCTCATCGCGATTTTACCACGTTGATGCGGTTACGCTCCCCACCTTTGCAAACGGGAGCAGCTGAGG
Source organism: Pteropus medius (assembly GCF_902729225.1). Classification (NCBI taxonomy): domain Eukaryota; kingdom Metazoa; phylum Chordata; class Mammalia; order Chiroptera; family Pteropodidae; genus Pteropus; species Pteropus medius. Next base: position 573,860 of record NW_024343734.1, on the reverse strand, counting down.
CGCTGAGACGTTCGGACACGTTCCCTAAGTCACACAGCTGGTGTGCAAATTCACACGGCTAGTAACTAGAAGAACCTGGATCTGGATCCCACGGTCTGCCTCCAGGGTCCAGGAACTTGACTACCCAGAGCCAAGATGAAATTCACACCGGTCATGCTATTGCTCGAAGACGCTCGGCCAGTCCAACAGGGCAGGACCAGGCGGGCCCACCTCAGCCCCTTCCCTCTCCTCAAGGCCCGGCACGGAACTAGACACCTAGTAGGTGCTCGGGAAATGCCATTTAATGAACAAATGGCCGTTCATGAAAAGCTTCCCTGCCCTCTTTAGAAAGAAAACTCAACATCAGGAATCTGTTTTCCCCTTAATGGAAGTCAGCTTCTAGTTAGGCGAGCGCTCGCCAGCCCCGGCCAGGTCTCGAGGCAAATGCATTCCACTGTGTTTGCTTCCCTCCGATTCCTGACTCCCAAAGAGAAACGGGAAAGGACCTAGAGGTTATTGTGCTGAGTGAAACAAGTCAGACAGAGAAAGATAAATACCACACAATTTCACTTACATGCGGAATCGAAGGAACGAAAAGGACAAACTCATCAAAAACAGACTCACGAATGTAGAGGACAATCTGGTGACGGCCAGAGGGGAAGGGGGAGGGGCTGGGAGAGAGGGGTGAAGGGTTAAAGAAGTTCAAATTAGCAGTGGGGAGAGGGTCACGGGGATGGGAGCACGGCAGAGGGAAGGCAGTCAGCAGTAATGTAATGGCTGGGCGGAGAGAAGGAGCAATCGGCAGGATGGTTGTATGAGCTACATAAACGTCTAACCACGTACTGCAGACTTGAAACTAGTAAGAGAATAAAATTTTAAAAAGGGACTTCCTTCATACGGCAGAAACGTGTAAATCGTCTAACCCATCACACCTATTACGACTTTTCATGAGACGTGATTGACACGTCACATCAGTTTCAAGCCGACATCTGTACATACTGTGAAACGATCCCCACAGTAAGTCCAGTTAACGTCTGATGACATCTGTCTTTCCGTCGCTTCTAGACGGCGCTGTCGAGTAGAACGATCTGAGGAGACGGAGGTAAATGTTAGGTCTGCGACAGCCAGCAGAGTAGCCACCAGCCTCGTGGGGCTCCGAGCACTTGAAATACAACTCGTGCGACTGGGGGGGTTGAATTTTTATCGATTTTTAAACGTTTTAACCTAAACGTTAATAACTGCATGTGGCTAGTAGCTAACGTGTTGGACCGAGGAATTCTAGATCGAAACTTCTGCTGAGATAAGTTCAATCATAAAGCAGTAGCATAAGAATGAATGATGGTTGAAGAAATGACCATAGCGTTGTAACTAATTCAGTAGTAAGCTTACTCCGCTTTTTGGTAAAATTTATTGAATCCCAGTACTTTTTAAGCTGCTGAGTGATTTTAGCGTTAGGACGGCCATTTCCTGGTTCTCTTGGGATTCTACGAGAGTTTTTTTCTCGAGTTTTGTTTTTTTGTTTTCTTTTTGTTGTCGTTTTTTTTTCCCCCTTGAAGGCTGAGAACTGCCCAGTGCTCTCTAGCCGGTCTTGGAAGATGAGGTTGGGTCGTGGCAGGGTGGATTGAGGAGAGATCTGTGCTGTGGTCTCTGTATCCAAATCCGAGTTCTGAAGCTGTGGGTCGGCTCCAGCAGGGCCTGGCTGAAGGGGCCCTGACCATCGCCAACCTCCCTGCCCAATTAAGTGGCTTTTGCACACTGATAATGAGGCCAGGGTGGCCGAGGCAGCAAGAGGGACAGAGGAGGAGGGCCCAGGGCCCGCTCGCCCAGCCCGCAGCATGGTGTGAATTCTGCATTGTACGTACATAGTGGGGCGTGTGACAGGAAGTCCTGAGAAAGATTTTCACAGGGGAAGGGGTGATCCAGCTGGAGTTTGGGAAACACCCCTCTGGCGCCCGTGTGGGGAGCAGACAAGGGGACTCAGGTGGGGACGGGCAGCCCGGCTAGCGGGTGGCTACTATGCATAATCCAGGCGAGAGGGGCCGGTGGTGGTCAGGGGGTGGGGGTACTGGTCAGATTCCGGACTCGTTTGGAAAGTCACGGTGCGTGGTGAGCCAGTGATGGACACAGGGCGACTGAGAAGGGGCGGGCCGCGGGGGTGAGAAGCAAATGCGGCTTTGGGCGACCAGTCTCGAGGGATGCATGAGCTGTCCAGGGGCCGCGTTGCTTCAGAGGCAGTTAAGTAGGCGGGTCTGGAGCCTGGAGATACAGCATGGGGAGGTATCAGCGGAGGGGTGACGGCGGCTGTGTGGCTGGATGAGATGGCCTCGGCAGAGCCTAGAGAGGGGAAGGGGGAGGGGGCCAGGTCAGGCCCGCGGCACTGCAGCAGCGGAGGAAGCAAGCACAGGTGACTGCAGTGGAGATGCCTGGGCGGAGGGGACACCGGGCATCCTGGGGCGGCAGGAGCCAAGAGAGACCTGTGCTCCAGCAAGGGGGCAGTCACCACCCTGAGCGCTGCCCAGAGCCCAAGACAGTAATAATAGCTCGTCTGATACGTGCCAGCCATCGTTCCAAGCTTTGGGCACAGATGATCCCGTTTTAGCCTCACCGCAACCCTGTTTGATAGGCATCGTTATCCCCATTTTGCAGATGAGGAAACAGGCCAAAATGCAGGGGAAGTCACTTGCCCGAGGACTCACAGCTAGTGAGCGACAAAGCCAGCATTCACAATCAGACTGCGTTCCCGGAGCCTCCACTGCAAAGACGCCGGCTTCGCGCGTCAGCAGACGCTCACGCGTTCGCGTGCTCGTTCAGGGCGGGCTGAGCTGGTACCTGGGCCAGGTGCCATTCAAAGGATCAGGGATGCAAACGTGAACTCAACGGTGGCCTGGCGGGGCGGGGCTTACATCTCGGGGAGGGCAAAGGGGCGACAAACAGATCACATCGAGATGCGAACCGCGTCAGGGTAGTAAGCGCCATGGCTGAAGGGGCTAGAGAGCGGGATGTGTGCTCAGGACGGGCAGAGCAGGCCTTCGTGAGGACGTGGCCTTTGCGCAGAGATGAGAGTGACGGTAATAAGCACTTTGAGAGTGATTATTGTTGAATAATAGTAATATCATTTGTGCAGGCAGTAGTCTAAACGCCTTAATCGACTTCGGTCATCCAATCAGGGATAACTGTCACCATCACCATTTTACAGATGAGGTGGAGGTCAGGGAAGTTGCTAGAAGCCACTCAGCTGAGAAATGTCAGCCCAGGCAGTCTGGCCCCAGAGGCAGCTGGACCTGAAGCTCCATGTGGGAGGGAATGACTTCTTCCTGGAAGAGGAAACTGGGGAACGAGGAGGTTAAGGAGGAAACTGAGGCACAGAGAGGTTATGAAACGAGGTTAGAAAGTGTGGGGCCTGGACTCAGGCCACCCCCGCAACCTGGCTCCACGGTCTGTGCGTTTCTTACTACGCCAGTGGCTCTCACACTTGAGCCTGCGTGGGCATCTCCTGGAGCGCACGGCACGTCACTGCAGATTGCTGGGCGCCGCCCCCGGAGTTCCTGACCCAGCAGGGACTGGGCGGCCTGAGAATGTCCATTTCTGTCAAGGTCCCCGCAGGCGATGCTGATGCTCCCGGCCCAGGGCCCACACTTTGAGAACCGCTGCCCTAGACTAGACTCCTTCTCGGCGGCGCATGAAAGAATGAACACATCGTCCCGAGTAGGGAAAAGGACTCAGGCTGTCGAGTGTGCAGAAATCACACGGCTGTTTAGACGGCGGTGCCCGGATCGCAGACACGGGCGGTCGGCCTCCGGGGGCCTGCACTGCCTCCTGCCGGTCAACGGAAAAAATGCACGCCCGCTTGAATGGGTGGATTCCCATTTCCCCACGGGTCGGGGGAAAGCGAGGTCGGGGAGCTGGGGCGGGGGACGGCCCCGGCGTCCCTGACCTGCCCCCCTGCCTCCCTGCCCGCAGGTGAAGCTCGTGTTCATGGAGAACCAGGCGGTGGTGGAGACCGTGTTCTTCCTGACGTCGCGCACGCGGGCGCTGCTGCGGCGCTTCCCGCGCATGCTCCTGGTGGACCGGCTGCCGGGGCTGCAGGGCGCGCTCGACCTGCTGGCGGTGCTCTGCGTGGACGGCGCGGGCCGCGCGCGCCAGGCCGCCTGCTGCGTGGCGCGCCCGGGGACGCCGAGCCTGCTGCGCTTCGCGCTGGCCTCGCTGCTGCAGAGCGTGCCCGACGTCAAGGGCCGCGTGCGCTGCCTGACGGCGGGGCCCGAGGTGACAGCCCAGCTGCCCGCCGTGCGCCAGCTGCTGCCCGGCGCGCGCGTGCAGATCTGCCGCGCGCAGGGCCTGGAGACGCTCTTCAGCAAGGCGCAGGAGCTGGGCGGCGCGGGCCGCGAAGACCCGGGCCTGTGGCCGCGCCTGTGTCGCCTGGCTGGCGCGTCGTCACCCGCTGCCTACGCCGAGGCGCTGGCCGAGCTGCGCGCCCACGGCCCCGTCGCCTTCGTCGACTACTTCGAGCGCAACTGGGCTTCCCGCCGCGACATGTGGGTGCGCTTCCGCGCCTTCGAGGCGGCCCGCGACCTGGACGCGTGCGCGCTGGTGCGCGGCCACCGCCGGCGCCTGCTGCGCCGCCTCAGCCCGTCGCACAGCATGGCACAGTGCCTTCGCGATTTGGTGGCCATGCAGTGGGCCGATGCGTCCGGAGAGGTAGCGCCCGATGGCCCCGATGGTGGGGACCTTTGGCCGGGGGGTGAGCCTGGGAGGGAAGTCCGGGTAGAGAACGGGGACTGCGGAGGGGCCCCGAAGGAAGGGAGCGCTTGGAGAGGCGCCCAGTTGGACAAAGAGTGGGCCAGAGAACCCGAGACCAGAAACCGGGGAGGGGCGCAGTTAGAAAGTGAGAACGGGAGAGGCCTGCAGATCCGGTACTGGAGAGGGGTCCAGCTGGAGAACCGGAAGATGAGAGGGCGTGGCTGGAGGGGGGCCCCGCCAGAGGACGAGCACCTCGAAGGGCCGGACATCAGAGACTGGAGCGGGGCCGCGCCGGAAGGGGAGAGAGGCTGGGGGCTGGAGGGCTACCTCTGGCGGATGAGGGTGCTGGAGGCCGCAGAGCGGAGGACCCAGGTCGGGTGTGAGAGGCCCCGGAGCCTTGAAGGGAGCACCTGCAGCGGGGCCCAGTTGCACGATGAAAGGACCAGTGGGCTGAAAACCAGAGACCGGAAGGGGCCTCCGGTGGAAGCGGAGAAGGGAGCGGGGCTGGAGGTTAGGGACTGCAGGGGGGTCCGTTTCGAGACGCCCCTGGAGTCGGTCTCCGAGAATGGAGACCAAAGGGGTCCCCAGTGGGGAGACGAGAGGCAGAGAGAGCCAGAAATTGGAGAAGAAGGAGGACCGAGGTCGGGAGTCAAAAGAAGAAGGGACCTGGAAGATGTGGTTCTGGTCCGGCTAGGGGACACAAGGGGGACAGGCCTGGAGAATGGAGACGGAGGGGGAGCGCGGCTTAGGGGCCCCAAGACCAGAGGAGTGCGAGGGAGGGAGTGCGTGGACACGGGAGGGAGGTGTCTAGGGCTGGGGAATGGAGTCATGAGTGGCGCCCCCGTGGGAACTGTGCTTGAGGATGACCCAGAATGGCCGGTGACAAGGAGAGTGTCCCTGGCCACAGGGGACAGCCTACAGGATGGAGGTGAAGCAGACAGCCGGAAGGAACCAAGGAGGCCTCGCCGCCCCTTGGGAGAGAAGGAGGTGGACTGGGAGCCCCTGGCCAAGTTCCGAGCGGCCTGCGGGCCAGAGCTGGCAGGCCTGGTGGCCGAGGAGCTCGCTTTCGCCAGGCAGCACGGGACCCGGGGTTTCCACACGACCGGAGCCGGCTTCGCCCTGAAGGACGGCTCCTCGGACTTCTTCCTGGACGGGGCCCTGACGCGCTGCAGCTGCTCCATCCACGCCGCGCGACACCTGCCCTGCCGTCACCTGTTCGCGGCGCGCCTGCTCACCGGGGCGGCCTTGTTCCACGCGGACCTGCTCCGGGACTGCTGGGGGAGCGCCCCAGAGTCCTGACCCTCCAGCCCCTGTCCACCGCCCTCCACTGCGAGGGCGGCAGGGCAACTGTGATCCCAAAGATAGAAAGGCCGAGGCCAAGGAGGCCACCTCCTGGGTCACCCCATCTGGGCTATTTGCCCGTCTGGGTCCGAGGGAAGTTGACGGTGGTCTCTGAGGTCCTGGAGCCACAGGTGTGGAAGATGGCGGTGGCCAGCGTGGCAGCTGAGGGCTGCCTCAGAATATGAGGAAGACGTATAGACAGGAGGACAGATGAAGGAGCGGTAAGGAGGGGGAGAGAGAGAGAGGAGACAGAGACGGAGGAGGGCGGGCAAGAGTGGAGAGAGCAGAGGGAGGCAGGAGAGGAGGGGGTGGGGGAAGGGAAGAAGGAGACACAACAACGGAAGCTGTGAGCCATGGGGGGAGCAGAAAAGAGAGGGGAGCGATTTGGGTAGTCTCCAAGGGCTGGAGGCGTGATCCCCTTCCCCTTCTGACTGGCCGTCCCAGGAAGAGGCAGAGGAGGGGGAGCTGGGAGTCTTCGAACGGGCTGGGCCGGGGGCTCTCCAGCAGCGGAGGGGAGCCACCCGGACTATTGTGCTTCAAGACAGGAATAAAACGGTATCGTTCCGGTTCCCATGCTGAGTTCTTGGCTTCTGGGGAAGGGTCGGAGGCCCAGACCTGGAGGGAAATTGAGAGGGTCCTGCATTTCTTCTCTTTCAACAAGGCCTCCAGGGCTCAGATGGAACGAAGGAGCCAAAAATGAATCCATTTCCATGGCAGCTCAGGCTTCATCCCCCATGATCCTTGAACCTCTACATGCCCCAGATCTGTCCCTTCAGGCCTCTGCTCAAATGTCACCTCCTAAGTCCCATCTCTGGACCGTCTATTTAAAGAGTACCCGCGTTCTCTTTCTGGGCACTATTCTTTACAACGCTTAACCACCACCTGAAACTATATCCTGTAGTTAGCACAGTGGTTAAACTTAGAGTATGAAGCCACACTCTCGGTTCCAATCCCAGCGTTCTTACTTGCTATGTGACCTGAACGAGTGTGTGTGCCACTGGCCTAACTTTCCAATTCCCCCAAAGCATCTCAGTTACCTGTTAACATACCGTTGTCTCCAATAATCTGTATTCACCGTTTTTAGTAAGTCAATCTGCCCCCACCAAAATAGAAACTCTTTTGTTTCTGATCGCCTCTCCAGTACCTCGAACAGTGCCTGGTGCAAAGTAAGCGCTGAGTGAGAAAGATAAAAGAATGAAAACGGCAGCCTGGCTAGTAAAGCTGGTGCTTCATTATATGTCATCGTTGCTATGGTGACCATCGAATCAGCCCGAAGATTGCCAGCTTCAGTAACCTTGTTCCTAACGTCACCCGGCTCACCCATTGGCCACCTGTATCTCCGGCTGTAGCAGCCAGAAAACTACAACTCCCAGCAGGCCGAGCGCCGCCCGCGCGCTCCTGCTAAGTCGGGCGCCTGCGCAGTAGGATCTGCTGGCCTGGCGCTCCATCTGAGCGCTTAGAGCGGGCATCAGGAATGGGAGAACCTTTTGCTCGCAGAGCGTCGTAGGGACCCCTCGTCTCTCCCGGCTCTCCCGGCCGGCGGGGTCTGGGTTCCTGGGCTGCCATCTTGGAGTGAGGGGAGCGGAGGAGACCTCTCCAGTTTCCATGGCGACCGGCAGGGCCCCTAGCGCCGAGAGGATTGCTGCAGGCGGAGAAAGCCAAAGGGGGCGTTGCCATGGTAACCCTGGAGCCTAAGGGGGCGGGGGTAAGAGCAAAGGGTTTAGGGATCTCGTGGAAGGGATTGGAGTAACAGCCGGGAAAATGGGGTGCTCGTGGAGGAATGGAGAGCGTGATGGAGGAATCGGTCTGAGATAAAGGGAGTTAGGGTGATACCGGGGGAATAAGGGTGCTTTGAAGGAGCGGGAGCGCTTCGATGAATTCGTATGTGATAAGGGGATTTGGAGAGGTCTTTGGAGAAATCGGGGCGCTAGGAGGTAACGGGGATGCTTTGGGGGAAGCGGAAATGCAGTGGGGAAAATTAGAATGTTAAACGCATGCATCATTCAGAAGTTATCGGCAGAGCTCCTATTTAATGTGCCAGGCACGACTAGATCTGAGGTATATTTACAGTGGTGAGCGGACAGACCGTAACTCTGGGGAGGGGGGGTTAGGGTTGACTATAGAGGAGTTAGGTTATTATAGGAAAAGGAGGATATTGTCCCCCATGACAGAAACGGGCAATTGAGAAGAACTTGAGCTTTAAGGAGAAGTTGGAGGTTTTACAAGGGAATTGGGGCATTCTATAAGTTAATTCTGGCACTACTTTAGAAGACCAACCAAGTGCCTCTGGCAAGCCCTGAGGATTCCTTGGTGAGCAAAGTCAACATCATGGGTGAGGATGCCAGATTTAGGGGGAAAGCAACCAGTTAAATTCGAATTTCACGACGCATACTATTTTACTTATTCGTTGTTTATCTGAAATTCAAATTCGATTAGGCATCCTGTATTTTTACCTGGGAAGCCCAATTTGGCGGAATTGGGGTGTTGGGAAAGAATGGCTTATTATAGGGGTCATGGGATGTTATAGAGTCATTGGCTTGTAGGAAGCAGAGCTGGGGATGATCCGGAAAAGTGGGAGTGTTGACGCCATACTAAGATCATCACTTACTGTGCGCCTGGGGCTATGCTAAGTGCTTTTCTTTCGAAAAGCTTTTTATTCTGGAAAATTTCGAGCCTATTCGATAGTAGAGTAGAAGGTATCACCATCTCTGCTTCACCATCTCTGCTTATATAAAAAGCACCATATTGAAGCATCGCCACGCCCCAATATGGTAGCGATCGCTGTTATCGCCCCACTTTCCAGATGAGGACACTGAGGTTAAATAACTTGACCAAAATCACACACCAGAAGTGGTTTGACGCGGACCCTGCAGTCAGGCCCTGGAGTCTGCCATGTAGCACGTGAGTTCCCTTTGGGAAATTTAGAGTAGGGAGTAGGACGTGATGGGAGCGACAAGTGGGTCGCACAGAGTAAAAGGAAAAAGAGAATCAGGCTGTTTGGAGGTTGTGCAGTTGTTACGGAGTTTTTTTTTATAAAGGTGAGTGGAGCCTGCAAGGAGCACTGGGTTGTTCGGGGAGAACTGGGGAGTTATAGGAAGAGTTCGGTGTTTTGAGGTGTCGTGGGAAGTTTTCTAGGTGTGTTGTCCAATACAGTACCAGCGAGCCACATGTGGCTAAATTAGTTAAAATTAAATACAATTAAAAATTCAGTTCCTCGGTTGCACTCACATCATTTCAGGTATTCGGTGGCCCCTCTGTGTCGGATGGTGGAGACCGAGAGCATTTCCATCACCTGTCCGTCCACGCTGATGGAGAGGATGAACTGGGATGTCACAGCAAGCGTGGAATGTCCTGGTTCCTAACTGGTCCCACAGCATCTCATCACTTGACCTCACCTGCAGTGGGCTCCACCCTGTTCTCCAAAAAGGACCAGCTCGATCCAAGTCTCCGCCGAGCCGTTCTCTCCGCCTGCAATGCCCATCCAGCCCTTTGCACGCCCAGCTTTAAATGTCACGTCACCTCCAGGGAGAGGATTCCCTCGACTGCCATATTTAAAATTGCCACCATCCGCTTTCCACCACCAGCCACGGTCCCATCCCCCTGTGTTATTTCTTTCAGAAAACTGACCAGTATCTAAAATGATCTTATTCCTTGATCATTTACCTTTCAATTCTTCCCCACTAGAGGGAGACCTTGCCCTCTTCACCGCGGAAAATCACGGAGCACAGCAGTGCACCGGGCACCGAGGAGACACTGTGTGAATGACCCTGATTAAATGAATAGGGGCTCTTCAGAGTAAAAGCAATATTACGGGGTGGGGGAGGTGTTAGAGAGTCATAGGGGAGCTGGGGGGACATCGAGGAATCGATACCAGGAATTTGGGTGATAAAGAAGGAATTGGGGCACAAAGAGATAAGGAGGGACATTGGAAAATAAATGAGGGGGTGGTATTTGCAGGATTTGCTATTTGCAGGATTATTAAACTCCCAGTGCCTCTGTTTCCTCATCTATAAAATAATAGTATCATCTGATAAATTTGAGAGTTAACCGAGGTAGCACATGGGTGTGTTTCGAAGACTACCTATCATCATCAAAATAATCTCTAAAGTTAAAGCGGGAGTTGGGGATACAGAGGGTCCTGCCTCCTTGCCCCAGACAGAGGTTTTAGATTTCAGGCATGCCCATTCAGAATTACTGGACTGATAGCGATGGCTCGAAACACACTCAGGAGGGAGGTAATACAGACGGAAAGACCCCAGATAACTCTGTACGTGAACATCGGTACTTTACGACATTGTCCAGAAAATGTCTGACTCCGAAGGAGAACATGGTATCTGGTATCAACTTGAATTTGATGGTCAAGACATCGACCAATGTCGGGTGTATGAAAATCAGATCTATGGGCTTTTCCAGGCGAGACCGAGTTAAGAAGGCGTACATACATAACGTGAAGAGCAATGAGTTCCCCATGAGCCCAACACACAAATTTGAGCAATGGAGAAAAACCCCCAAATGGCATCGTTTGGAAACATTATCTTACTGATGTTTTAATTAGGTCAACCAGGTTTCAAATGAAACAAAATAGATCCTACTGTGAAGTTGTAAATAATAGAGCCTGTAGATAAATATAACGATTGACAGTCCAGTGTGAGGAGAGGGGTTTTATTTTATTTTTTCCCCCACCTACAGCACCTGGTCTTCCTAGGTGGTCTCCCATCCAAGTACTAACCCAGCCTGACCCTGCTTAGCTTCCGAGATCAGACAAGATCTGGCACGTTCAGGGTGGAATGGCCATACACAAGGAGAGTGTTTAAATGTTCAGCTCTCCTGTACGTCAGGCCGAGATGTGTCACTTCCAGAGTCTGGATTCCAGGAACTCTTGAGTACCTTAGAGTACAGAATTAGATGGATAAAGAAGGTAGGATTCAAATTTCTAAGTCAAATGGAAAAAAATAAAAAGAAATAAGTGACACCAGAAAAGGAACAGCGAATTATTCCTTAAAAAAAAAATAAATGGAATCGATACAGGTAAAGCACAAATGAACAGGTAAAGCCCTGGTATGAAAAGGGAAAAGAAAATCAAAAGTCAGTTCCTTCAAAAAATAATTAAATTAACAAACCTATGTGAGGTGGCATCACCCCCTCCCCAAAGGGATGCACAAATAATATCAGGATTAAAAAAGTTTAAGGGACAAGAGTGGAGAAGTTATAAACATTAGAACATAACATGACACAATGGTTAACTTTGCCAACAAATATGGAAATTTAGGAGATATGGGGGAAATTTTCTAGAAGACTTAATTTACCAAAAAAGAAAGAAAAAGAAAAAAAAGGAAAAGAAATAATAGAAAGGCATAAATGTGCAAGGCTCCTCATGATGAAATTGAACACTGGGCAAAAATCGTTCCTTCAGGAAATTCAAAGTATGCTTTAATGGTGACGTATGGCAAACACACCAGATACAAATAATAGCTACAGATATTCCCCAGAGATAGAAAAAAAGAAACATTCCATTAATCACATTATGAAGTTAACTTAACCTTAGTAGCAGAACACAACAAAGATAGGAAAAAGACAATTACAAGACTATTTCATGAACCCGATAAAAAACCATGTGTGCCAATATGATAAAATCGTGTCCACTCTATGTAAAAAGAATCAAGCATTTGACCAGTTATCCCAAACATGGAAGGTAAGGTTAACGTTTGCAATGTCATCTGTAAGATTATCCACACTAGTAGATTAAAGGAACAAAAATATATGATCACTTCAGTATACGCATGAGATAAAATTCAGCATATATTTATGACACAAATTTTAGTTAGGTAGCAGGAGAAAGGAATAATTTTACCCTGACTTAAACATCTATAATGACATATTAAAAGTTATTTTGAAAGCTTCTTGAGATTGGCTGAATAAAAAAAATCTATTATCACTGTAATCCCTCATGTTTTTGAATTTCCTGAGCTTTATAGTAAAAAATGGAAAATACGATTTCTAATACTGGGAAAGAAAGTAACACTATTTTTCATCATTGAAAAAATATAAATTTTAAGGGGAAACAAAAAGAATCCTTAGTTAAATTATTAGAATTATTCAAAGCAATTTTCAAAGTTAATGAGAGCAAAGTCAGTACAAAAATCATTCATAAAAATAGGTTGAACCCAGGAATATGATAAAAATCGTATAAAACCTGGAAGAGGAAACAATGTATGAATTAGGCTCAATGTGATTAACACATTTTTAAATGAAAAGGAATGTATGATAACTTGAGATAAAGGGAATTATCCATAAAAAATAGAATAATGTTGAGATAAACAAAAGCAAAGGTGACATCACCGATTAGAAAAGGGGGTGCTGAAATCAAACGAGGCAAATTATATCAAATGCAAATATCAACTTCTGCGTAGAACAAAGAAGAGACAAGGAAGAAAAACGTAAGGGGAGAAATTAGAAAATACACAGATTGCGTGGAATTTCTAAATAGTTGTCAAGAAGCTAAAAAGTCAAAATACAATGAACGAAGCGTGATACGGTTTTCAAATAAAACTGAAGACAATGCAATACTATCAGAGGAATGAAAGATATTAAAGAATGAAATGAATGAAAGAATGAAAAAAAGTTAAAGCAACAGATATGGAAGAGAAACGGCCACAGTAAAATGAGAAAGAAAGGGAAATCTGATAAAAAAAAAAAAAATTGAGGTCTCTGCGGGAAGCTTACGGCGACAATGAGAATCTTTGTACCTGCCTGTCACTCTCAAGGTTGAGTGTCCGGGAGCCTTACGAAGGACAGTCGGCTTCCCCACGACAGTGAGACCTCTTGGTAAGGGCAGGTCTGATTGGCGATGACCGTATATCAGAGACAGGATAGCGGGACTTCTCCCAACGGATTGCCTGTCACCTGCCATCTCCACGTCCTTGTTTATCTGGAATCATTTCGATGCGCCCAGAGGAGCCACAAAACACTCTCCCAGACGCATAATGACTCTTCTGGTAAAGGCATCAGGTTTATGAATCAAAGTGCAGAGGACGTTTTTCCATAGTGTAGCGGTGAGCACGGCTGCTTTACACGCAGAAGATCCTGGGTTCGCGCCCAAGCGAAGCCAGGGTCCATGGTCTACGGCCATGCCACCCTGACCAAGCCTGATGTCTGGTCTTGGAAGCTAAGCAGGGTCG
>NW_024343734.1:545025-559512 GCF_902729225.1 Pteropus medius | reverse complement strand
ATTCATGTCCCTTAGTCAACTGCAGGATAAAGTAAACTCGGTTCAACGTTAGTTTTCACTCCGCCGAAGCGCTCACTCGTCACCAAGCGCTCACTCGTCACCAAACGCTCACTCGTCACCAGGGCGAGCGTCACCAAACGCTCACTCGTCACCAGGGCCAGCAGCGCCTCCTGCTCATATTCTGTTTATTTTAGTTCCTTCGCTTTCTAGAAAGCGCAAGCACAGGTGAGTGCGGTGAGTTTTACTGTGACCCAGCCGTCACAGGTCTTGCTCAGGATGGTGATGCACACGGTTGACTGTGCACTCCGGTTCTCGTTTTAAAATTAAAATATATGTTAAATAGTTCCAAACGTTTTACTGTTAAATATTTCGTACACAATATAAAATAATAAAAGAACCTAAATTATAAAAATAATAAAAGAACCTAAATTCACATACGACGGCTCAGTTCATAGAAAATTATCGATAACTCTGAACATCTGTGCGGGCTTCTATACATTACCATGCTTTCCTCTCGCCTTCCGAGTTAACCATTCTTTTAAACCAGATTTATTGAGGTATAATTAACAAATAAATTGTCTAACATGATGATTTGATATACATATATGTTGTGGAATGATGACCACAACAGATTAACACATCTGTTACCTCACACTGATTCTTTCTGTCTTTATTTGGCAAGAACACTTAAGATCTACTCTTTCAGCGGATTTCAAGTCTACGATACAGAATTTATTAAGTGTAGTCACCACGCTGTTCATTGCATCCTCAGAATTAGGGCTAACCGTTCTAGAATGTTTTTTACATGCCATCGTTTTGCCTTTTCTTATACATTTAAAATTCTGTTAAAATAATGTTTATGTGTTTATATAAATTAATATAAACATTATATAAAATAATGTTTATATGTTCTGTTAAAATAATGTTTGATTTCACCTCCTGTGCGTAGCCTTATCCCGTATGTATTCTTATCAAACTCGATTTTTTAATTTTTTATCCGCGAAGATATATTTGTGAAATTGGAGAAGGTTAAATTGGTAGTCGAAGTTAATTCATTTGTCCCGATGCTTTATATTCTCATTGATTACTACACCGTGATTTTTGATCAATTCTCAGGTTGATAAATCTGGGTTATTTTGACTTATTTCTCTGGCCCAGAGTGCCAAAGTAAATGGGTCTCCACGTGTTCCTGGAGCACAGATACTTGCATTTGTTTCTAGAGTTTATAAAAAGGCGAGAAAATCTGGCACTAAGGTATGTGTCTCTTTCATTTCACGCTGTGGTTTCAAATTAGTTTCCAAAGTGAACATTTACATAATAAATAATGGTACTTAAATGTTTTTCGTATACTCTCCAAGATCCTGGAGACTCTAACATTGGCAATTTGATGAAGTAAAAGGCTGTCTCCATACAGTTTTTATACAAGGCCCCTGGTAACTAGAAGCTGAAATTTTTTTAATTGGTTTAATCTTACTCATAACATTTGCCCATTTTAAATCAGGAGCTTTATATTTTTGTATTGACATTAAACAGTTCATTGTATATTTTTAAAATAATCTACTGATTACATTTGCCAGTTTGTGGATTTTTTTTTTTTTTGGCTCCTTATTGTTAACATACTCAAATTTATCCATCTGACTCTTAATAATTTGTGCTTTTGTCCTTTTTAAAAAAAGTAGTTGAGGTATTTTTCTATTTCGCAGGCAAAATTATGAAGTTCTACCATCGAATTTAAAAGTTTGCTTCTACTTCGGGGTAGAATATAGAAAGCCACAAAATACCATTGTTCCCATTATGACAATAACAGAAGAAGCTCTAGAATGCGGACTCATGAAGTCATTTAGGAACCCCTATGCCCACACCCTCGGCCCTTAGGATCCCAAGAATTTTGAGAACTGAGCTCACGTGAGCTATCTAAACCTATAGGCATGTACACAGAACAAACCTACGAAGCCTTTGAAAACCGAACCGACATTAAAATGCCCGTTCATAGAAGGTTAAAAAAAAAAACCCACATTCTTCATTGCACATAAACAGGAGCCAGAGTCTTGTAATGTGACACTTTTCACGGGTCCCTTGCAACACAGTCCACAATTGAACGTAAAAGACATATAGAACATTTTTCCGATGGGGATTTTAATTTATATACGTAAAGAGACAGGCGATATTGAAAACAGCGGTGTCATAAAAGTGAAAGGCGCCATGGCCTAAA
The DNA here is from genome assembly GCF_902729225.1 of Pteropus medius. Lineage (NCBI taxonomy): Eukaryota > Metazoa > Chordata > Mammalia > Chiroptera > Pteropodidae > Pteropus > Pteropus medius. Next base: position 557,300 of record NW_024343734.1, on the reverse strand, counting down.
TGGTGGAAAAGGTATTAGTAAACAGTGATGCATAGTAAATAATGTGTATATTTTCATCCCTAGTGCAATCACTAAAACATAGGCGACCACAAAAAATATATAGGTGACTGCATATTGTCAAAAACATAATAGATAAATTAAAAAGGAATGCTGAAAACTCTTCAAACAACCCTTAAAAAGGCAAGAAAGGAGAGACAGGAATCTAAAAGTAACAAACAGGAAACAAATAATAAAATGGCTGACCTAGGCTAAATCCGAACATATCGATAATTACATGAAATGTAAATGGCCAGACACGCCCATGAAAAGCAGAGATTGTCAAATTGGATTTTTTTTAAAAAAGACCCCAAAAGACCCAACTGTATGCCGTCTTCTAGAAACTCACTTCAAATATAATAAGTAGGCTGGAAGCCAAAAGATGGAGATTGACGTGCCACCCAAACGCTAATCAAAAGACAACCGAACGATCATGGCAAAGTCACACGGTGGAATCCGAGTGTCCAGTTCCGTCCCTCGGAATTACCGGAACGCTCCATCGTTTCTTCCTGTGGGGACCGTGACTCCACATTCCATCTCTGCATTCCACGGAGATGTTCCAGGAAAATTTGACCCGTCCGTTCCTGGGACCAGCGGCGAAAGGTTTTCTGCCCGTGTTTACATTTTCTTTTCTTTCTGGGCTCTATTTCGTCAAATGCACTTATATTATTCTAGTAATTATCGTAGTAGATAAAATGTTAAAGGCGCAGCATATGAAAAAACCACCACTATTAATCTTTGTAGATGTCTCGAATATCCTCAGCAGATAGTTTTGAGAAGCCTTCCTCCCTCTTGTTGTGACTTCGCTAGAATTGCCTTCCAGTTACTCAAAAGCATTCGCCTCTCCAGACCCTGTTGACCATAAACACACCTGCCTTCGCCTTCCTCCACCCAAGTCTCCAAGAAATGTGTCAACAGGTGAAATAGATTTTTTGTATCCTCCTTCGATAATATTTAGTGGGCTTACTACTCTCTTCAGATATTCTTGAGGTTAGGATATTAGGTATCTGCCAGGTCACACATCAGCCTTCAAGATGGATCGGTGTTACCTGGACCTCTTCTGCCTCGGACTCAATGGTCACATTTTCACTTCTCCATTCCCAGCGGAGAACACTGGAGTCCTGTCTGTCTGAGTCACTGTCACAAAGTCTGCTGGCTGAGGAAGAGCATCAGGTAAGGCTCTCGTTCACTAACGCTTCTGAAGAGCAACTCCAGGGCCCTTTCTGATCCACTGTCTTCAGCAGGGTCTTGTTCCTCTTCTGCCGCATTGGCTCCTGCTACACCAGCCCCTTCTCACCCTCGGTGAGGACCTCAGTGTCCTGAAGATCGTCCAGGACCCCATCTGGGTCCCCTATCCGGGCTTGCAGAGGCTGGCATTGCTTCTTCACAAAGGCTGCACCTGAACGGAAGGAAGCGTTGTAGACTCGGAGGACAGCTCCGTCACAGGGTTCTGGACCAGCTGAAAATCACGATTCCGTGTGGAGATGTCGCTCGTCCCCCTTCGCGTGTTCCCTAAATCTCTCACACACGCATTCTCAGGATGCGCAGTCCATTTTCAGTGGCCCATGAATTGAGGTACGCTCAGTGAATTTTGTCTCCCTATTTGTACGATTGGAACGTAGAACACACCACGTGAACCAACGGGGCTGGGCTCAGAGGAAGGAGGAGAAATAACTGGTGGAAGAAATATCCACAACTTAAAATACGCAGATGACACCACCTGACCAGAAGAAAGTAGCGTTTGAAAAAGACTTCTGATGAAAGCGAAAGAAAGTGCCAGAACGAGACTGCATCTGGACATCAAGAAGAAAAAAAATCATGACTTCAGAAGAAATGTACGACATTAACAGAGATCATGGAGATGCTGAAATGGTTAAAGATGATTGTGCCGAACCTCGGTTCAGTCATCAATTCAAATGGTGACTGCAACCAAGAAATCGAGAAGGCTGAGACTCAGAAGGGCAGCAACAGAAGAAATAGGAACGATCACCAAGAGCGAAGACGTGTCATCGGAGACCAAGGCCAAGATCATCCCCACCTTTGTGTTCCTGATTACTATGTACCAGTGCAGAAGTGGACAGTGAAGGAGGCTGACGAGAAAAAAGTTGATTCATTTGGAATACGGAGTTGGGGGAGAGCTCTATGGACACCCTGAGCAGCAGAAAGAGGAACATCTGGGTCCCCAGCGTAAAACATCCGCTGGTGGCAATAATAAGTGACGAAGCGGTCCTACTCCGGGCACAGCATGAGAAGGTGGGGTTCTTTGGAAAAGACAGGAATTCTGGGAAAAACAGAAGGTGGCAGGAAAAGAGGAAGACCAAATATGAGCTGGACTGACTCCATAAAAAGAAGTCGTGGGCACGAGTCTATGGGCGCTGAGTAGGGCTGGTGAGGACGGGACATTGTGGCCGTCACTCATCCATTTGGTCCCCAGGAGTCGGAGCTGACTCAAAGGCATGCAACTAGCACAAAAAACAGACAATGTACATGCATTCTTCAATCCCGTCCACTCCGCCAAGCTTCGAGAGCCTGTCCCTCATTACTTCTCACTTCTCATCAGAACCCTAGAATGGGCTCTATCTCATTGGACATCCACCTGCTCATCCCTCTAACAATCAAACAGAAACTTCGGGTTCCTAAATTGTCATTTTCTGTACCTAATGCTGGAGATATGGAGATAGACCTGTTCCTCCACCCAAGGGTTTTCTAATAAATCTGACTGGATAAATACAATACAGAAGAAACAGGAAACACGGGGTAAAGACAAGGTATTTTTCCATCTCGCATCCTCAGAATACATACACGTTGGTGCGCGTCTGTATACGTTCTACGTGTGACCTTGGCCAAGCCATACCACTTTCTGGTACCTCAGTTTCTTCAGTCAAAGCGTGATTGCTTTTTATGTACAGCTCACTCCTCTCGAACTTTTTCTTAACACAATGGCATAGATAACGAAGGCCCAGTCATCTGGGGCTATCACCAAACAGCGTGATTTGGTGATAAAATTTCTGCGAAGTCTTGGTATCCATATGGAAAAGGTTATTGGAAGTTTACATTCAATGACTCTTAAATGTGAGTGAAGTCGCTGTCGTAGAAAGATCCTCAACTTATTCCTAGTGCCCGAATTACTTTTCATTCCTCCTGTGTGTTAAGCAACTTCTCATCAGTCTTCAGCACTAGGGCATAAACGTCACTCTTTTCCTTTTTCTTGGACTGCATTTTAATAATCACCTTAAAATAAGTTTCTCTATTGTCACCTGTCAGAATATACACCCCATGAGCGTGAGGTCCGTGCCTATGATGGCTTCACTGTGTCTAAAGATGCTCAGTGTGTGATTGTTACTTCATGGCCGTCTGCACGTTCACACTGATGCTCTTCCGTGATTTTCCGGCGAAGCCTAGCCACAGTTTGTTGACGGGGCTAAACAGAAATGGTGGCCATAAAGCACAAATATGGGTACCCATAATATTTGGCACACCACAGAGGTTTAATAAGCTGCACTTATCATCATCTTCATCACCATTTCTTATTACTTTAATGCCATAAAGGAGATGGCTAGACTTTAGAGCAAAATCTTCGCCGAAGATTTAATATCAGGGGAGGATTTGAAGGAGTGGGATTTTGGTATTAAATACAAAACGATGCCAAGAAAAAAAGAAAAGAGGAGGAAAGAGATGTCACGATGTACAGGGCAAGAATCTCATTCAAGATGTATGCTGGGAGCAGCTTCCGAAGGGTCTTGTAGACTGAGCGAATGAGTTTCAATATCATCCTTCACGCAACATGGTAGATGCCTCTTGCTCAAGAGCCCCATGTAGTAGGAAGTACAGAGACCTTTCTGTTGACGCTACACAGTCACCACCTACAGGGACGTTCTTCGAATTTTGTCTAGTCATCTTTACCTGACTCTTAACCTAGATGCGTAGTCGAGTTTGAACCCAGTTGCAACTCCAGGTGTGGGGCACGACTTTTTTTTTTTTAGCTAGTCTGTTCTCTGGACCTCCGTCCTAACAACCCAAGCTGGCTAGGAAATGGGTTTGTCACCGTTTCGAGCCAATGTGACACCCTGAGAGCCTTCTCTTCGTTGGCAGGGACCAGACAATGCTTGCTTTCTTCTCTGTGTGGTCTGTTTTGAGATGTGAGGCTTGTTACTTTTACAGGTGTGGAGACCGATGGCCCATCGAAGGCAGCAATATAGAAAGCAAGGTGGACCCATAGCTTCCTCTTGACAGACATCTGAACCACGGGATCAGCCTTCCTGAGAGTCAGCCTCGCCTATCACCTTTGCTTTCACCTAAGCTGGGACACACCCTTTAAGTCCATTTAGGTTGAACTTTCTGTCTTTTGCCACACAGGTGTTTGTTTACACGGACATCCGGGACATTCTAGATTGCTACCTTGGGCAATTTAAAATGGAGAGGCAGGCGTGAGAAGATAAGGATTTGGAGACCCGAGTCTATTACTTACGGACGATGGAACTTAGGTCCTCTGAACCTTGAGCCCTCATTTTAAATGATTTCTTTCTCTGCCACATACCAACTTCAATAACCTAAACCAGTTCCTGGCTGAAATGCTGTTCTCGATTTTCACTGCAGTCTCAAATTCCGGTTCCCCACTTCCCGTCCATGACTCACCTACATTCAATCATCCCCTCTGTTCAGAAGAGTCAACGCGTTATTATCTACCTTTTAACAGTTCCCCTTCGCTTTCAGCCAAAGGTCCAAAATATTCCTACTGTCATTCTTAGACTTTCAGCTTCTCTTTCTTGCCCGCCTCTCTGGAAATCACGTTCGCTTTGTCCTTTGAAAGTGTAATTTCCAGCCATATCGGAATACTTTAATCTGTAGTTCCTCAGGTGCAAAATACTTTCCCTAATCAAACATGGTTGCGTGCTCAAAGTTTGCAAATTACACCCTAACACACTCACTGAAGTCAATCATACTCACTGCATGTATCTGTCTCTGACATCAGACTTTATAAATGACCAGGATAGAAGGAATGAACCCTCACTGAGTGACATCATACCGCTCAAAGGCCTCCTGGAATCGGAACCAACCTGCTGGCTTTTAGTATAAACATTTCACTGACCTGACAGGGAGACAGGGGTTGACGCAGCACCAAACTGGAGATCCACTAGGAAAAAGAGAAAAATCAGAAGATGAGATGAAATCGATCACATACCCTTATTTAGTTTATCTAAACTCTGATGCAACCCACCGAAATAATTGAATTCCATTTCCTAAAGTAAGGATCCTGTTTTGGACATTAATATACTAATGGAACCCAAATAAGTAGGTCATTCGTCACCCATTAAGGAAATGATCAGAGGAAGGAACAAATTTTTCTAATATTGTCTCAACTCCCACTTGTTAGGAAATGAGAAGGCTATAACATAATTATATCATGCTGTCCTCCAAAAATCACCGTGTAGGCAAATGTGTTTTAAACATAAAATGCCAACATTAAGTGAGTAAATCTGAACATGTATTTTTTAAACATTTTAATAGGATTGTTGATAGTGCAGAACTTTGAATATACTTATAGGTTGACAGAAGATTTGTCAATTGAACCACCATTTCAGAAAATGGACAAACAGTGTTTACATTAAGCTTTCAACATGGTCTTACGTTTCGGTTTTTAAAATCCCCAAAGTTGTTTAAAGCTCTGATGAATTTTGTGACCTCCTCCTTTGGCGACTGCTCAGTCTCCATGTATGTCAACAATTACGAAATTGCACAGAAAATGGAAATAAACAGACTTTATGCTCCTTCGGACTGTTCACTACCTCTTAGACATGAAGGGTTTCCATCCCCACTGCCAGGTGTACTTACTCACTTCACTCCCGAGATGGACCCCTGCCACCTACCTTGGTTTCACTCACGTCGATTATCAACCGACAGTAGATTTACTCTCCTCTCTTGGATGGAACCACAAACAGACTTTCTCCTGTGACATATTTCGCTCCAACCCCGGGGTAGAGGCTTATGACTTTTTCTTCCCCCAAATTTCAGCATCATTCTTTTACTTACCTGGCTTCACCAAAGTCTCCCAGACTTAAAGTCTGATGTCTTTTTTCTGTAATTTTAAATCGGATCGGTTTCTTCATCTTCCCTGCATAGACTTTAGAGAAAGGCTGGATTTCTCCAGGGTTTCTGTAGGACAATTTCAACTCCTAGAGGAAACACACCACTTGACTTGAAGCAGTGGAGGGTGAAATGGCCAGTGAAATCTAACCCCTTGTTTTTTACGCAATCTCATGGCCAGTTGAGTGGAAAATGGAGAGAGAAAGGTCAACATCCTTTTAAGTTTACAATTTTAAGAAATATTATGATTCCATGTAAGGACGTGTAGCTTAGCACTCAGCAACACCTGGTTCAGAGAAGAATTGTCTGAGCTACACACCCTCCACCGGGCTTCCATTTATTTCAAAAGTACAAAACATTTTGAAACCTGTCGAGTCAGATTCACATTCAACCGATCTTGGGTGTTATGTCCACGTTAGCGGTACAAGACACAATATAACGGGATCCAAAGTTCAGGGCTTCCACAGGGGCTGAGCTCTGCAGACGCACACCATGGAAACTTGCTTCCTCTCCATCTATTGCCTGAAGAAGAAAAGGCAAAAACGAATTAGAAAGCAAAAGTGAAAAGGTCAATAAGCAGAAGTAGGGGCATAGAGTTATCTATATGCTGTAGCATATGTATGATGCGATTCGATTGATGTAAAGATTCATATACAGACAGATACATATGTACGACGATGTCTCCATTCATGAAAAATGTATCACAAACTTCTACGATCGGTTATCTCAGAGCCAAGGGATTCCTTTTATTACACATCTCTGTAGAGTTCAGTTTTCTTTGTATGATGTAGCAGAGATAAACGTGGCTGACTGCTCCTCAAACCTGGGAACAAAGATGCTCCCCTCTTGTGCCTCGGCAGGGGCCCGTCTGTGTCTGCAGCTACATCTGTGACCTGACTTCTCACCGAGATCTACTTAGAGACCTGACTTCTCACCGAGGCAGGGTGGCTACCACATGAGATGCTCTGCCACCCGAGCACCAACAAGCCATACAGAAGTGATGTCCCTTCCGAGAGGCCCAGGAGCCAGAGCGGAAGAGTCCTTGGAACGATCTGAGTGGCCACCAGGTACAGAATAGAACTCAAATGCATTGAACGATAATAGCATTTGAAAAGTCTCAAATGTGGTTCAGTAGAGATGCTACAGAATTAAAGGGCAAGAATTTCTGTTACAAACGATTACAGTAGAGGGTGTTACTAGTCCAGTTAGTAAATAAATACTCTTGGAGGTAGTGACCAGGAAGTGGGCAGGAAGGGGCAAGAGGAGGTTCCAGAGAAGCCGGCGATACCCTACTTCTTGGTCTGAGTGCAGTGTCGACTGTGCAAATTATGGAGCAACAATTTATCTGCCCATCTGACTGAGTTTTAAAAATCAGTAGATACATTTGAAGGAAAGGACGGTTGATGCCGCAACCTGAATTGGGCCTAGAAGATCAAGTAAAAGAAAAATTTCAAATTGTATTGATCAAAGACATGAAACCATAAATATTGATTGAATGAGTAAATAAATCTCCCTGGAACAGCGCTGTTGAATAAAAATATAATTTGAGCCCCAAATGTAATTTCAAGTTTTCTAGCAGCCATATTTTTTAAAAAGCAAAAAGAAGCAGGTGAGATTATTTTTAGTAATACGTTTACGACATATTTGATTTAACCCAACATATTATCATCTAAACATGTCATCGATATAAGAATTAAATGACATCGACGTACTTGTCTTCATATAAAGTCTTCAAATTCCGTGTGTATTTTGAATTTACAGCACACCTCAGTTCAGGTACACAGTAGGGACATGTGGCCAGCAGCTAACAGAGAGGACTGTGCTGCTTCTACAGTAAGCAGGGAGGGTTCTCAGAGCAACGATAGGTATTTTGAGTTTAATTTACAGTTTCAAGCAAAGAAAAGATTTCTCCTCTCTCCTTATCCTCCAGAAGAAGGAAGACAGACCACGTTTCATTTGTTCTATTGACAAAATTTCATGAGCACCTACAATAGGCCCTACACTGGGCTCGGAACTAATTTCTGATTAAGTGGCAACGGTCCCTCCCATCGATGGAGCTTATGCTCTACAGAGATATAATAAGTTATATTATGAAAGCGAAGTTTGGAAGTAAATATATATGTATTCAACTATCTCTTTGTTTACCGATTTGTCGTCTGTATCTCCGTAGATTGTACACTCTGTAAATATTTCAATATCCGTTGGGATTAATGAGACATTGGATGTAGGAAAGAAAGGAAATAGAAGAATCGAACAGACATTCTAGGTTTGGACTTAAATAACTTAACAGAACTTGGTTTTCTATCGTCGATGGGGAAGAGGAGTTGAAATAACAGTTTTGGGGAAGAAAGGGGAGTGGGATCGTAGATACAGACGTAGTAACCCTCCTCTCACACAGAAATCACTTAGGGAACAGAAAGAATTCACCGAGACCACCAGCGAGTACGCAAAGGCTTCAGAGGAGGAGCCTACAGAGGGCCAGAAGGAGAAAAGAGAAAGGAATCGAAAACCTATTTCCAAAACCGTTGTCTGAAAATTTCCCTAACCTGATGAAGGAAATAGACACACAATCCCAGGAAGCTCAGAGAGTCCCAAACAAGATAAACCCAAAGAGGTCCACACCTGGACACATCATCATCAAAATGCCAAGTTTCATTTCAAAGAGAGAATCTTAAAAGCAACAAGAGAAAAGCAATTAGTTACCTACAACAAAGCTCCCATAAGACTGTCAGCCAATTTCTCAACACAAACTTTGCAGGCCAGAAGGGTTTGGCACAACATACTCAAAGTGATGAAAAGCAAGGACCTACAACCAAGATTACTTTATCCAGCAAAGCTATCATTTAGAATCGAAGGACGAATACAGAGCTTCCCAGACAAGAAAAAGCTAAAGGAGTTCATTACCACCAAGTCAGTATTACAGGAAACGTTGGAGGGACTTCTTTACGAAGAAGGAAAAAATATGTATCAAAAATATAAATAAAGAATGGCGATAACTACCTATGTATCGACAAGTACTTCAAATGAAAAAGAACTAACTGCTCCAATCAAAAAATAGAGTGGCTGAATAAATGGATAGAAAACAAGACCTTTCCATAGGCTGCCTACAAGAGACTCGCTTCAAATTAAAAGTCACACACAGACGGAAAGTAAAGGGGTAGAAAAAGATATTTCATGATGGACCTAGAGGCTATCATGTTGAGCTGAGGAAGTCAGATAGAGAAAGATAAGTGTCATGTGATTTCACATACATGTGGCACCTAAAAAACAAAATAAACCACAACAACAATAACAAAAGCCAGAAACAAATGCATAAATATAGAGAACGTTTTGAGGGTTATCAGATGGGAGGGTGTTGGGGGGGGAGTCAGTGAAAAAGGGGGAAGGGATTAAGAAGTACAAATTGGTAGTTACGAAATAGTCGTGGAGATATAAATTATGGCAGAAGGATTATAGTAGCCAACGATGTTGTAATAATTATGCACAGTGTCGGAGGGGCGCTAGACTTATTGGGGTGATCACTTTGTGAGTTGCACAGATGTCTAATCACTATGTCTTATGCCGGAAACTAATATAATATTGTAATATAATATATGATAACATAATATTGAATCTAACACAATATTGCCAACTATGACTGAAAAGTGAAATAAAATAAAATAAAAAATAAAAGAGAGACACCAGTCGGACCGTTCCCAGTAATGATAGGCACTTGAGACTGAGATCCAAAGTGAGGTCAAAAAATGTTGTTCATTTTTTCCTAAGATAGTAAGAAAATGAAATAAATAAAATGATAAAATAAAATAAATAAAATAAAGTAAATAAAATAAAATAAAAAATAAAATAATAAAATAAAATAAAATAATAAAATAAAATAAAATAAAATAATAAAATAAAATAAATAAAATAAAATAAAATAATAAAATAAAATAAATAAAGTAAAATAAAATAAAGAAAATAAAGAAAAATTTTTTCATTCTTTTACTTTTGATATAGCTCTCTGTGTGCAAATAAAAACGATATAGGAATAATAACTTCTAGATTGGAGAAGCGACGTCATCAAGATGGCAACGTAGGAGACCCCAGCCTCTGTCCCCCAGCAAAGATCAATCATTAGACAACTACCCCACAAACAAACGCAGCTCTGGGAGACATCCGGAGTCCATGTAAGAAAATCAGGCCACGCGGTGGAACAAAAAGCTAGAAAATAACCTCACAAAAAAGAGAAAGAAGAACAGCTTCACTCAGCCTGCATCATCCCATCCCCCACACCAGCCCGGTGAAGCCCCAGCAGAAACTCTGCAACCAGAGCCTCCCGCACTAGGAAAGAGAAAATGGAGGAGAGGCCTGGCTCCCCCAGGCTTCTGAGGCGCTGCCTGAGAAACGCTCGTCCCCCCACCCTCCCCACCCTCAAGAAACAGGCGAAGCTGAGACATACGAAGACAGGTAGGAGTAAGGAAGAAAGCAGGTAACACCAGCATCTGTCACGCGGTTGGAGCAACTGTGGTCCCCAGTGAACTTCTCTGCAGAGGACCCCAGCAGCTTTTCCCACTGAGGAAACCAACGGCCAGCACAGCCACCATGGACCCCCTGCAGATTTCTCCAGTTTTCACCACACAGGTGTCCGTGTCATAGAGGCCAGCTGCCTTCGTCTCTTTTTGATCCCTCCCACTCCCCACCCACCACGGGGACCTTCATAACGGCCAGCCCGGGCCCTGCAGCTGCACAAGTGCAAGACCCCAGTCCAGACCCCCCACCAGCATGTACACCCCTCCAGATGTGCACCTGTCCCCATCCCCCGCTGCTTGCTGTGTGCACGCCACGGGGGCACACACTGACAGCCAAGACCCCCGCGGCTGCTCATGGGCCCAGAAAAAAACCCGTCTCTGTGACTGGCCTGCACCGCTATGCTCACCTGCAGCTGGGCCCTGCAGCTATGAATGCACCCCGTGTACAATCGATAAATAAGAAGGGTCAGACAATTCTTTGACATAATGTATGTCTCTCGGGCCAAAGGAAGCCGTGATGCTTAACATGGACATAGTAAAATCGTTTCAGGGAAAGTCAGGGAAATGCCAGGTATGACTCTTGCTGCTATTTTTATCAAAATATTGGAAGCGTTAGTCAATACAGCTAAAAAAAGATAAATAAATTAGAAGTGTAATAATTGGAAGAGAGGAAATTGAACCACAACCAATTACAGATTGTATGATTCTATATGCAAACCCAATAAATCACCTGAAAATAGATACAAAAGTAGGGTGATTTAGTAAGTTACAGGAGGAGAATTAATGTACAAAAATCAATAGTTCTTCTATGTAAAAGACTATCCTAATTATATAAAGGAAGAAAATACCCCCATTAACTATAGCAAATATAGCGCCTAGAATTAAAACTTAACAAGAGAGCTACAAGGTCCATAGGATTAAGTTTTTATCTTTGCATTTCGAAATAACTTTTTTGAAATAATTTTAAGCGAAAGATGCAAAAGCAGTACAGAGAGCTCACATCAATCCTTCAGCCTCTTCCCCCTCACTTAGCAACATATGTAATGATAGCACAATTAGCAGACAGGAGAAACGATGTCCGGATACGATACTATTATCTCACCTACAGACTTTATTTAAATTTCACCAATATTTCTCTTAATGTTCCAAGGCGGTATCATATAAGGCTTCGATTTCACTTAAAACATTTTATTGTGTATACATGTTCTGTTTAAAATAAATATTTGAGTAAGGATATTATAAACTCTGCAGAAGCGAGTTTCAGTTTGGTTTTTTTTCTGCCCGCCTTAAAGATGGCTCAGATGTCGGCTCTCGCAGTTGGCTGCCCACATCCAGCATGGCTACCAGGAGTCTTGAAAACTCTTTTCCCCTCAATTGTTTAAAAGCCCCAAAGGAGCTTGGAACTAGACAGGCTGCCGCTGAGGGGGTGGGGAGTGGGGTCTCCATTTTCCCCCTCCGCCCTTGAAGGCAACACCTGCCACTTTCCTGGCACACTCACCAGCTGAGCTTCAACTGTCCCCGGATGCAGGAGGGAAAAGGAAGGAGGGAGGCTGGTGACTAGGTCTTCCCCAGGCTGCTCTGTGTTCTGCTTATCTCTGTCACCTGGGGAAGTAGTACTCTGCATGAAGCTGCTCATATATGCTGTCG
>NW_024343734.1:497763-545014 GCF_902729225.1 Pteropus medius | reverse complement strand
AGGCTGTCGGGTAGGGGGCGGGGCGGGGGGAGGAGGAAAAACAAGACAAAACAAAAACAGAAAAAGAGATTCAGCTTTCTGACAGTAGTGATTAGTGCTTTCTGGAGGCTGTGTGAGTTGAGCAAACCTCACTGGTGCACACAGGGCAAAGTCCGCGCAGGAGCCCTGCACCGAGCGAGGGGCCTCGGCCGAGTGCAAGAAAGAATTCAAACGCACCCAGAGTCAGAGTCGAATTTTATATTAAATTTTATTAGAGAAGGGATAACACTTTATAGACAAAACTTGTCAGATAGGATTTTTGACATTCAATTAAAATGATTATTAGAGATGCCATTTAAATAAAGTGATACCAAAAAGTAGAAGGAAAAAAAAACCTTAAAATAAATTATACCACAAAAACACGAACTTAAAAAAAACTAGTATTTTAATACACCAACATATAAAGGCATAATTCACAATAGCCAAAAGGTGAACAGACCCATATGTTCATAGATGGGTGAATGGGTTAACAAAATGTGGTCTATCCATACAATGGAATATTATTCATCCATAAAAAGGAATGGATACATGATACATGCTACAACATAGATGAACCTCGAAAATACTGTGTTAAATGTGTTGACCCAGAGAGTGAATACACCAATTGAGAAGGGCTTCTGGTGGCTAACTGGATTCAACTTTATAAACAGAGCCTAGCAGCCATTACTAAGTAATGGCCTCGCCCACAAGCTCTTCAGGAAGACCACACTAAACTGCCTCCCTTCTGCACTGAACTGTCTGCCTGCCCTGTGTTCCTAGGCCAAGCCTTACATAGGAGTTCCCGCAATCATATTTCAACCAATAGGACTGAGACTTTTCCTATCCAATTGACGTGCAGTAGCTATATTTTCATTAGCAACTCCACTGACCAATCAGAGCAGCTCCATTCTGACCAATCAAGACAGTGTTTTTTGAACCAATCAAATTGTGAGGCTTTGAAGTTCTCATTTGCATGAGAGTGGACCAATCAGGGACCAGGGCCATGGCCTTCTACCTATATAAGTTGGCTCCTGGTGGGGCTGTGCATCCTTTCTTCACCTAAGAGTCAGGGTTGTGTGTCCCTGGCAGATGTCACCGAGGCCTGGAGGCCGCCTCACAGCCCTCCTGTTCCAGGTCTATACTGCTTGGAAATTGAGCTCTGTGCGCCTCACCACAAATTGAGAATTCCTGTTGGGGCTTCCTGTTGGCGGTGAACTGGTGCCAACAACCACTGGTTGACAAATTAAACCAGATAAATATTGTATGAATCCACTTCTATGAGGTAGGAAGAATAGTTAAATTCATAGCAATGGAAAGTAGAATAGAGGTTACCAGGGGCTAAGGGGAAGGGACATGGGGAGTTAGGATTTAAAGAATACAGAATTTTAGTTTGGAAAGATGAAAAGGTCCTGGATATGGATAGTGGTGATGATTGCCCAACAGTGTACGTAGCCTTAATGTCACCTAATTTACACTTAGAAATGGTTAAAACAGAAATTTTTGTTATGTATACTTTATCACAATTTTACTATGGACTTTGGGTGATTGTGATGTGTCAAGGTAGGGTCATTCCGGTTTTTTGTTTTTTTTTTTTAAAAAGCATTCTGGTGAGTGCTGTTGGTAAGGGGGGAGGCTATCTATGCATGGGGGTGGGTTAGAAGAAGTATATGGAAAGTCTCTATACCTTCCTCTCAATTTTGTTGTAAACCTAAAACTGCTCTAAAACGAAAAGCTTTTAACGTAATCCCACCCTCTTTCTGCCTGGAAAAGCCTTCCATTTTGGACAACCGTCCAGTTGCCAGGTGAGATGGCGCCCCATTCATGAATCGCTTAGCAAAGCCAGTTAGATCTTCAAACGCACGTGGTTGAATTTCACTTGGTAATAAGAAACATCCTGAGCGTTTGCGATTGTGCTCTTTTGCATATGTCGTCAGTTTAGCTCAAATAAACTTTATTAAAAAACCCACCCCCAAAACAAAAAAACTCTTGAGTCTATATTAACATTATACAGCGTAAGCTTTAGCGGAGAATCGCACTGCTTGAAAAGAAGGAATATTTCATAAATATGATTATGCATTGCTTTGATGTGATTTCACATTTCATAAATATGATTATGCATTGCTCTGATGTGATTTCGGATCCACTTGTTTAGGACAAAAAATGGAATTGTTTTTAAAGGTAAAATTGTTTTGAAATCAGAGGAGTGAAAAAAGGCTTGTAGAGATGTCACCTCATCTGTTGTCCTTGATAAAGGCTGAGCAGCCCAGTGGCTGAGCGACTCCACTGGGGCTTGTCAGATAAAACCTGTGGAGAGAAGGCCTTTAGACCAAACACGGAAAGCCTGTGAGAACTATTCCAGAGTGTTCTTCCGGGTCAGGTGCCAAGCCTGGGGATATAGGCCGGCTGAGGTGACAGCGAGGGCCAAAAGCTGGGAGGCAGGACCAACGTGGGAAAGTCCGGCGCCGCTAAGGATCAGGGGTGTCTGGGGAGCAAGTTCTGCAGGAAATGCAAATCACCTGGGGTGGGATCAGACTCAGGGCTCCTGGAGGCTGGGTCCACACCCCTCCCCGCCTTCCCCGTTAACATGTCCATTTGGAGGAGGAGTCTGGAGCAGGTACAGAATCCCATCTCTGCCCTCGATCCCGGGGCGGGGGTATCTTCATTGGTTTATTTGATTATTCTTATTGGAACGCTTCCATCCCTCCCTTCTACAGCCCTGCAACACACTCTAGTATCTGGCATGAGCTCTTGGGCCGTGCTAGGCGCAATCACATCCAGAAGCTGGTGCTGGTGTCCCAGGGTCCTGGGCCTGAGAGAGGGATCACCGAGGCAGTAAGCAGGAAGTAGCGTTTATCGGTGCCGGCACCGGCTCAGCGGATTCACATCCAAAGGCTGAGCCCGTTCGGATGTGGGTCTTTTCCACTGATGCACGTCTTACCCTTCCTCATGCTCCTGCGACAGACGGGAAGTGTACTTTGATTGGTTGGCGGCCGTTTGGGGAAGTGAATAACTTTCAACCGGCCTAGAAAGCGGGCTCCGGCCTGGTTGCCTCAGCATCTGGAATGAGCCCTTCGTTGGGGCCAGCCGCAGACGCGTTTGGAAGCCGGTGCTGGTTAAATGGTAAGTGCTCCTGGTCTTTGCACCGGTCCACACCGCGGGCCGCCGGGTCGGTTCCGAGGCGTTGGGAGCAGCTTTCTGCAAAAGCCCATACTCCGCCGGGGCAGAGTTGGGGAGCCGCCAGCCGCCCGCGTGGGGCGCCCTAAATGCGCCCTTCACCTCGTCCGCTGCAACCCTGCAAATCGCTCCTGACCTGGGGGAGGGCGAGGAGGGTCCGCGTGCAGAGCCGGGGCTGTTACCGGAACCCTTAAAAGTGCTGTGATGAGGGAGAGCTGGAAAGTTCCTAAGGCAACCCGTTGGATTCTTCTAGAGAAAGGGCTTTGCGGATCGAGTTGGGTCGGATGGGCGGCAGGTTCTTCCTTTTTATGAGCTGAGATCCCCGCAGAGACAGTTCACAAAAGGCTAAGGCGAAGGGACAGGCAGGGGAGTTGTCAGGAGCAAACCCCAGGGTCTGAGCAAGTGGCACTTTGGTCGTTCAGGTTACCCGCGGGACGTCCGGCCAGATCGAGGGAGGGTGGCGGTCATCGTAGGATTGAGGGAAAGGGTAAATTTAAATGAAGCCGGTGCTTAGATAGGCTCGGGCTGAGCTGTGCGCCCAGGGCTCATCCTCAGGCCTGGCTGTTTCCTTGGAAACCACCAACTCCGTAGCTGGGGAACGCCGCGTTCTCAGCCCCTTCTCTGAAATGCAAATTGCAGACTGACGCTCCTTCCTCAGCGGGACTTAGATGCCCCAGGCAAGAATGGGAAATTCTTTTCTTACCATTCTGACGTTGTTGTGACCGAAATAACCAGGCCCAACTCGAGTGCTCTAATCCAAGAGACAGTTTATTAGCCGGCGGCTGTCCTTGCAAAGGAGCAGCCCCGAGACGCAGGGGCACAAAGGTTTTAAACCCTCGATTCCATCCCCCACATCCTTAATCTTTACACAAAAGACTATATCTCCTCCATTCATTAACTGATAACTAAGAGGTGGGTAAGCAAGCAGGGGTACAGAAGCAGAATGCGTCATTGTTAAAATATTTTGTACCTATAGGCAGTGATCCGGCCAGTAAATCCCTTTAGTTAATAAATTTTTAGCAGATAACTAACTAGAAGTGAGACATGGCGGTGAGCACGTACCATGTCTTATCCTTAACCTATTGTTTCTAAAGGTGAGGTCACTACAATCTTGTTATGGCGCGAACGATTCTGAGACCCACGGAGCCAATTGAGATTAATTATGAGCCTTTATTAGCCAGCCGGCGACTGACTCTCTACCACGCAGGGCTAGAGATCAGCCCCGAGCTTTCCGAGGAGGCAGCTGATAAAGCTTAAGGCCATATCCTGGTGGTCCCCTGAACAAGCCAGCAGATTACAGAAGTGGAAGTTGGCTGTTAGCATATCTTTGCCTGGAACAACACCCTTAATTAACAAGTAGATGGATCACAGAAGTAGACATTGGCCATCTACATATTTTATACAATGCACTTCCTAACCACACACAAGCAAGTAGGACAACTTATGATATCTAAAGATATTTCTTCCCTGTAGCTGACTTAGCTAGTTGGCTCACTTGAAAATTTGCCACCCTTAACAATCTGGAGTTTTGTCTACAGTCACGCATTAGGAGGAAAATGAAGAGACGTGAGGAGATGCTGGGAGCTGGACAATGCGTGGAAGCTGAATGAATGGCGGGCCAGGCCTTGCTTGCATTTATTCTCACTATGTCGTGTGTGCTTGACGCTTTCCATAATTTAGCATCAACGTTAGAAAAGCTATTCATACCACTGAGCTTTTTACCGAAGGGATCGGTTGTAAGATTACATGGCAGAATACATATAATAAAATTAAGTTTTAATCCGCATGTGCTTACTATGTGACTTTACGAAAAAAAATCACAAAGACAAGAGTCTATGAAACTTACAAGATAAGTTTTTAAATATTATAATAAACATGTAGGTTTTCAGATTAAGGAAATCAGCCACTTGTGTGAGTTAGGGAGGAAAAAAAAATCATAAAAGAAAAATCACATTGCATAGATGGTTTTTCTCTTTTGGGTCTGATAGTATAACTGGAACTTGCCTCCTTTTTGCTCATGACCTTGACCTGTTGAAGTCACTGGGTTAATGCAGTGGAAGGCCCCATCTGTGTAACTACTCCGTGCACGGTCAAAAGCCAGACCTAAGGGCGTGATGAAGTCAGGGTGGACATTTTTGCAGTGGTGCACCTCGGGTGATGTGTCCTTCATAACTCATGACATTGGTATAAACACATGGGTTCTTGCCATTATATAAGACACCTCCGCGTCTTAGCACCATTAACGTTTATTTCTTGAATCAGTTCTTTCAATTGGGTTGCAAAACAGTGGCTTTTCGATGCAGTCCTTTCTTCTAAGTTTTTAGCTGGAATCCTGTAAAGTTTCCTGTTATTCAGTTACTCCCAAGTAACACTTCTACTAGAAAAGCAGAGAGAAGACTTAATGTTGCCTCTCTGTTAACCAAGTTTCAGAATAAGGACGAAGCCTTCCTCCAGGGGTGAGAAGTGCTCATTTATTCCCCGTTTGACTTTTCCTTTTGGGTATCATTGTGAGTTCATGGATTTATAGTATTCAAGTGTGTTTCAATGAATCTTGCGATTTCGTGGTTGAGAATATTCTAAATTAAGCCGTTGGAAGACTCTTGGAAGACTCGTGCAGCTGGCTCTACCTCCTCTTAGCAGAGTCTGGGATGGTTTGTCTGCTTTCTGGTACCACAGGCTACCTCCAGCTCCCATTCATACTTCCTGTTCCTGGCTCAGCCATTTCTCTTTGCTGTCTACATATTAATTCTAACCCTTTTCTTTGCGTAGACTGGTCACGTGCTCGTGCTTCTATTCTATCATAAAGCTGGCATTTTTAGAACTTTTTAAATTTTATATTTGAATCTTTCTTCTTGGACTAAAAAATCTTGCTTCCTAATATTAACATAATCCCCCTGCCGGTTTCCTTTCTTTTTGTAACCATCAAATCTTCCTCCCTAAGGTTGTAAAGTCTCTCAAATGAACTTTTTACTCCCGGCGATTGACCTGCCAGCTTGATATATGCTTCATTCATTTCAATTTTTCCATTTTAGAAATTTTTTTTTTTTATTTTTGAATATGGGAAGAGAATCTGGTTCCCAGTTAAAATCTATATAACGAGGTCGTGTTTCGACAAATCTGACTTCTGTCCCTTCTCCTTTACTGTTTCTCGCTCGTAAGTCTGTGGTTTTACAGGACACGTGCTTGGCCCTTTTCTTGTTCTTTCCATTTGAAGTATAGATCGGAACCCGAGACCACGTGATACCACTTTGCATTGGATGGAAGCGATCTCGCTCATTCTCATCCACGGCTCTGTAGTTCTCTGTTTTGTGGATGCGGCATAGATTTTAAGCAGTCCCTGTTGTGGAATATTTGGGGACGGTTTCCGGTCTTTTGCTGTGATAAATCAATTTCAATAAATAATCATATGTATATGTCACGACTTTTTGGCCAGGGTAGTTTTGTAATCCCGTGAGTGCAAATACTGGAACGAGGAATAAAAGCATATAAAACGTTGGCAAATCGAGCCTCGTTTGCCTTCCAATTAATGTGGGACCGTTTTATTGACAACTTGCAGTGGCCTCTCCTTGGCTCGTAGACGTCACCCCAGTCTCCACTGTCATTGCCCTGTGACCTTGGTCCCTCTGTCTGTCTGGATTTCCTCTTCTCAGGACACCAGTGTGACCTCATCTTAACTCCTTCATATCTACAGCGGTCCTCTTTGCGAATCAGGTCACATTCAAGGCCGGGGGATTAGGATTTCAGCGTATCTTTGGGAGGGGGACGCAATTCAATTCCTGAGAGTTTGCACTGAGCCAAAATGGATGTGTGCTTTTAGGACCCAGTGACCTTCAAGGATGTGGCACTGAACTTCACCAAGGAGGAGTGGGCCCTGCTGGGCCCCGAGCAGAGGAATCTCTACAGAGAAGTCATGTTGGAAAACTGCAGGCACCTGATATCCATAGGTAAGTGCCCCTTCCGGCACTCCATCCACCACGGGATGGGACGAAGGTGACAATGGGACCCAGCTTGTCAGGCCCCAGAATTACGGCTGCTGCTGGAGGAGGTGTGGGGTTTCTCCCGTGACATAGACATCTGTCTGTTGTATTGCATTTGTATTCCCTTCGTAGTTAATAGCCTTTGAGGGTCCTTAAGTGGGTGAGTGTGGAGCACAAAGTTAGTGCATTAGTGAGAAAAGTGGAAATTCAGGGCATTCGTGAGCAGTTCACTTCCTCAGCTTCGGAAGCCCTGCAGACCAAAGCAGGCGCCCCGTTTCATGAAAATTCCTGGCACCGTTTCCTTACGTCATGTACGCTCCCATTCCCCAATGACCAGGATGTTGGCCCCACCTGCTCTGCATTTGGAGGAAGAAACACGTCTGGGAACGTGCTGTTCCCAGACCCTGGGCACTCGTGTGTCAGAATGCCAGGCACACCCGAGTCCTTACGAGAAAGGATTTTACAAATGATGTGGAAATGTTAAGTAAGAATCCATTTCACCCACTGAAAAAGTGTGGCGCTTTCTCAGAAAGTTCGATATAGAAGTTAAACTACCGTATGACCCAGCGACCCCGCTCGTTGCTGTACACCCAGAGGAACTGAAAATAAGTGTGCGAACACAGAAGCTCGTGTGTTCATCGCGGCACTATTCACAGTAGCCAGAAGGTGGGGGGGAAACACATGTCCATCAACAGATGAGTAGCAGAACAGAATGTGGTAGATCCAGACCATGGCATATTATTTAACCATAGAAAGGCGTGACAGTCTGATACATGTGACAATGTGAACAAACTCTGAAGGCATTATGTTAAGTGAAAGAAGCTAGACACAAGAGAGCATGTGTTATATGGTTCCATCTGTATGAAATGTCCCGGATGGACAGACCCGTGGAGATGGGAAGGTTAGTGGCTGTGGGCAGGCGGCAGGGGAGGGCGGGGAGTGACCGCCCCATGAATGCGAAGTTCCCTTTTGGGGTGCTACAAATGCAGAACTCCGTGGAAATGGTCATACCATGTGGCGAATGTACTTAACGCCACTGCATAGTGCACTTGAAAATGACTAATTTTATGTTGTGTGACTTTCACCTCGATTAAAACAAAAAAGAATCCGTTTCATCTGTGAGGAAAGCTGATGCTTGCCAAGGTGTGCGCTTTGTTGGGTACCTAGAGTGTGTTGTTGTGATTTTTTTGTTTTTTTGTTTTTTTTTTACCTTTTTCCATATTTTCATATCTTTTTTCCCCTTCTCAGAGAAAGACCTATTCTCTTACAACTTTAAAATTACGCGTGGACTCTGTCTTATCTGTTCAGGCTGATGTGACAGAATACCACAGACCGGGGGCTTAGACACTTATTTCTCACATTCTCGAGGCTGGGAAGTCCCGAGATCAAGGTGCTGGCAGATCTGGTTCCTGGTGAAAACTACTTCCTGGTTTGTAGAGAACGAGAGATCTGTTCTATTTCTCTTATAAGGACACTAATCCCATCTTGGGGACTGTCCTCTCGTGACCTCATCTAACCCTAAGTGCCTCCGGAAGGACCCACCTGCAAATAGTATCACACTGGGGGCGGGGGCTTGAACGTGTGAATTTGGGGAGGGAAACAACTTTAGTCTTTAACAAACCCTTCGTCCAATTTTCTTCCCTTTGGCTTTCCCGATCACACCCTCGATCTCGACAGAACCATTTCTTAGCAACTTGCCCTCCGTATCGAACTGCTGTCTTAACCGCAGTCACACTCCGACACCGTCCAGGCCCCTAACCTTTCTCTCTCTGCTTGCTGACTCGCGCTTTCCTCCCTTCCACATTTGCCTTCCATCTGTCAAGTGACCATTTAAAAAGAAACCCACATGGACGTTTACTTGTTTTATCTTCTCCAGCCCACCTTTACTTTCGACAAACAACTTTTGTGCCACTTTATTTCAGATGGGGTAATTCAACGAGAAAACAAAGACTCAATCCCTCGGCGGGACGTTCTTGCTGAAAAGACACTTCATAAAGCCAACAGACTGTGTCTCGCGAGCAACAATTCCCAACCCTCCACGTTAGAAGACTCGGAATGCCACAAAACGGAATCTCACCAGCCGAGGGGACAAAAATTGAAGCAAGATGCAGTTGTCCAAGGGAAAAAGTCTCTGGTCTGTGAATATCCTGAAATGAGAGAAAAACCGAAGCCAAGCTCAAAGCCTGTGCCCGCACGGGTTGTATTCCCAAAGGGACTGAAAACAGGTGTGCAGACAGATAGAGATACTCTTAATTCCACAAGAAAATATGTTCCCCAAAATCTTTCGGAAAAAAATCGTATCTTAACAAGTAACCAAAAAGTCTATAAAAACAACAAATATGATAGAGGATTGGGGCAGAGCCTCCAGTTGGTTCCAAGTGTGAATACTCCAACAGAACCGAAATCAAACACACGGACTGATGATCAGAACCATGCTCTTTGTGTACATGATATAACTTACGTGGGGGTGAACGTTCGCGAATGGGATCCATTTGGGAAAGTCTCCACTGAAGACTGCGTCCTTAGGGCACACAGGACTCGCATTAAAGA
Organism: Pteropus medius; assembly: GCF_902729225.1. Classification (NCBI taxonomy): domain Eukaryota; kingdom Metazoa; phylum Chordata; class Mammalia; order Chiroptera; family Pteropodidae; genus Pteropus; species Pteropus medius. Next base: position 535,295 of record NW_024343734.1, on the reverse strand, counting down.
AAAAACGTACAAGTCTGAGGCATCTGAAAACACCTTTCAAAAGAACTCAGTCCACGCCGTGCAGATGCAATCCTATACGGGAGAGTCGAATAATGAGAATAATCGATGTGAGAAAACCTTTGCCAACGTCCCAAATTCTGATTCACACGGGAGCACTACCATTGGAGAGAAAACCTACAAATGTCAAGATTGTAAGAAGTCCTATGTTTATCATTCATTCCTTATGAGACACATGAAAATTCACACCGGAGAGAAACCCTATGAATGTGAGAAATGCGGGAAAGCCTTCCGCTATTCCTTACACCTTAATAAACATTTAATAAAGCACATTATGAAGAAGTCCCATACATGTAAGGAATGTGGGAAAGCCTTCAGCCGGTCCTCAAAACTTATTGAACATACAAGGATGCACACGGGAGAGAAACCCTATAAGTGTAAGGAATGTGGAAAAGCCTACATTAGTAATTCAGGACTTAAAAGCCATCTAAAGACTCACGGCTGAAAGAGGCCCTGTGAATGAAAGGAATGTGGGAAAATCTTCATTTTTCAAAATACTGAAAGGGTAAAGAGGACCTGTTGGTAGGGGGCTCAATAAGTTAACCTACAGAGGAAAGTCTTCCTTGAACTCATGTATCTTACAGAAATGGGAAAAGTCACACTAAAAAGAAAGCCTGTGCAGATAAGGTCTGAAAACCTTTTAATCTTCATTCATCTTTAGTAGATATTTATTTTCACACTTAAAGAAATCTTGTGACTCTAAAGAATTTGGAAAACCTTTGATGTTGTGTCAAATTCATGGTCCTGCTAAGAGCTCACACTGCAGAGACACCCTATAAGAGTAAGGAATGTGGGGAAAAAATCTTGAAACACTCATTTCTTAAGTTACACATGAGACCACACCTGGAGAGAGACTCTGATTGTGATAGACACGAGAAAGCCTTCAGTTCCATCTCTTCACTTACGGGGCACAAATGAGTACACAGTAGGAGAGAAACACAGTAAATGTTATGATAGCTACCAGTATCATTGTCTCATCCTTCAATTGGGACTGAAATTTGTCATTTTCCAGTGTTACTTTTCTAATAAAATCCTATAAAATGATGGCTATCTCTCTGTATACCCTTTTAGCTCTGCCACATAAAGCTTAATATGTAGTGGCTTCATTACAATTCACTTAACGTACATATGGTCTCACCAATATGAAACCTTGTTTGAGCCATGTTTAACTTAGATTTGGGTTAAGTATGCTCCATATACTATTTCCGTCCATTGTTGCTAGTCACAATTTGACTGCATTGTGGTCAGAGTCTATGATATGGAGATAGGGTACTTGTTCTGACTCGCATGTTGGTCTCTTGGGGGCTGATTCCATCAACTGCCCGGCCACGTCTATTCTTCCAATCTTCTTTACCAAAGGTACATAGATTTGTTTTTCCAGAGTTAATACTGTTTAATGTTTTTAAGTGCATTTCCTAGTTTTTCTCATAGGCAGAACACGTAGCTCTGATCAGTAAGGAGGGCAGGTTTCACGGGCATGAATTTCCAGACAGCTGTCAAAGAGAGGACAGTGTTTATCACTCTATTCCTCTTAGCCATGTTCCCTTTGCTCCCCTTCCCCACTGCTCTCTGGGAAGTAGATGAAATTCCCTGAGTTAGCACAAGCAACTTCAGGGTCCCTGGAACAAAGGCCATGGTCCCGAAAACGCAACCCTCAAAGTACAAGGTTTTTCACTCCCTGATGACATGTTTTGGGGGTGTCCATGGCTGCAATAGACTATATTTCTAGACTTACTACATAAAGCAAACCCCTAGTTGGATTAAAACGCATTATAAGGGGAGATTTTTATAACTCAGTTAAGTGCTAAATGGTCAACCTAGTGTATGGCCAGCTTTCTAAAAAATTGTATGTTTCAAAATACTGCGCATTCCTTGGTGTCAGGTGGGCTCAGAGTTCAGTACATGTCTGAATGGTCAAGCTTCTTGAATGTTTTAGAGTCTCTTACTAACAAAATGACCGTCGTTCTAGCTTTTGCTGAGGAAGTTTATAATAAATATCCCACTCTAGAAGTGGATTATCAAAAAGTCTTGGAGTTTTATCAATTCTTGCTTAATGTATCTGAAGACAATGTCATTAGATGCATAGGCGTTTGGACACTTTCTTTATTACAGTTGAGTTTTCTTTCTGGTCCATGTTTCACCATCTTTTCTACCAACAACAATCTTTGTTGTTCACGTCTATAGTCAGGGCGAAAGTTCACGTTCCCTTTACCATGAGCTGATCATTACATATATCTCCTCCACTCCAATGAAACACGCTTTTCACATTTTTTTTTTCACATATCATGAGAATCTTTTGATTATTTTTTCCCAACCGTCTAAAAATGTTAAACCATTTCACAGGACTGATTTGGCCTAGTCTAAAAGAAAAAATGAAACAAGCCTTTCCCTCATAGAATCTGCTTTCTCGTGCAGAAGACAGAGATCTATAAAGGCGGGGCTCTCTCTATCCCAATTGTTCTTTTTTTTCTTTTTACTTGTTTAAAATTTAGGAAATGTGGCTATCCAAAAGTGTATGAAAATGTGCACAGAGTTAAAAGTCAACAAAGCCATCACCACATACCCAGCATCCAGGCCCAGAAACAGTTCATCAAGAAATGCCAGGCAATTGATGTCTGTACTTTACAGGTGGTGTCCCCCAATCCCCAAGGGGAAGGCACTATCATGCATTGGAGATGATTCATTCTCTTGTTCATCTTTATGTTCACCACCTGTGCATATATCCCCAAATATCATATTTTCTGTTTTGGCTGGTTTCTATACTACCTATAAATATCATGTTGAATATTTCTTTGTGTCTTGCTTCACTCAGAGAAAGATTAACCCAGGTGGGTCACAGGTGTCATTATTTTTTCATTTTCACTGCCCCATAGGTTATATTTTAGTTAAATTCATTTATGGGACCCTTGTTATGTATCTCATGTAAACCTTGCAGACATTGCTGCTAAAAGCTTTTGGTCTCTGATGGATATTTGGTAAAAGTCAATCAGCGTGATTTTGCTGGGTTGTGTAATCTGCCTACCTTCAGTAGAAAAGTAGTTTAGATGAAATAGGATTGTATGATATCATTTCTATGGCATTTCCAGAAAAAGTTAACCTATAGAGACAGAAAGGAGATCAGAGGTTGCCTGAGGCTGGAGGTGGGACAGGAAATTGACTGCCAGCTGGCAAGAAGGAACTTTGGGGGGTCATGAAAATGATCTAAAACTGGTGATGATTGTGCAACTGGGCAATTTATGAAAAAAATCGAACGTACACTGACAATGGATGGACTTTACAGCCTGCAAATTATCCCTTAATGACTTTATAAAGGAAGGAAGGAGAGAAAAAGACCCCACAAGTCCTCGCGGGTACCCACAGCTGTGAGGTGCCCCAAAGCTTTGCTAAAGTTCTGCTTTAGGTGTTGAGAAGACCTGGGCCAAGAGACCCACCCTGTGGGTGAGAGAGCTCTCCAAGGTGGCCCTATCTCCCTCATCCTCCCTGCTTTCGTTTCCCCAAATTACTACTTTCCCCTAGAATCTGGGTGCACCCGGGCCCCTCCCCATCAGCCCCAGACCATGAAAAGGGAGCAAGGTCCACTTCTATCCCCAAGGAGCACTGGGCAGTGGAGAAGGACCCCGACTGGAAGTCAGAATCCCTGGGCTCAACTCCAAGGGAGGTGGGGTGCAGGCGAAGAGGGGGAAGGATGTAGCTTTGAGGGTTCCCTGCCCCCCATACCCCGTGACCTTGGCCCTCAGTTTCCACAGCTGTAAAATGAGCGTTTTTTAACGATTGGTGTAACAAACATATGTCAGGACCCTTCAAAGCGCTGTACAAATATTAATTTGTTTAATGCTCACGACAACTCTCTGTAGTTGGTGCTATGAGCCCCATTTTATAGCAGGGGAAACCGAGGCACAGAGAGGCTAACTGGGCTGCTCAAGGTCACAACCAGCCGGCGGCCGGGGGATTTTGCCCCCCGGGCTGTCCCGCACCAGGCTAGGCTGGGGGGTCGCGAACTTGGCACCTTGTCTGCCCTCCCCACCCGGATGGGAAATGGGAGCGGGAACTTCGTCTGGCGCGCAGAGGCATTTAATAAACACTGTGGAATGAAGGAGGGACAGACGACCTGATCTCAGGACTGCCGCATCCCTTTGACCCGAGCCCTCCTGCCGCGCTCTGCTGGGGAATATTCTAGTCCCAGTAAACAGGATCCTCCCGGCGCGACGCGGGTCCGTGAGAAGGATGCAGAACCGGCTCAGGGCGGGGCACGGGCGCCCCCTGGCGACAGCATCGTGCTAGGACAGCGCCGCCTGGAGCTTCGGAGCGAGGTGGAACCGGCGGCTGAAAGGAACGGCTATCGGTGTTGGTGGTCAGTGGTCTGGAAATCAGTGTGCGAAGCTGGGCACCGTCTACCAGTGACTTCCAGATAGATTTTTCTCACCGTTATTCTATTCTGTTCCTATTTTTAAAAGCTGGCCAGATTCCCCCTAAATTGCTTTTTCCGCTCTCTGAGTCTCCGCTAGGATCGTGTTTTCCAGCGTCCTAGGTTATCCCCATTTTTTTTTTTTTCATACTGACAAAGATTATGATGGAGAAAGGCCTGGCACCCAGACAGCAACCTCAGGCATATTTGTCCACCACGTTGTGCCGCCTCTAGGGATTCACTGCCAGCTCTGATTTCAAGATGAGGAGCTGGGCTCAGGGAGGTGAAGACACTTGACCAAGGCCACACAGCTTGCGTGCAGGGGTGCCAGTTCCCGCCTCGCTCCCGCAGAAGGGGAATCACTAAATGCTCCAAACTTCACTGCTATTCAGTAGAATTTAATTCAGTCTTTTCTCCATTTTTTTTTTTTTTGCCAAAAAGATTGAGCTGCATGGGTCAGCTGTTTTCTTACACTGTATATGTACATTAAGAACTTTCCAGAGCTCAAGCTCTAAACGCAAGTCTCTTTATGGAACAAAACAAATCTGAGATGGCAACATTTATACCACAGAAATAGATGCACACTGTGAGTCAGGATTTTTTTTTTTTCCCCTAAAGAGCCAGTTGTCACACCATTACCAGCAGACCCCTCGGCGGGCCTCCCCAGGTGACAGGGGCAGGTCAGGGGAGAGCCAGCCTGGGTTATCTGAATAGATGAGAAAGCACTTCATTAATTTTCATCTTCATCATCGTCAGTCATGATCACAGACGCTTTGGGGCATTTACTACGTGTCGGGTACCGTCCCAAGGCCTTACATGGAGCAATTCATTTTATTCTCACAGAAAAAAAAACCCTCCCTTAGGTGTGAACTGTCACCAACCCGTCTCAGGAGAGGGAGACCCAGAGCATCACCTCCCTGGTTTAGGGAGGTGGATGATGGATTATCCGTCTGGATTGGGTCGCATTACATTCTGACGGGGCGTCTGGTGTGACGGTGACGGGAGTTATCCCTCTGACTCCCACAGCAGGAAAGGGACAGAGTCTGCTTTCTCTCTGTGACCCCACGGCAGGCACTGGGGCCATCTCACACATCCCTACCCCTATCCCTCTCTCTCCGCAGACATCCTGAAGGACTCCACTCTCACCTGCCTTTGGAGTAAGGCATGGTCACGTGACCCACTCCGGTCACTACACGTGAGCAGAGGTGACGTGTATTGTAGCCAGGTGGGAGCTGTAAGAGTCACTGCCGCTCTGTCATTTTTCTCTCTTTCCCAGGGCCAGAGACTGGCGACCCTCCACACAGACACTGCTCCGTCTGCCCGAGGCACAAGGACGGCTGGAGCAGGGCCCTTGGCTGACCCACAATAGACCAGTAACGCTGGTGAGTAATAAATCTTTGTTATGTCACTGAGATCCTGGGGTGTTTGTTACTGCAGCGTAACCCAACCTATCCTGCTTGATATGGCAGAGCCTTAAATGTAGCGGTCTCAACAAAACCAGTGAGTGAATGAATGAATGAATGAATGAACAGGGCCGTGACATTTCCCCTGGGCCAGCCGTGTCTCTAGAGTGCTGTTTCGCACACACACCTGGGACCAGACTGGGGTAAAAGTCAGGCTCTGGCCTTTATTTCCTATGGTCACGGCTCATGCCGACCTTGACTTCTTGGCTCCGATTCTTCCCCGCCTTGTCAGTGCTGGGGGCTCTTGGGGAGGGTGGGAAGCTACCCAGACAGGGACATGAGATGCAAGGGAGCCGGTGGGGAGACGAGGAGGGGGAATCGGAGAAGGGGAAGCAGAAACGGGAGACGGAGAGAGGGGCAGAGAGGGCCGAGAGACGAGGGAAAAGGGTGTGGAGCCCAGGGCACAGGGACGAGACGATGACGAGCCGGTGGAAACAGATACAGGGACGCAGGGAGGGGCGGGGGAGACAGATGTGGGGCAAAGAGACGCGGAGGCCAGAACTGGGAGCGGAAGACGAAGAGTCACGGGGGACATCGGGGCCCAGGGGCAGCCCGGGGGGCCCTAGTCGAAGCCCTGGGAGTCCTTGCTGGTGGTGGAGCCCGGGCCGGTGCTGGAGGCAGGGCCGGTGCTCGAGACGTGGCCTCTGCTGGACGCCGGGCCTCCGCTCGATTCTGACTCGGTGCCTCTGCTCTGTGCGCCGCCGAGGCTCTCGCGGCCTCTGCTGGACTCCAGGTATCCCGTGGAGCCCAGGTAGCTGCTAGAGCTGAGGGGTCTCGAGCCCTCGCTGGCATTGGTGGAGCTAGTCCTGTAGCCCGCAGTGGAGGTGGGGTCACCAAAGGTGACACGGGCAACATTGGAGCTGGTGGCACGGCCTCCGCTGGACGCCAGGATGCCGCTAGTCTTGTTGCTCAGGATGGATCCGGGGACATTAGTGGGGCTCTTGGCGGTCATCAGGGCTGCGCCTGAGCTGGCTTCGCGGGTACCGGGGAGGGTAATGTTCGGGATGCTACTGTCCTCCAGGACCTGGACCAGCTCCTTCCGGTTCTGCTCCCGCGCCCGCTCCCGGGCCTCCAGCTGCGGGGGAGGCAGGTTAGGGCCCCAGGGCAGGGCTGAGCCCCACCCCCCCCACAGGCTTCTGGTCTCACCGACTTCATCACGTGGCCTAGCAGCTCCTCTTTGCTCAGAGGATACTCTTCTTTGGCCTCGAAGCCTGGGGGTTCATCCCTAAAGTAGGGGGAAGACAGGTCTCTCGTACCCAGAGACCCTTAGCCATGCTCTGGCCCTGTCCCCTCTGGTCTGCCCATGGCCATCGTCCTGTACCACCCCCAGGAGCCCCGCATGCTCTGGTTCCCCCAAACCACCCGCTCCGTCTTCCACCACAGCCACACCTGCCCTCGGGTCCCCCAGAGCCCCCCGGCACTCATGCCTTCCTCCCCGCTGCTGCCCCGAGCCTCACAGGTTGTCAGGGAGCTGCAGCACGGCCACCTTCCTCGGCAGATCGTCCGCGCTCTGGCCCAGCACCAGGAGCGCCGCGTCGGCCAGGCTGGAGGTGTAGTTCTGGAGGGGAGTCAGCCCGTGGCCCGTGGCCCGTGACTCAGCCTGGCCCACGGCCAGCCCCCAGGCTCGGGCTCCCGGCTCCCCGCCCTGCACCCCACCTGGGTGTCCAGGAAGGCCTGCACCGTCAGAAGCTCCACCAGCCGCTTCTCAATGAGACGCAGGAAGAGGCCTATGTCCCGGTCGCGCATGTATGTCTTGACCCCCAGAAGGTCGTTGATGATGGTGCTGTCACACTGAGCCCTGGAGAACAGCTGCTGAATATCTGTGGGTGAGAAGAACAGGCTGTCACAGACCCGGTGCCCACCGGGTGCCAGCCCTCCCCTCCCCTCCAGTCCAGTCCCCACTGCCCCCCATCCTATGGAGACAGGAAGCAAGCCTTGATGGCAGGGAGGGACTTGCCCGAGTGCAGACAGCCTGGCATGGGGCTGGGAACGAGGGAAGGCATACAGCGAGGGAGGTCGGAGGCACCCGTCAAGGCCCTTCCCCCCAAGACCTCCTCGCTAGGTTGTTAGACGCGCCGACCCCACTCGCACCCACAGCGCAGGGTCACCCCAGGGGAGCACGCGCCGCGTGGCACGGGGCGGGGGAGGTCATGGCAGCTTTGATGCTGCTTTTTGTTTTAACATCAGACCCCAGGTGCACACGACTAGACGAATCGCTGTCCTTGGTGGAGCCAGGGGTCCTTCTCATACGGCTGGCCCTGTATTTAGTTAGTTAACTGGTTATTGTTAATGAAATTAAAAGGCACCCGTGACCTTGACTTAAATCTGCACCCAACCATATGGCATCCCCGCCCACCATCCCTGTGCCTCCTCCGCCTAAGCTCCAGACTCATATGCACACGGTTTCCTCCTGGAGTCCCTCTCTGGACACCCCCCAGACAGCTCACGCTGAGCCCAGGGTCATCCCCCAAACCCACCCTCCCAGGTCCCCCTTCTCCTCCCCAGGGCAGACAAGCGCACCTCATCCGTCACCCCCAGTACCCATCAGTCCCTTACCGCTGTGCTCCGTCCCCCTCATCATCGCAACCTCCCTATCCACCGCCCTCTCCAGCTCACAGCCCTTCCATGGCTCCCGGCACCTCCGGGAAAGAGCCCCAGGCTTCGGCCTGGCAGCCCCGCGGGCGGGCCCTCTTCAGTGCTCAGCTGCACCCTCGTACCGGCCTCTCTCTCTGCACGAAGAACTCACACTCCATGAACACAGCCCCGGGCCTGGGCCCCACCCGCTGGGAGCATCCACCCTTCCCCCGCCCACCGCCGTTTTCTCTTAAATATTCATCCTTCGATGTTAGCATCAAGCACCACCGCTTCCAGGAAGCCCTCCCTGCTGCTCTGTGCTCAGAGGGCCCTGCATTTGGTGGATGCTCTGCTGCCGCCACCTGGGAACTCTTAGCTTGCACTGGGCCCTTAGTTTGCAAACTGCGGTCCCGCACCCCACACTGAGTCAGGGCCGCCTCCTGCTTCGCGTTGCCCTGGCGTCCTCCTCCTAGCCCTTGGGTTACGAGTGCCCGGCGTCCATGTCAGTCTCCTCCCAGCCCCTCCCCAGCGGGTCCTCATCGCTTAGCACAGGGCTGGGCACGGCGGCCTCGAGGGCGCAGGGGAGGCAGATCTGCCGATACTTAGGCTCCTACTGCTCGCTCCCCATCACCGCCGCCACCCTCTTGTCTGTCCACCCTCAGCTGTCTATCCGTCACTTATCAATTCCAATTTGATCAACCCGCTTCAGAGGGCTCGCGCACAGGAATCACACAGCAAGGGTCACTTTTTGACTGGAGTCAGGGATCAAACCCAGAAAGTTGCAGCCTGGTAGCTTTGCAATGGAAGCGATTTGTTTAGATGATGGGATGTTAAGAGTGTATGGATGGATGTGTGAAGATGATGGATGCAGGAGGAGGGACGGATGGATGGATGATTTATGGATGGATGATGGATTTAAGTGAGGAGGACGATGGATGGATGGATGAGGATGGAAGGATGACATTTATGAGGAGGGATGGATGGAGGGATGAGTGGATGGATGGATTTAATGCAGGAGGAGGAGGAGGATGGATGATGGAAGAAGATATGGATTATTGGATGAGGAAGGATGGATGGATGGATGGAAATGAAGGATAAGTGGATGATGATTTGCAGGAGGAAGGGATGGATGGATGGATGAAGGATGAGTAGATGGAAGACGAGGATGATGGATGAGGAGGAGGATGAGTGGATGGATGGATGGACAGACGGACAGACGGGTGAATGGATGGATGATGCATATGGGATGGATGGAAGAGCAGGTCACCCACAGAATGCCTCCAAGTGGCCAGCCGGTCTCTGGGCCCCCCATGCGGGCGTCGCATGCTCCGGGGTGAAGTGGGTCCAGCGCTCACCGGCCTTGAGCTTCTCCAGCTGCCCCTGCAGGTCCTGCGAGCGGGCCTCGAGTCTGTTGGCCTCCGCGCCCACCTGTCCCACGCGCTGCCGCAGCGCAGCCCACTCCTGCTCGCGCAGCGACCGCCGGGCAGCCTCGTTGGCGTGCGCGCTCTCTATGGCCTCCTGCATCTGCAGGGCAGGGGACGACATGGGTGCGGCGCGGGGGAGCGCGGGCGGGGCCGGGGGAGGCCAAGCGGGGCTCACTCACCTCCTTGATCTCGTCCTGCAGATGCTCCAGCTCCGAGTTCTGCTCATTGATGAAGTTGAACTCAGCGAAGTTGCGCTCCTCCACTAGGGGAGGGCCGGGAGGCGGGGCCAGGGACACACGGAAGGCCGGGGAAGAGAGACACGGAGACAGAGAGATGCGGGCATTGGAAGAGGACACAGAAACAAACACAGAGCAAGTCAGAGTGAGAGAAAGAGACAGCGAGAGAGAAAGTCACAGAGACCCAGAAATGTCGAGAGAACGGAGGACCCGGCAGCGGGATGGACGGCGACAGGGACACGAAGGGAGAAGTACGGAGTGGGGGCAGATTTGGGGAGTGACCCGCCCAGGAAGGAGAGGGAGGAGGACTGAGGATCATGAGGACGAGGAGGAGGGAGGAAAGGGGGAGCGGAGATGGGGGAGGCAGAGGCAGATCACATTGAAACTGACACACCAAAAAGACAAGACATACAGACCTCTGAGGGGACAGACGCGGAGAGGAGGCCACAAACAAGGAAGAGGCAGGAGGTGGAGACGGTGGCAGATGGGGTGGGAGAGGGGGAGGGGGCGGCAGCGACAGGGACGTGGAAGGGCCTGGTTCCCTGTTCCTCCCGCGCAGGTGGCGTCCCCAGGGCCCTCGGGGACCCGACTCGGGCGCCCGCGCGGGCACTCACGCTCCAGGTACTTCTCCACCAGCAGGTCCGGGTCGCTCTCCCCGGTCAGCTGGGACAGTTTATTCAGGGCGTCCTCGTAGCGCAGCGTCAGCCTCTCCTGGGAGCTCTTCCGGAGGCCCTCGGCCACCTCCTTGGCTGAGGGGAGAGGGGACAGTGAGGTCGGCGTCCACGCCGGCCACTGGTGCCGACGGGCCTCGCTGCAGGGAGCCAAGGCCACTGCGCACGCCGATCACCAGGGCTCGCGGGGCTGGGGCCGCGTGGGCGCCGCCAGGCCTTGCGGACCGCGCTCTCCAGCGCCCCCTGCAGGCCGGCCCCGGCCCCGGCCCCGGCCCGGCCTCACCGCGTTTCTCGCGCTTCTCCACCACCGCGGGGTCCGGCTGCCGCTCGTCGTTCTTGAGCTTGAGGAAGCGGTGCAGATGCTCCAGGTGCGCTATCTGCCGCTGCAGGCTCTGCACCTCCGTCTGGTTCTGCGACACCTCCTTGTCCGCCCTCTCCTGCAGCAGGCCCATCTTGGTCTTGGCCTCCTCCCTGGGAGAGGTCAGCCCGGCTCAGGGAGATTGGAGGTTGGATCGGGGTCGCCCTGGGGTCCCAGGGATGGCCCGGGCCAGCTTGGAGTTGGGAGGCAAATGGGGCCGGGTCAGCCTCAGGGTCCCAAGCCTGGGGCAGAATCGGACTGCAGTTAGCCTGAGGTCACAGAAGGCAGAAAAAGTGGGTCGGGATGGCGTTGTGGGGCAGAACCAGGGACTGGGGTGTGTGAGGCCCCATCAGGGACAGATGGCCTTGCCAGTTCATGCTGATAGAGGAAACACCAAAATGGAATGAACGTCGCTAATAGAGTCACTTAAATTAGAGCCCAGAGGGGACTGGGGAAGTGGATTCTGTGCGCATCGCAGCCTCGGTCCTCAGAGCTGCCATTAAGCTGGTAAACCTGTTGCTCAACTCAGCTCAAGGCGCCGCCTTAAACAGCCTAGAGCCCTAAACATCTGGAAGGACAGCTGCTACAGGACTACATGGACTCTATCTTGTCATTTCCGCCTCCCTCATTTGCATGTTGGAACTCACTGAGCCCCGTGAACCTAGCCAGCCATCATTCCTTCGCAGGAAAGAATTACACTGTGCGGGTTTCGCCGTTATAAACCTGCCTGTCTTGGTTCTGTCCGGACCCCAGTTCCCATTGCTACCTGCATCTGGGTCTCCGGGATTGCAATCCTTTTGCTCAAATAAATGAACCTCTTCTTTGATTAACAGCACACAGGGGCGTTCAAGAGGCCGGGACATTATGTGGCCCACGGAACAGGTGGCAAGATGGCAGCAAACACAGTTACGGGTCATACTCAGGCTCCAGAGGGGAGACCCAGGCAGTAAGGCAATTGTGTGGAGTTTGGGGGCCATGTGGTTAGAAATATAAGAGGCTTGAAGCATTCAGGGCCCCACAATGGACAGGTAGGGGACATCCTGTCAGGACAGTGGGGATACCCTAGAAGCCTCATTCACTGACCCCTCCCCCCACAGCCTGCTCATCTGAAGATGTAGCTTCCAAGCTTTTAAACGTAATGCAGCCAACTGTAAATTCAGTTTCCCAAGCCTACTTCACAGGTCACAGGGTCAAAAGTCAGAGATCATTAGGTTGGGAGAACAGCCAGCCAGTCTCCTCGGGGCCCTGTCCATGGACAGCTCTAGTTCCCAGCCACACCTTTGCCGACCCTGGTGGCCTCCATCCACGGCACCGGCTTCCTGCTCTACCAGAGTCCCTGAAGGCTTCCTCAGGTCACCCACCCTCTGTGGCAGGCCCACCCAGCACCCACCAGCGCCAGGCCCAGGTGACCCCTGTCACCTCTGGCGGCAGCCTCTCAGGGATTAGGACTCACAGTTCTTTCTGTGCCTTGAGCTCCATGCCAACTGAGGGGCAGAGGAGAGGGAACCCCACTTCCTGAGAGCCAGACCTCGCAGGGAGTGCTCTGCACAGCACCCCTCTGAGGTAGATATCACTATTATTGCCAGGTCACAGTGGAGACTCAGAGAGGGGAGGTGACCAGCCCCAGGTCATCCAACAAGGAGGCGCTGGAGACGCTGGCTGGTCTGACAGGACACGTCGGTGATGACGCCTGCCCCCCTTTCTAGCTGAAGCCACCCTGTCCTTGACCCAGCTAGGCTGCGGTCAAGTGCAGTACTGGCAGAGGCTAGATCCTGGCAATGCACAGAGGGCCGGCAGGCCGTCATTTGTGGGACCCGGCAGAATAGATGAGCCGGGCCAATCGGATTCTCTCTCTCAGGAACTGAATCGGAAAATGCTAAGCCTGGGAGCGCCGGAGGCGGAAACTAGAAGCAGCTATCGCGAGAAGCCACCAAAGGTCACGTTACGAGGAAGCCAAAGCTATGCACGAGCAGAGGTCACAGGGGATAGTCAGGGCTCCAAAGGGGTCGTGGTGGACCACAGGTAAGAAATTACAGAATCGGCCATAAAAAGGGAGGGAGTCCTGATACGCGCTGCTGTGTGCACGATCCTCAAACGCGTTCCACTAAGTGAAAGAAGCCAAACACCAAACGTCACACATTTACGTGACACGCTCAGAATAGGTAAATCCACGGAGATGGGCAGGGCACTGGTGGTTTCCGGGGGCCAGGGACGGGGTGAGAGAGTGGCTGCTTAATGGGGACAGGTGTCCTTTTGGGGTGATGAAAGTGTCCTCGATCTAGACAGAAGTGATGATTGTGCAACATGATAAATGTACTAAATTCCACTGAGTTGGACACTTTCAAATAGTGAATTTTGCTTTGTGCATCTTGACAAATCACCGAAACCATCAGGTGGATTTGGGCTAGAACTGATGTCACGAGCACTCGCGAACCACCAGTCGGCAGAAGTCAGGACGTGGAAACGAGACACTGAATGGACGTGGGCAGCCTTGTGGAGCAAGAGAACAGGGCTGACGCTCAGAGAGAAGCCGGGGTGGAGGAGGGGGAGCACGGAGCCCCGGAGAGCGCCAGGTACAGGGACACAGAGCGCCAGGGACAGGGACACAGAGCGACTGAGGACCTGGGAGCAGAAGCGACAGAGACAGAGCGACAGGGATAGAGACACAGAGCGACAGGGACAGACACGGGAGCCAATAAACAGAGCAGCATGGGTTCTCGATTCCATTCTTGTCTCTCTATCTGAAGGTGGCCTGAGAGACTGTCCCTGTCAACCAGTTCTGATAAGGAACACTAACGCTCCCATGTGCCGATGTCCCCCGGTCCCAGGCCCCCTGTTACGCACCGTCTTACTTAATTCTCTCTACATCACTATGCGCTACGTTCCAGGAACAGCCTGGGGCCCGAGAGGTTAATTCGTACACCAAGGAGCTGGGACATCCGTGCAGGGGAGCAAGGGGCACCTTATGAACCAAAAATGTAGGTTCCGATGGTCAGTTTCTGAGCTGGGAACCTCCCGCCGCTGCCTGTGAAAGCTGCGACCCGAGCGCTGCGGCCCCGCCCGCTGCGCCCCGCCCACTGCGGCCCCGCCCACTGCGGCCCCGCCCAGGGCGCGCGCGGGGTCCTACCTGGCGCTGTAGGCCGAGGTGGAGGAGATGATGAGCGTGTTGATCGTGTGCTGCAGGAGCTCGATCTCCTGCCGAGAGAACAAAGCAGACGCCACTTACCACCTCGTGGTGGCCGGGGGGAGCGGGGCGCGCTTCCCTTCGCCCGCATTGCCGCGTTTCCGGGGTGAGAGGTGGAGCTTCTGCAAACAGGACCCCCCTGAGTTAGCAGCAGCCGGTTAAAGGGATTTTGAAGAGGTAGGAAGTAAACGGAGGGCCAGACGGATGAGCTGCAGGCGGGCTCAGCGGAGTTATGGTGATCGGCACTCAGAGCGCCTCCTTACTCTGGGTGGTTTCAGAAATTCGTGTGAATTTCATTATTGTGACCACGCTCATCTGTTTTCTAGTTCCACGTCTTGGCAATTTATGGGTAAAAAAGGAGAAAGAAGGGAGGAAATTGCATATATATATATATTTTTTTTTTACATATATATAACGTGTGTTGATACACATCCATACGCATACGTACACACATATATGCACGATGCATACATATGCGGATGCGTTATGCACGTGTATGCATAGATACGTGCACACACGTTTCCTTTTGCCTCAGAAGCCACAGGGGCCGCGTGGGAATCAAGTGGGAGGGACGGTGAGGACATGGTGTCCCTCCGCGATGCCTGCTGGAATAGTTTGGATTCGAGAACCCTGTTCATGGTTTACATATTCATAAAGAAAACTAAACCGATGATGGGGGAGAGAATTCAAACTGGATACAAACAGAAACAAATGAGCCAACCTCACTATTTCAAAGGAAGAACATAATCACACAGAAGACCAAAAAAAAAAAAAAAAGGGAACGAATCCAGTGACTTCCGAATGCAATCATTTGAACAGCTAGATCGATCCCTACCCTTCTGGTGGAGGGATGGCATACAGCTGTAGAAATTCTGGACCTCTTCTGTGTGCACGGCAGGGTGGAGCAAATGAGGAAGCACTAAGGCCAGGAACAGAAGAGAGGAAGGAAGACGAAATGGGGACTCTTCCAGAATAACCCAGGGACGCTGGATCGGAGGGAGAAGCATCGGCAGGAATGCATGGTTTTTAAATGCGGGTGAGTGTATGTGTTTCCTGGCTCTCTCCAGAGAAGGGGCCTCAAAGCAATGACGCCCCGGTAGCAGCGAGGACTCTTAGTGCCTGGATCTTGGTCTCTCGACACCTACTCCCCGCTAGAAAGAACCAGGACTCCTTGGAGAGATAGCTAACTTGAGAGTTGCGATAGGATAAATATAAGATAAACAGGAATAGCTTCCTGAGCCAGAAAGTAAGGAAGTAATGAAAAGTGACAAGCCTGTGGAAAGGACACAGAAGCCAGCGTGGAGGGACTCCCACTCGGCGAATCTGAGAGAGCCGGCCCATCGTAATGAATAATAACCACCATGGATCATGACCCAGAGGATAAAGTGAGAATACACGAATGCTCACTGATGACACATAAATCTACAGGCGCCAGCAAGAAGCTCTTCCTTAAGTGAAATGCCATCTTATGAATGTAGAAGGAATGACAGAGATGGAAAATCACCACGTGGCAGCCATGACAGTAAGAACGTTCGGCCAAGAATTGTCCTTGGACACTGAAGCACCCGAGTGGCAGTGCGTCCCAGAACGGAGCTTTCACAAGTCTTCAGGAATCTCCCTGAGTTACACGTAGCGACATACTATCTCGGAGAAACCTGGCTCGCCACGTGATCAAAGTCGGCGTCGCCAGTTATGGGACGCACTGACATCACGTGCCTCCTGGTACAGTGCTCACGAAGGACGCAATATCACTTCCGTGACTTCCACCACAAATGCACAACCCGAATCAAATCATGAAGGGAGATCAGATAAACCCACATCGAGGGACCTCGTACAACACAGCTGGCCTAGGGGCTGCCAGAACATCAGTCACGAAGATGAAGAAGGGTCCAGGGACAGTTCCGGATGAGCAGAGCCAGGACAACCAAACGCAGTGTGGAGTGTGGAGCCTAAAATCAAATCAGCCGTAAAGGACGCCATTGGGACGATCGCGACCTTTAAATATGGACTGTTCAGAATGGGTGCACTGTTAAAGCTTCTGACTTGGAAAACTGCACTGTGTTCATGGAAGAAATTGGTCTTGTTCCCAAAAAAACACGCACTGGAGTCCTGAGGGACACGATGTCTGCAGTGTACCCTCAGACGGTTCAGCAAACATAATAATAAATTATTTTCAGTAAAAATAATAATGACACACACGCAGAGTAAACACGGCCAATTATCAGTCTTGCAAAGGAAGGACGGGTTGTTCTTTGCTCCTGACCAGCAGAGACGGGAAGGTGGAGCGGGGACAGGCGGCCTCTTCAAGGACTTCAAAGGTTTCTGAGAAACCCATGTAATGCAAATGGTCTGGCCTGCTCAGTGGTTGCCACGGGTGATAATAGTCAAAATGACATCTCTGCTTTCTGCAAATCTAAATGAGGCCGCTTTCCTTGTTAGAGGAATCCTGGAATTCTGAGTCTCCGATCCCTCTGAACTGCATAAATCTAAGGCTCTGTCGATTCCGTATTTGAGGCCAGAGTGTTGGAGAAAGCAGGGTGACCTGGCCTCCCCTCCCCTCCACCCCAGCTGGGCTGAGAGGGCCTGGGCTTCAGGGTCACTGACCTTCTGCAGCCTGTGGTCCACGTTCAGATAGCGGTTCCTCTCAATCCGCAGGAGATCGAGCTCCTCCCGCAGGGCGGCGTTCCGCACCAGCTGGATGTCAAAGCGACAGGTGACCTGGGGTGGTGGGGAGAGGATGCGACAGTCTGTCCGTGGCCCGGCCCGCCTCCCTCCTCCACGCGCAGCAGAGGAGGGCGACTTGTCACACGTGGGGCCTTTTCCCAATTTGGGGACCCTGAGAGCGTCGCCCAGGCCTCGGCCTCCTTTCCTCGGGGACCTTCCGTCTCTCCAGCATCCTGTCCCCTGACTCCCTCCAGGAGCCCGGTGTTTCAGTGCCGCCCACATCCAGGAATCAGGTCCACTGTTTCCAGAACTTGACCCCATGTTCATTCTTCCCCGAACCCCAGAGTTCAGGCCTGGAAAGAGCCAAGAGGTTGACCCTCACCCTGTCCAGCTGGTCTTCCAGGATCTTGATCCTTCGCTGGATCTTGGCCTTCTGCTCTAGGATGACTCCCGGGGCCCTGACGTCCTTACCGTGGACAAAGATCCGGGCCTCCCACTCCCGGATCTGGAGAAAAGAGGGTAGTACCAGTTTGTTGGCTGAATGTGGGAAAGATCGAAAGACCAAGGGAGGAGATGAGTGGGAGGAAGGGTGGCTCAGTGTGGCTGACACCTGCCATCCTCGTGGCCCCAGCCATCTGCTATACCCTTCTGCTGACAGCACCCAACCTTCCACGTGGATCTGGCTTCCAACCACAAGCCAGCCTGCAGCCACCTGACCTACATCTGGACAATCCCAGTGACTGGCCTAGAGATGGACCTGTGACCTAGGCTGAGCTGGCGTGAATCCTTCCCTGGTATTTTGGGGGAAACGCATGAGCTGGCTGGATGGGACTCCAGGACTCCCGCTGTCATGGTCCCCACCACACGGAGCATCTTGGGAGAATGAGGCCAGTAGACAAAGCAGAGACAAGGGACTGAAAGATGGCGAGAATGAGGCCCGATGCCATTAAAGTCCCCGAGTCTGCTATGCCTGGAACCAGCTGCCTACCTGTCCTCACCTCCATATTCTCCTTCACTGATTTGGGGCGTGCTGTCTCCCCAACTAAACCGGGGGCTCTGTGAGGGTGGATTTTTGTCTTTTTTGTGCCCGACGCAGAGTAGGTAGTCAATAAAATATGTAGACTAAATGAATAAATTTTGTTAAGGAAATGTTTCATAAAAGATTCGTTCAATCGGGTCTTTAACTCATTTGGTCTTGGGGTCTGTTTCCTAATTTGTGTGCTGTTATAGGTTGGATCATGTCCCACAAAATTTGCACGGTGACGTGCTAACCCCCAGGACCTCAGAATGAGACCTTATTTGGAGACAGGGTCTTTGCAGAGGTGATTAAGTTAAAATTAGGGCATTAGGGAGATCCCGGTCCAATCTGACTGGTGTCTTTATAAAAGGGGAAATTTGCACACCCTTCATCATGTCTGCAGAGTCTCCTTTGCCATGTAAGGAAACACATTCACAGGTTCTGGAGATTAGAACATGGACAGCTTTGGCGGGGGGTCATTATTCTGTTTACTATACTTAAGCGAAATGCATTTCTTTACTTTTCTTAATTGTTTCATTATTGATATGTGAAAATTTGGTTTGGACTGATTTTGAATTTTATGTAAATAAAATAATGCTACCTGCATATTTTATGTCTTGCTTCCTTCAGGTGTGAGACTCAGCCTTGTTGCTCTGTGTAATTGTGAGT
Organism: Pteropus medius; assembly: GCF_902729225.1. Taxonomy (NCBI): domain Eukaryota; kingdom Metazoa; phylum Chordata; class Mammalia; order Chiroptera; family Pteropodidae; genus Pteropus; species Pteropus medius. Next base: position 516,572 of record NW_024343734.1, on the reverse strand, counting down.
CATTCACTTATCATTGTTGTATATTATTTCTTTATAAAATATACCGCGATTTATTTTTTCATTCAATATTGATGGACATTTTGGTTGTTTCCAGTTTGGTGCTAGCTAATATGAATAATGCTTCTTCCAACATTCTTTTCCATGAATCCAGAGTATATATTCAGAAGTATAATTGCTGGATGGGCGAAGTTTTAACAACAGATCTAAACCTGTTTTCTATTGGAAGATGACTTTGGTGTACTTTCTTTCAACACTGTTTCCATGGAAACTTACTGGGTAAAGGTAAATACGGAATGCCAGCTGTGTTCCCAGGCAACGATGTCTATTATAAAAATGACCCCTGAAAGGATTGTGAGTGGGTTCATTGATCCTAAGGGCCTATGTGGGGACTTACAAGCCACCCTCACGAGCTGTTACAAGAGATGGCTTCTCTTGTGTATGAAGCTTCGCTATGCCAGGTGGGCGACACCCACCCACTCGTGCGGCATCATCTGGAGGTGATGAGAAGCAGTCCCTGGACCATCAAGGAAGGTGCGTTTGATGCTGTCACGCCAAGATGCTGTTGTCTCCTGTCCTCTACCCTTCTACAAAGTTAAGTGGACCTGGTGCCAAGTTACAGCCTGTCGGATCCCATGAGCGTCAGGTGCGGCCCAGCACTGCTTCTGGTGACTATACTGAGTAAATGCAGCCCCGCACCACAGGGTACGTCGATTTCAGATGTAATAGATAATGGGGAAAACACGTTTCAGAATACATAGGACAATTTATACACCCACCGACAGTTCGTATGAGTTCCCACTGCTCCTTCTCTCCCCAGTACTCAGTATTTTCAGACATTGATTTTTGAAAATCCAGCGAGTGTGTAACGGTGTCTCATTGTGATTTTGTTTGCCTTTCTCTGATTACTAATGAGTGATGAGTAATTCCTACAGTTATTGGACATCCGAATTTCTTTTGATCCATGTGGAGTTAGTTTTGGGGGTACAGTGTGAGGTCCTGTGTTCACTGCACTTCCATACAAAGTTTAGAATATGCTGGTGAGTTCCACTCATGCAGGGGTGTGGGGGAGAGCTTTTAGTACTTTGATTGGGATTACATTGAATCTATAAATCAATTTGAAGATCTGACGTTTTATAACACTAACTCTTCCAATCCATGAACATGGTATATCTCTGCCTTTGTTAAGTTCTTCTTTAATCTCCCTCAATAAATTTTACAATTGGCCCCACTGAGGTCTTGCACACTTTGTTAGATTTCTTCCTAGTTACTCCTCTCGGCTATCATAAATGTGTCATTTCTTCTCTTATTTTCTAATAGTTACCATTAATATAGGGAAATACCATTAGTTTGGCATGTTGATTTTGTATCCAGCCACACTGTTAAAATACCTTGTTAATTATAATAAGTTAGCATTAGATCTTTCTGGATCTTCTATATATCCAAACTTTACAGAGCTCTCTTCTAGGGACCCTATTCCCCCACCCCACCCCACCCCTGACCTATAATTCTCCCCATGATCAAATTTGTTAGAGCAAAGGAATCCATGGAGTTGGTAATAAAATCGTCCTGCTCAGGCCCAACTCTAGTGAATTTCCATGAAAGACTAAAGAAAACCAATTCAAGCAGCTAACACTCAGTAAGCCACTGCACTAAAGGGAAACAGCCAAAAGTCTGGCGTGTATGAATCAAAATTCAGCTTCCAAAAAGCAGCTCAGGGTGCTATTGAGAGCTGAACAGACTGACTGACCAGAAGTCACATCTAAGAAAACTACAGACCATGTGGTAAACAGAATAATGCTCCCCCGCAAGATGGCCACATCTTAATCCCTGCACCTGTGAATATGTGACCTTAAAAGGCAATAAGGATTTTGCAGACATGATGAAATTAAGGATATTGAGCCGGGGAGGATAATCCTGGATTACCTGGGTGGGTCCAAAGTAATCACAAAGGTCCTTAAAAGGAGAGAGAGGCAAGAGTGTCAGAACCAGAGGAGGAGATGACCACAGCAGAGGTCAAAGCGATGAGGCATGAGAAAGGTCATCAACTGGTCCTGATGGCTGAGAATAGAAAGCAGGCAGAGTGGAGGAATGCGGGTGGCCTCTGGAGGCTGGAAAAGGCCAGGAAACAGATTCTCCCCTGAAGCTTCCAGAAGGAACGCAGCCCTGCTGACACCCTGATCTCACCCAAGTGAGACCCCCTCTGGACTTCTGTCCCAACTGATACAGATCACCAAGACAGGAAACTCCTACTTGGGATCCCACAATGTGCAAGAAGTCACTGGGTCTAGGCAAGCAATTTTTTTAATGAAGTGTAGAAGAGAAAATTGAATTGCACACAGAAAAAATATACTTTGACGAAGCTTTTGTTTCCGATAGATGTCTGTGTGTGTATGTGTGTCTGTGTGTGTGCGTGTGCGTGTTTCTAGCCATCTGCACCTGTGTGTGTATGAACTACATCACCATAAAAACTTGCAAGAACATTGGCCTAGAAAAGTCACAGTTTCCAAAACCCACGTTAAGATCGCGAGATGGGAGAGAGTAGCCAGCCACCTAGAGCCCGCTCCATCACCAACATCCTCTTTTTGCAGAGGAAGGTACTAGGGCCCACAGAGGTGAAGACTTGCCCATGGTCACAAGGCTCTGACGTGGCGGGACCAGGATTCCGGTGCAGGTGTCACTTTCCCCTCTAACTGCACCAGCCCCGTTTCGAGTGCGTGGGACTGTTCTCGGCACTAAACACCCACATCCCACTGGAGCCTGAGCACCGCAGTGCCGGTCGGGTGTTCTCAGATGAGGTTAAGCTAAGTCTCACGGCGGCGGCGACGCTTGCCCCTAAGTAGGATCCAGAGTCTGGTCTCGGGACGCACCTGCTGGTCCAAGGCTCTGGCCTGCAGCTGCAGCTCCTTGACCTCGGCCTGCACCCGGGCCCGGCACTTCAGCAAGCGGCCCATGTTCTCCAGCCTCTCGCTGTCCCGCAGCCGCTTGACCTGGCTCTGGGCGATGCTGATCTGCACCTGGAGTCTGTCGCGCTCCGCCTCCAGACTGTGGATCTCCTCACTGCCCAGGCGGGGGGCCAGCAAGGGGCGGAGCTCAGCGCCGCCAAAGGCCCGCCCTTCCTTAGGCCGCAGGGTCCCGCCCCCGGCCCCTTTAGCAGCCCCCTCTCCGGCTCTGAGACCCAGGCGCTCCGCTCACAGTTGCTTATTGATGCGCTGGTGGACCTCCTTGCTGTAGGCCCGCCTCTCGCCCTCCATCGCTCTGCACTGTCGCTGCAGTCTGCTCAGCTCCCAATCCACTAAGGGACGGACCAGGCGAGGGACTCAACAGGAACCCAGGCCCCAGCCGCTTCCTCCCCGGGACCTAGACATCCTGGCTCCCTTAGGGCCTCACAAGCTGCAGCTGAGTCGCAGGCCCAGTCTCGCACACCCTTCTAGGGCTGCCTCCAACTTCCTCATTGTACCCTAGGCGGACCTCGAGATTTCCCCCCTAAACCCACTCCTCCTCCGGTTCGGAAATACATCCGTTTCCCCACTAGAGGGCGCCCCTGGGAGGACTCGCGGTCCTCAGAGACCCACTGCAAGGGATCTAAACTTGGGAAAACGAGGACAAGTGACCAGAGCAGCAATTCTTGCTCCCTCCCTCCCCTTCGGCCCCCACTGCCCAGCCGTCTTCAGTCCCACCCTCCCGCCTCCTCACTCTCAGTCTGTCCCCTGGGCTCAGGCCGCATCCTCTCTCACCTGGACCGTCACCCCAGCCTCCTCCTCAACCTCCCACCTCCCCTCGCAGCCCAGAGGGACCTTTACTAGGCCCAGAGAGGACCCTGCCCCCGCTCTTCTCTGGAGTTCCAGCGCCCCCAGGACAATGTCCCAGCTCCTTGGCCTTGGGTTCAAGGCCCCGCATGACCTCACCTCACCCATCTCTCCAAGCCTCCTCCACCAGCTCCCCACCTCCCACGGCCCAGTAGCTCTCAGCCTGGAGCGACCCTATCCCCCATGGGCATTTGGCAATGTCCGGAGACATTTTTGATCGTCACCATGTGGGGGCGGAAGGGTGCAGAGGGTGCCAGTGGCAAGCAGCAGGCAGAGGCCAAGGATACTGTTATGCATCCTACAAGGCACAGAACATCCCCCACGACAAAGGCTTACCTGACCCCAGGTGTCAGCAGCGGGAGGTCGAGAAACCCTGCTCTGGCCACACGCTGTTCTCTCGGGGAATACTCCCCCTTCTCCTCCCCCTGATAATTCCGAGGAGGAGTTCTGGGCCCCACTCAGACTTCGCCTCCTGCAGGAAGTCTTCCTGGCCCACCCCGCTCCCCAGCCTTGGCCAGCCCATGCGCCCAGCTCCATCTCCATCCCGCACGTGTGCTCCCCACTAGACGGCCTCCCTGTCCCCAAGGCCCTGCAGCACAGGACCTGGAACTTGGGAAAACAGAAAAATAATGAGTGAAATGAACGTATGAATTACCCATTCCCTCTAGGAAGACCTCACTTCCATCCTCGGAGCGGGCGCTCCCTGCAGAGAGTCCTAAAGGCATCTTTGCCAAAGAGGGTGGATTCCTGTAGCGATGACACGGGACTCCCTCAGACAGCGAGCAGGACAGGGCCAAGGAGAGGTGGGCAACGAACAGTGAGGGGCTAGGAATTGTTAGGTGACCCCAGAATCAGCTCTGGCCTCTCTAAGTCTCAGGCCTCTCCCCTCACTTCCTCCCCACCCCCCACCCACCCCTCTCATTCTGTCTGACATCATGGCTCTGACTCTAGGGCGGGGGAACAGGTCCCTTAGGCTCTCCGTAGCCGGGGGGTGGGGGTGGGGGTACTGTTTGGAGAAGGGGTCACAGAGCAAGGAGAAACCCCTGGCCCGCTGTGGGAAGCGAAGTCCCGTCCCTACCTGCTGGAGTGCCTGACCTGTCCTCGGTGCTCCTAGCTCACTGTTGTGGTCGGTTACTGGGGAGATAAGGGGCCAATGAGGCCTGAAGACAGCAGTCGGGGAGGGACCGAGGCCGCGAGGAAGGGAGGTTGGGGAGGTGTGACCGAGGAGGTGGCGAGCAGCTCTGCTGGGTTCTCCAGGGCTTAATCAGACCCGTTGGGAAGCCCTTAGAGGGGCGGGGCTGGGAGGAAGCCTTGAGGGGCAGGTGGGACGTGACCTTGAGAGCTTGGGGCTGAGCCTATAAGGAGTGGGGATGGGCTCATGCACTGCAGCCGAGAGGGACTGGAGCCAGGCCTACGAGGGGGCAGCAGGTACCTGGGAGGGCAGGGCTCGGATGACTCAAGAGAACTTTGAGGCCTTCTATAAGGCAGAAAACTTGGGACCCTATTGAGGGAGGAGCACAATGGACGCGTGGGGGCAGGGCTTCAGAGGAGACCAGTGAGGGGCATGCGGCTGGCAGCAGCTGCGCGAGAGGGCGCCGGCGGGACGGTCTCCCCCAAGACCTTTGGGGGCGGGACCCACCGGGAGGCACTCTGGCCGGAAAGGCCTGTGTGGGGTCGGGAAGGTCTGCGTGGGGAGCACGGGCTCGTGAGGGGCGTGCTGTGTGTTTCCGGGAGTGGGAGGCAGAGCTGGGAAACGTCTGGAAGGTTCTGGAGCCAGGCCGAGGTCCTTCGGGAGGAGCCCGAGAGAAGCGTGTCTTAAGCTGATTAAGATCGCGTTATTTGGGGGCTTCATTAGCAGCGAGGCGGCGCCCACGCCAAGAGTTGCGAGGAGCAGCGCTCACCACCGCCTCAGGTCCGCGCAGTGGCTCACTACGCATGCGCGCCCAACGGCCTCCGGAGACGCCGCGCAAAACGCTTCTCCGCCCACCCGGTCCGCGGTCCGGCAGGCGGAAGTGGGCGGGGCCTCGGGCGCTCCGTGCGGCCCCCGCCTTCCGGCCACGCTCCCGTGCGGCCACACCCCCTGCGCTCCGCGGGGCACGCCCCCTTAGCGGTCCGCTGCTGCCCACGTGGGCCTAGCCGCAGCGGGCGGGCATGGGCGCTGTTCCCTGCAGGCTGGGTGTGCCCCACGCCTGCGGTTTCCTGTGGGAGGAAGCGGCCCGCGGGCGCGCAGTTTAGCTGGTGGCGTTGGAGGCCCAGGAAGGGGATATCCCGCCACCGCTCTCAGCTCCCCCTTCCACAGAGCCCTAAATGGGGGACTCAAGGAACTTGACTCAGCCCTACCCTCCTGTTCTCCACCTTCCCCGCTCAAATTTCCATCTCCCTAACCGCTGATTCCCAGACTTCTCCTCGGACTAGGTCGGGACCCTGGCCCCCTTTGCCTGCACTCCGTCTAGCCCCTAATTTTTCCTTCAGTGACCCAGACTTTCTAACATCCTTGGGGCTCTTGAGTCTGGAACCCCCGTTTCTGTCCTTATCAAAGACTTAAGTTTGTGACTACCCACCTATTCCCCAACCCAGGGGCCTTCATCGTGTACTCCCAACTTTTAGCCTTGAGACCCAGTGGACCCAAGAACTTGCCCCATCCTCAAATCCTAGAGACCTTGATCTCAGCTTCCCCAGTACAGAACCTGCTCAGGGTCCCAATGCCCAGTATAACTAGCACACACAGCAGTGGTTACAGTGAATTCACTATTACTTCCCCTATTTTACAGATAGAGGTGAGGCACAGAGAGGTTATTAGTAACTTGCCCAAAATCACAGCTAATGAGTAAAGCAACTTGGATTGGAATCCAGCCAGTGTGTTTCTAGAGTCTGTGCTATACCAGTACCCCAGCTTCAAGGTCTTCCCCCCCGATACCCACCCAGCCACTGAACTATCTATTCCTCATCCTCTCAGGGAGCCACGTGACCAACCGCTCTCCCTCCACCAGCTCTGGCCCCATCAGATACTGAGACTTGCCAAGGGCCGGTTCCCTCCTCTTGCAGGGACGAAAGACTTCAGTTCGCCAGCTCTCCATTCCAGATCAGGACCACAGACACCTGGTCCCCTGTCCCTCACTATTCACCAGCAGTTAGCCCTTCCGAGAGGCCCTCATATATAGTAGTTATCATCCCCCCACACCCTAATTCGATGACTCAAGAATTATTGATAATAATAGCTAACATTAAGTCTCTGGTATTGCACTTCTGTATTAAACCTTCCCATGGTTTTAAATGCTTCCCACTGCACTCGGAATAAAGTCCAAACTCCCCTAGTCTCCAAGGACCCTCTGATTTCCCTTCCTACCACTCCCTCTTGCTCCCCAGATACCAGCCACCCCAGCCCTTCTGTCTGCTCCCCAAACAACTAAGCTTGTTCTCAAGAGTCTTTGCACTTCCTCTTCCCTCCCTGCCCGCCACGTTCCCTGTCCCCCACCCACCGCATTCAGATGGCTCCTACCTTTGGGTCTCAGCACGGATGTCACCTCAGCTTGCCTGATCACCCTGTTTAGATGACCAGGGTCCTCCCCAGTCATCTCCACCAGTCTCTCGTTTCCTTCAAACATTTAACACTATCTGAAATTTTTCTTCCTCATCGATATGTTTTCTCTGTATTCTGTCTCTACTAGGAAGGCCACCTCCACGGTAACAGTTTTTGATTTTCTTTATTATTAAATCTGGTTAACAGATGCTCAATAAATGTTCGATGAAGAAAGGAATGAATGTGCTAGGTGTGTTAGTGTGGGGGCATCACCTAATTCATTTAGGATAAGTATCAGACTTACGATCAGTATTAGTATATCGTCAGTATTATTATTATTATTGTTATTATTATTATCATTATACCCACCTCACAGGTTAAAAAACCAAGGCCCAGAGAGTCGACATAATTGGTCAAGGTCCCTCAGGCAGGAGCCGGTGGCCCTGGGATTCTTCCCTTTCACCTCCTGCGCCCTTCCAGAGTCCCTCCTTCCCCATTTCCCACCCCCTGATCCCTGCCGCGCCCTCAGCCCACTCCACGCAGCCGGAGTCTGGCATCCTCTCTCCTGCTCCCATCCATCCGAGTCCCAAGCCCCATCGAGGAAAGCAGACATCCGGTCCCAGGTCCCAGGCCCGAGAATCTGGCCCTCTCACCCCCTGACGCTTGCCCCACCGCAAGGTTCGCGCTCCCCTCCAAGGACTTCTCTCTCATCTCCACCTCAGGGGGAATAGGCTTGTCTGGGGGCCGTGGGCGGAGGCTCAGAGAATGAAGAACCCCAGCTCCTGGGCCCTCCCCCTGGCTGCCGACCTCAGCTGGGTGCGGCGCGGGTGGGTATATAACAGGGTCAGTATATATTGAGAAGCAGAGCAAGAGACCAGGAGAGAGAAGAGAAAAAGGGTTTGGGGATTGGTGGGGAGAAGGACCGAGAGAGCCAAGGGGCAGTGCGCGGGAGGAGGGAAGGCGGCGAGGGAGGCGGGCGCCTCGAGAGGGTGGAAGGAGGGAGGAAAAGGGCGGGGCACGGAGGCCCGAGCGAGGGACACACTCCAACTCTGACTTTTTCCGCCGCTCTCGGTAAGTTTCCAGTCCGTTATCCGGACTGGGATTTCTTTATTTACTTGCGAGCGCAGCTGTCTGGCTGTCTCTAGTACACCCCCATGGAAATCCTCGTAATTTCAGAAGTGATCTCTTAGCACTCGGGGTGGGGATCCAGGAAGGGGTGGGGCCGGGCAAGGATCGGGGGTGTTTTCAGCAGAGCCCTCCACCTGAAAACTTCCTGCCGTTTTCCCCCACGGCTGTCCACTCTCCCCTGAGGACCCTGGGGTCAGGGCTTTGCATGAGAACACCCCAAGTCGGGGGAACCTCGGGGCCCCCTCCCCTTCTGGTCACTGAAGGGTCGTGGGAGGCCGGCTCCTCCTTCTCAGGCCTCACTCCCCTCAGTATGGATCCCGTGCGTTTTCCCCACAGGATGCTCGGCAGCCGCCAGTCTGGAAGTAGGGTGGGGCGGGGACCTCGTGGGCACAGCCAGGGGCTGGGGTTTCCCTGACACTTAACAGGCAGGAGAGTGGGATGAGTCACCCATGACTCACCCAGTCACCCTCCTTCTCCTACCCCAAGAGAGGGGTGGGGTGAGTCAAGGATGCCTATCTCTGGGGACCGACAGCAGGCAGCTTCTGAAGAATTTGGAAGGGTGTCAACTTGAATTTTCAGATCTTGGTCCATATGCACCCAGGGACAGGGCTCTGAGGGGACCAAGGGCCACCTTGCTGGTCCTATACATTCCTGGACCCGAGTCCATCCCTGGCCCTCTCCAGCCCCTGAGAGATTCAGGAGTTGGGCCCCCAGCCCCTCCTCCCTCAAACTCGGGAGTCTGGACTCAGCCCCCTTCTCTCGATCATCATCGGGGCATCTCAGCTGCCCCTGTGCCAACCTCTTGAAACGACCATCTCCCGTCGTCCCCTACCCCAGGCTTCCACCGCAGCCATGTCACTCCTCCTGCTGGTGGTCTCTGCCCTTCACATCCTCATTCTCATCCTGCTTTTTGTGGCCACTTTGGACAAGGTAAGCCTGCTCAGAGCAGCAGCCTCCCGCCCTTCTGCAGCCTCCTGCCACGCCCTCCTCTACAGTCGCTCTGGCCCCGCCCCCTTTCCCTAGCATCTGCCCATCTGAGCTCGGCCCCTGATGCCTCCACCCTGCTCTTTCCTCTGACCTCCCCGCCGCCCCCTATTTCCTACTAAATCCCTGCTTTCCCCAGATCGGCCCCTTGCCGGCACCTCGCCCTTTTCCTAACCCTTCCCACTGACTCCCTGACCCCTCCCACTTGCCTTTCCTATCCCTACCCTTGTTTCTCTGTCCATCCCAGTCCTGGTGGACCCTCCCGGGGAAGGAGTCCCTGAATCTCTGGTATGACTGCACGTGGATCAATGACAACAAAACGTGGGCCTGCAGTAACGTCAGCGAGAATGGTGAGGGGCGATGGGGACTGGTCTGCAGAGGGGAGGGGTAACCCCAAGTCTCTTCCTGGGACTGAGGATTGAGAATCGGCCAAGGTTTGAGTGGGTGGCTCTGGGTCCCATCAGTGAGTGGGACTGATGTATGACCTGCCTAACTCAGCGGTAGGGGGCAACGTGCTCATGTTCTAAAGAGGATGAGCTAAAAGCCCTCCTCTCTTGTGATTCAGAAAGAGTGGAGGCCACATGCCATAGATTTAAGAAATGGGGGAGAAAGCTCCCGAGATTCTGAGAAGATAGGATTATGTATCCAGAGTTCTAAGGAGATGGGACTGGTGTTCCAAATGGATGGCTGGGACCAGTTCGTCCAAGTTCCAAGAGGGTGGGGCTGGAACCTTCCAAGGTTCTGAAGGGGGGGCGGGGCGGGAATGACGGATGCATCTGAGTTCTAAAGGGGTGGAGCTGCATCCCTCGCAATTTCTAAACGAAAGAAGGTGAAGGATGAAATGCATTTCTCCTGAGAGAAGCAAGAATTTCTATTCTCACCACTACTATTCAGTGTCATACTGGAGGCGGCCAATGCAATGAGGCAAGAAAAAGAAATAAAAACCACAAATATGAAAAAAGAAGTAAAGATATCTCTGTCCCATGTAGAAAATCCTAAAGAATCTTCAAAGCAGCCTCTAGAACTGATAAGGGAATTTAGCGAAGTCACAGGCATCAAGGTCCATATCCCTGATACTCCTAGGTATCCAAACATATGTGGCTCTAAATGGCAGGGGGGTGTTGCAGGCGATTCATTGAGTAAGCAGGTGGAGCCGGGACTCTGGACCTGATGTGACTTCCGCCTCTGTTTCCTCCTCCTTGCAGGCTGGCTGAAAGCGGTACAGGTCCTCATGGTGCTTTCCCTCATCCTCTGCTGTCTGTCCTTCATCCTGTTCATGTTCCAGCTCTACACCATGCGGAGAGGAGGGCTGTTCTATGCCACTGGCTTCTGCCAGCTTTGCACTAGTGAGCACTGTTCCCTGGGAGTTGAAGGGAAGGGAGGGGACCTGTCAGCATGCTGGGACTCCTGAGAATGGACATCTGGCAGGAGAAAACAGTTCTCCACAGCCCAAGGACCACCGGAGGTGCCTCCATGGCACCTCTCTGCCTCAGGGCGTTGTAGTTCTCAGTGAGCTGGTGGCGGTTTGTGTCTCAGTCTTGGGGGAGCTGGCACTTGGGGCTTCAAGGAGCCAGGGCTGAGGAAGGTGGTGTGGGCAAGTAATTTAAACCCCAGGGACGGCGGGAAGCGGGGCGGGGACTAGATGGTTAATTAATACCCCAGGAAAGAACTCTGAATCGAAATATCATGATAATGGCAGCCAGCTGCTGTTTCTGGTGGACCCACTCTGTATCAGACACCTGACGGAGTTTTATGTACTTTTTAATTTTTTGACTTCACGCACCAAGGTCTAAGTTCATCATAGTCCACTGTCTGGGAAACATGATCTTCCTGGGTTCCTGCAAAGACCCTCTCGTTTTATTAATTCATTTTTTTTTTTTTGCGTGCTTGGCTTGTAGAAAGACACTCAAAAATATTCTTTGAATGGATGGATGGATGAGTAGACATTATCGTCCCATTTTATGGATGAGTAAAGGGGACCCGGAGATTAAGTTCTCAAGGCCAGTCTGCAGTAGCCTGGTTGCAGGGCGCTGGGGGAAGCGAACCACAACCCCCAGCAGGCAGCGGTGCTGCTCGCTCGCCCTCTGGCGGCTTCTTTGCCCCATGGGTTGCTGGGAACTGCAGTCTTCTTGAGGGTACGGAGTGACCCGTGGTTCCCGTCGCCCACAGGTGTGGCGGTGTTTACCGGGGCGCTGATCTACGCCATCCACGCAGAGGAGATCCTGGCTAAGCATCCGCGAGGGGGCAGCTTCGGTTACTGCTTTGCCCTGGCCTGGGTGGCCTTCCCTCTGGCCCTGGCCAGCGGCATCATCTACATCCACCTGCGGAAGCGGGAGTGAGCGCTGCGCGTCGCCTGGCCACCCCTGCTCGCCCCCGGCCCCTCCGCCTCTCCCCGCCTCCAGAAAATAAAACCGTTTAACCGCTTGGTCCGCCTTTGCCTCCTTCCTTCCTCCTCCTGAGACTCAGCGGCTCACGTCTGATCCGAACCTGGGGCCGCCCCCACCACCCGCAGCTCCGCCTGTAGAATGTCCAGCTCTAGGCCCCCCAGTCCCTTCTAAACGCGGACACAGGAGCCCGGGGGCCCAGCCGCCTTTCCCTTACACAGACCTGAGGTCCTGGGGCCCTCTCGTCTCAAGTGTCTCGATTCCGCCAGGCTGGAGAACCAGGAGTCGGGGTTCTTTCCCTGTGCAAGAGCCATATTCTCTCTCTCCCTTCCTCCGTCTCTGTCTGTCTGTCTGTCTGTCTCCCCACACCCGCTTCAACCAGGCAGGGTGTGTGTGTTCTAGATTGTTGGTCTCTTTCTCGCTCTTTCTTAAGGAAGACGCTGTTCCGATTCCCTGAGAACCCAGCCTTTCTTCATTCCCACCCACCCCTCCTTCTTTCCTCTCCTCCCCAAATACTGTTTCTAGCCCATCTACACCTTAGTAAAACTTAGATGCCACCCCGCCCCTTCTCCAGCCCCACATGGGGAGTGGGGAGGGGAGGCTGGACTTTATAGTCACCCACCCCGGGCTGTGCGCCTTTGCGCAGAACCCGCCTGCGCAGTAACCGGCCTGCGCAGCCGCCCGTGGCCACCCTCCCTCCCGTGTTCGGAAGGCTCAGTCTTTCTGGGAACCAGGACCGCTCTTCTCTAAGATCCCCTTCTGTGACTCAAAGCCACTCTAGCTCTCAAACGACGAGCCCAGTCTCTCTCTAGGATTATAGCTTTCTCTGCCTGGGACCCACTGCGACGCATTCCTCCAAGACCCCGAATCTCTTCTTTCCGAGATGCTGATGCTTTCTTTCCCTCCAACCTTTGCAAACGAGGCCACTCGTCCAGATTTATTAAAGATAATTTATTCCGTCGGGAGAGGGGAGGGGGGATTCATAGACCAATAAATATTGCACAGGCCGCTGCTGGAGTGGAGATCCAGACCGAGGTAGTTTTGCTGAAAGTGTGAGGGACCTGGGCAGGGAAGGCACGTGAGGTCGTCGGGGCCTACGTGGAAGTGTCTCTCGGGGTGAGGATGACCTCCGGTTCCTCTTGGCCCACAGCTTCCTGCCTGGCAAAAGGCTCCCGACTCTTTCAGCCTGGACAAGCCCGTCAGCAGTTGGACCAGATGGCCTGCCTGAGAGTAGTGGCAGCTGATAGATCAGATTTCCTTTAGAAATTCTGATTGGTTGCTGCTATGCAGCGACAACTGGCTGCCCACGGTTGACAGTGTCCAGAAACTCATTGGCAGTTTGCCAGAGAGCTGGGGTAGAGGGCTCTCATTGGCTGCAGGCTGGGGCTCTGCCTTGGGGAACATGATGGGCACTTTGCCCGGAGCTGACTAAAAAGACAATGATATATAGCCTCGGGAGGGCACAGCTTAAGGACTGTGCCAGGTGGTTGGTAGCACTGAACAGCGGTGATTGGCTGACACTCCCTCCTCAGCCAAAGCACGTTCGGGTGTTTACAGCGGGCGCAGGACTCGAGCGATGGAAGAGAACCATAAAGCTTTGATTGGCTGTTCATCGGAAAGGGTGGGGCTAGCAAATGCAGCCTGTCTCCATTGGTGGCTTTAAGTGCCACGTGATTGCATATCATTGGAAATTGGGGAGCTGCAAAGCGAAGTTTCCCTCATCGACAGCTTGTCATAGAGGAGGCGGGGCTTAGTTCCTAACCAGGTGGCTGGGCGGGGCTGGGCTGAGAGGTTTGTGTCAGGGGTTGTCACTGCTAGGTGCGGCCTCAGGGGAAGTGACTGTAGCGGATGGGTCTACTTTGGGGAACCCCAGGGGCGGGTACATCCCGACGCTGGGAGTCAGGGACTGCAGGTGGCCCAGGGCCCGAGTTCCGTTGAAGGCCACCTCACAGCCTGACTGGGCTAGGAGCCAGTTCTCCACCTCTGACTGGAGCCACCGGGAGGTCTCTGCAGAGGGAGAGGCAGGTGTCGTGAGGAGGTCAGAGGGACAGGGAAGGACGGAGGGGCCTGGGTTTGGGCAAAGACTTGGGAGGGGTATATTGAGGCTAGGAGGAGTGTGACGGGCCTGGGAGGCTCGCTCTGGGGTGCTCATCTGGGGACAAGCCAGGACGGGTACGGGCTCCTGTTGGGGAGGGACCTCCTGGGGCTTACGCAGGGAAGGGACAAGGGTCTCCCACAGGGAAAGTGTGGGCTCACATATCGGAAGGGGCGTCAAAGGGCCCAGCATAACAGTAGCCTGATCTGAGCCCCTACCGAGGCTCAGGTCTGGAAAGGGAGGCCACCCCAGCCGAGCACATCTACCAAGACAGTAATCTGGGGTCCCATCTGCTAAGGCCAGGGCCGCCTTGGAAATAGGTCAGGTTCACTAGAGCGAGCCGGGAGAAGGGGGCGGGCAGCGCGCCGATGGCATCTCACTGGGGCAGGGCCACTGGGGACTGAGGGGAGTCTCGACCCTGTAGAGCCCGCCTGAATTTGTTCCAGGCGGGGCCCGACAGATGGGACGGATGGGACGGGACAGGGCCACCAAGGCGCGGGGGCCCAGGCCCACGCCTACCTTCGGGAGGGCCCTGCGCACCGGGGGGCCGCCGGGCCAGGAAGCTGTGCGCCAGCAGCGCTTCCTTGACGTGTTCGTCCTGCGCCCGCAGCGCCAGGGCGCTGAGCAGCTCCGAGTTGTTGGACGTGCTCCGGTAGTAGAGCATGTGCGCCAGCTCCAGCGCCTGCACGCTGCGCCGCTGCCCGAACATCTGCAGGCGGGACACGCGGGGTCTTGGCGCCCCGGAGGAGCAGCGCCCCGTACGCCCACCCCTCCTGCGTCACTCACGCCGGGACCGCCCTTCCTGGACGCCCTGGCTGTCCCCAGGCCTCTTCAGTTCAGGTCCCCAGGAGTGAGGCCCGGCGTTTTGTATTTTTAACCCGTATGCTCTCTGCCCCAGTGACTCCCAGGCCACCCACAATATTTTGCAGCCGCTATGCTGGTTTGCACCTCCGAGCCACGCAAGATTTCCAGAGGATAGGGGCTTTGGACCTGGAGCTTTTTGTTACAATGATTTTTTCAGTCCTTATGTCTTAGACACATACTAAAGTGTTCGCAGGTCCAGGATTTGCCCCCAAACAATCCAGTGGGGGTGGGGGGTGGTCTTGGGGGGTGGGACCCGACTGACTGGTAGATGCTGTATGCAGGCTATGTGGGAGCTCATCCCACTATTCTATTTCTGTATTTGTTTGAACTTTTCGATCATTAAAAAAAGGTTTAAAATATATCAAATCATAAAGAGATTAGACAATAAATGCGTGAAAAGCCACTTTGAGGGAAGAAGGGGTGAGGGGCAGGTCTGGGGCCCGCTGTCTGTTCGCTAACCCCTTCCCCCACCTGTGGCTCTCTCCTGGCCTGGACCTCTCTCCCATCCTTGGTGTCCCTAAGGAGGGAACCAGTGACCCCCGGGGGCTCATACTAAAAACCGCTGTACAGATTCCTCCATTCGTTCATAAAATGAGCTTAGAATGAGCCTCTGGGACTTGGGAGCCAATCCCTGCTGGCTGTGACAAGGTCTCTAACACCTAAATAGGAGGTAGGTGACAGGAAGTCCATACACGTTTAACGAAACCCTTGGCAAAGAGCCTGGCATCATGACATTTAAACATTAGCTACTACCGAGTACCCATCCACACCCCGGGTGCGGTGTGTGCCGCCTTTTAAAGGCAAATATGTCCCGCCCTCAAGTGCTGGCCTCTGAAGCCATTGCATCCCCGAGACACCCCTGAAATGGCCCGCACGGTACAGATGGCACAGCCGTGTGCAGGAACCAATCGCCATTCTTACAGCCGCAGGCGAGAGGCAGACACGTTCGGGACCATCTCATGTGAAAACAAACTGGGTTTTGTGTCTGCTTCTGCCGAGCGGATGGCGTCGAATCTGCATGGGTCCAATGAGCAGGTCACGCCACTCCACGGCACGCGGATGAGATCAGGCCTCTCCCCGGGGGTGGCTCACCACCTGCCACCTGCGAGTTCCTGTCAACAGTCATCATGGCCCATACCGAGTGCAGGGTGTCCCCCGTCTAACGCCCCAGCCCACTCCTCCCTCCCCCACAAGGTCCATATCTGGGGCAACGTTCCCATCTACCCAGTCACAGGCCAGACCCCTGGCAGCGTCCTCGCTCCCTCCTCACCTGCCTGTCAGTCCCCAGCCTCGTCCCCTGGCCCTGCCTCTCTCTGCCCTGTCCCCTCCTCTCCGACCCGCCTAGGTCACACTCCAGCCTCAATCCTTGGCTCAGTCTGTCCCCACACAGCGCCAGAGCTGGCCCTGCTCCGCTCCTGCTCGGAGCCTTCCCGTGGCTCCCCAGTGCCATCAGAGAGTCCAAGCTCCGTGGCCTGGAACCAAGGCCCTGCGGGGACTGGTCCCTAAAGATTTCTCCCACTGGCCCCCGACTCTGCCCTCTGAATGCAGCCCATGCTGAACGAGCCACTTTACCCTGACCGCCGCCCTGAGTGCGCCCTGTTCTCAGGCCTCTGGGCTTTGGACAAGCCATGCCAGCCTTGGCCCGTTCTTGGAAAACCCTCACTGCCTCATGGTCCCCGTTCAGGAAGGACATCGTCTCCCACGGATGAACAGCTGTGTCTTCAGGCACATGGAGGTCTGACAGCGTGCCCCACCCTGCTCCCTCCAGGGCGGGACCTCCGATGTGTCTCAGGGGCCTCCGTCCCCTCCCCCCAAGGCCTAGTCTGTGCTGGGTCAAGGGGCCACAGTGAGTCAGGCATGGCAGGAGCCCACGGGAGCACCGCCCAGCCCCAGAAATCGGGAAGGATTTCTGAGCCTCCGAGCTGAGGGTTGGGGGACACGGGCTGGGTCAGGCCAACGAGGGAGAGGAGCGTTTCTGGAGGACACGCGAAGGGAGGGAAGGGAAGGGAAGCAGAGCGAGGAGGCGCTGCCAGGCTATTTTGGTGGAGCCGAAGCGCAGAACTGTGTCAAGTGAAGTGGGAAGCGGGGTCTCTGAGGTTGGGGCGTGGGAGAACAGGGCCAGCCTAATTCCCGGGGGATGGGCTGGAGGCCGGGAAGGAGGAAGGGGCTGGGCCAGAGGGGAGGCCATGGCACAGACTCAGCGGCAAGAAGGACGAGGCTGGGGACTGACAGGTCGGGAGGCAGGGCGAGGGCGACTTCCGGGGTTCTAGCCGGTGACTTGAGGGACAACAAGGCCATAAACAGACGGAGAACCAAAGGAGAGGTGGGTGTGGGGGAGACGCTGCGCTCCACCCGGCTGAGGTGGCTGCTGCAGGCTGAGCACAGAGCACCCCAATCTAGCAGATGGAGGGGAGCTATCTGTGGAAACCACAGACGTGGAAGAGCTCTTGGAGGGTGAAGAAAGAGGGGCGTCCTGCCACAAAACCAGTCTTCTGGGTGTCTGATCTGGGCACCTGTCCCAAGAGGGGAGTCTGGGAGGTGAGAGGGACTCGGAGAAGACTGAGCTCAGTGGGGACATCAAGGGAGCAGGTGGGGACAGGGCCTTGAGGACGGGGAGAGGAGCCCGAGAGGAGAGCTCGGAGTGAGTGACACGCAGGAGGGAACACGCGTGCACGGGGAGGCGCAGCTGAATCGAGGCCGGGGGTGGGGTGGGGGGTGGGGACGGTTAACGGATGCGCTAAATTAACCAGTGAACTGGGTTGTCAACTGGGCCCTTCAGAACCTGAAGGGCGGCACTCCCGCCATGCTCACAACCTTTCCATGGCTCCTGCTGCCCTAAAGACAAAGCTCTTGACCTGGGCATTCGAGGCCCTGGCCACCTG
Source organism: Pteropus medius (assembly GCF_902729225.1). Lineage (NCBI taxonomy): Eukaryota > Metazoa > Chordata > Mammalia > Chiroptera > Pteropodidae > Pteropus > Pteropus medius. The sequence continues at coordinate 498,909 of NW_024343734.1, read as the reverse complement.
CCCTCCGGGGCCTCACTCCTCCCCGCTGCATCCCGGACCCCAGCCCCGTGAGGTCCCCAAGCTGTGCTCGCTCGTTCCCTTCTCCACCATACCACCCTCTGGTCCGAGGCTGGAACAGCTCCTCGCATCCCACCCCAGCCCCGCCCCCTCTCCGCCAGCAGGGCCTGGCTGTTATCTGTGGGATTTACTGCCAGCCTTCCTAAGAGCCCGTTGGGATGGCTGAAAACAGTTTGAAAACCAATGAACCAGTGAGTGAATGACCAGGCACAATGAACGGGAAGAGGCCGTCCAAGGCAGCCCCACCAGGCCGACTCAGTCTCCAGACAGGGCAGGTAGCTCGGCCGGCGAAGCACAAGTTGAGTGTCAGCCCCCACCTGTCCCATTGGCCACGAATCCTTGGATGGAGAGCAACCTGCTCAACTGTGCAAAGCAGCCCGACACCCACGCGCAGCAGAAGCAGGAGCAAGCGTGTTAAAAACACTCCGCTGGGCCCCTATCCCACGGTTTCCAGGTCAGTCCATCTGGGCTGGAACCCAGGAGTCTGCATTTGTCAAACGGCTCCCCTGGTGACGATGACACCTGGCCGGGGTGGGGAAGCCCAGATCTGGGCACAGGAGCCCAGGAGGTAATAACAATGATGCTCCCGCGCCCACAGCACCTGCTGTAATACGCGTTGGGCTCTGTTCCTAGCACCGTGTACACGTATTAACTCATTTACTCCCCACAGCGACCCTGTGAGTTAGGGCCTGTCGTCATCCCCACGGGCCAGATGCGGGAGCCAAGGCACCAGGAAGTTACAGGCTTGTTCAAGGCCACACGGCTAGAAGCCGGCAGAGCTGGACTTAAACTAGGGCCGTGTGGTTCTAAAACACACACCTCGCCACCAAACGCCTCTCAAAACAGGCGCTCGGTGAGGGGCTGTGAACACTCGGGGCCCGGACACCAAACCAGCAGCTACCACATGCTGGGCACTGCGTCTTTCACGGATTTGCCCAACTAATCCTCACGACAGCCCTATGAGGCAGATCTTACTACGATCCTCATTTCCCAGATGAGGAAACTGAGGCACAGAGAGAAAAGAAACCCACCCAAGATCGTGCTGATTAAATAAGGTAGAGAAAGAAGGAAGGAAGGAAAGAAGGAAGG
>NW_024343734.1:455284-497723 GCF_902729225.1 Pteropus medius | reverse complement strand
AAGGTAGGAAGAATGAAGGGAATGGAAGAGAAGAGAAGGGAAGGAAAGGAAGCACAGCTTGAAGCGGAAGGAATGCACGAAATAAACGAAAACGAGAGGGTGGCCGGACCTCTGACCGAACACCGAGAGGCAGGGACCCAGGAGGCGTGGTGGGCGGCCCACTTACCTTGGAGGCCCGCAGGCCCATGAAGGCAGCAAAGAGCAGCAGCAGCAGAGAGGTGGCCATCTTGAGGTCCGAGAGCATCACCATGGCCACGTTGACGAAGAAGGCCACGCCGGAGACCACGAGCGTGAGGTTGAGCAGGGCGCGCTGCAGGGCAGGCGTGCGCACCTTCAGCTCCGGCAGCAGCTGCTCCAGGCCCTCCAGCGGTGTGTCCTTGAAGCTCTTTAGCACCAGGTGTCCCCTCTTCGTTCGGGCTGCTAGCACCACCCGCTTAAAGTATCTCCTGATGGGTCGGAAGAGAGAGGCGGGGTGCTCAGGTCCGCCCCAGGGAGCCCCCTCCAAGCCCAGGACACTCTCTCTGGCTCTGCAGTCACACGGTCATCTTAAAAGCTACTTAACGATGGTGGGAGGAAAATCAGAAATAAGCTAAGTGCCCAACGAGAGGGGATCAGTTACATGATGTGATCCCCTATTACTGGCCACGTAGGTTGCTTCTGACTTTACGTACTTGACGAAGGAGAGCTGAGCAAAATTCTTTTGTTTAGTGAACTTTCAAATTCGACATACGTTTTAGAGTGTCCGCTAAGTGCCAGGGAGTGCCAAGGAGCTCTGGGGAGACAACCAGATGAATCAGTCACTGCCTTTGTGGAGCTCATAATGCAGCGTGAGAGACAGATAATTAAACACACACTGCGAGTATAAATATCTCCTGGAAGCGGAATTACTGGTTTAAGGGATAAGAAGGATTCTTTGTCTTTGATTTTCGCTTTGTTTTGTTTTTTTTTTTTGGCTTTGTGACCAAATTTGATAAACTGATTTCCAGAAAGAAATGTGTAGTCGACAGGCCCGCTGGCTGACCGTCAGAAGGTCTGGCTCGTCTCGCCCTGCTCTGAATTTGAATATCCTCTGTTAAAAATAAGATATTCGTCAGAATCCCAACGGGGCCACTTTTTCAGAATGCGGCCTTCGCCCTCTGAGCCTCAGGTCTCACTTGGAAAATGGGGAGAAGTGCCCCTACCCCCTTCTCTTCCCCTGTAAGAATCGGAGTTCTTCCTTTCCTTTGGGAAGAAAAGGCCGCATCTGGATCCACCTCTGGCCCTTTCTCGCTTCCCACCCGGGGCCCGGACACCGAAATCCAGACACTAACCTGGCGGTCCCCTCTGGTCTCTAACTTTGCTCCCTCTCGCTGCACCTGTGGAACAAGAGCCGCCTCACCTCTCCGCGGGGGGCGACTTGAAGAAGCCACGCTTGGAGCCCGCGCTGGACTTACGGGGTATCTGCCCGACTCGCTGGCCCAGAGCCCAGAACTGCATGTAGATGTACTGGTCCAAATTTATTGTCACCTGCCCAAGAGGACAAAGCAGGGAGAGGCAGCTGAGCACGGGCTGGCGAACGAGCGCAGGATATTGAAATTAGACGTCCTCCCTACCCTCCTCCCGGTGATTTCGCCCCCCTGTCCCAGGCTTATCATCACCCGGTGTCTGGGCGGGGCAGCGTGTGCGGATGCTCGTGCTGTACACTGCACGCCATGGAAGATGGCGCCATTCACATGACAGTCATCTTCACTACTGTATTTCCTAGAATCTAAGATGCCACGGATTTTTAAGATACTCCATTATTTTATGAAGCAACTACAAGAGAAAATATATTGCCAATTAAACTTATGTCATACCACTTCTCGTAAGTCATATCCCAGAGACAATAAAAGATGACTTTAGGAAAAAGGACATCTTAAAAATCACAAAAAAAAAAAAAAAATGTGGAACTTGGGAAGATGTTAGTATTTTTATTATGATTTTTTTGACTTTAAGGATGAGCACTTTGGATGATTTTTTATTACAGTTTTCTGGCAGATGACAGTAACGTCTCTAGTCCTGAGAATATCCATACATCCAACAGATGGCAGTGACGTGACCTGAGAAAGAGGTACCCTTTTCTAATTCACGAGGCACCACACGGGCTGGTTCCCTGTGTTCAGGACTACACCTCCCAGCAGCCTGTGCTTCCCAAAGGCCCTGTCCCTGCCCCAAGGCCTCCTGGGAACACTGGTTCTCCTCTGGAAGACAGGTACCTGGACCTCATCCTGTGGGTGGTGGACCACGAGAGCGTAGGCCAGGGCGTCCTCGGAGAGTGGAGAGAAGTTGGCCTGGGCCAGCAGGGGCTCCAGAGCTCGAAGCACCTCCTGCTCGTTGGACAGACGCTGGGGGTCTGTCAGCGAAGGCTGGTCAAGGGTCTCCCTGTCGGGGTTGATGGGGTCATACAAGGCCTGCGGGAGGATCGGAGAGAGGAAAAACAGGCTGGGTCACAGCAAGAAGGGTCGTGAGTATACTTCAAGATGCTCCTGGCTCCATCCTTTAAATGATGGGCACCCCAGAGCTTGATTCGGGGCCCTGTTCCCTTCTCTTTCTCCAGGCTTGCTCTGAGTTGCCTCGCCGTTCCCAGGCTTCGCAGGTAACGACCCACTCACGTCTCTAGCCCGGACCTCTCCCCTAAGTTCCAGACCTAATACCCAGTCTCGTGTAGAGGTACCCATTCTCCCTCCACCCACAGGAAGAGAAGCGAGGGTGGACATGGGCTGCCCAGACAGACTACATTTCCCAGCCTCCCCTGAGGCTAGGCGTGGCCCTCCGCAGGATGTGAGCAGAAGCCACAGGTCACCTTCGCCCTCAGTCCTCCTCCCACTCTCTCCTTGTTCTGCTAGCTTAGAACACTGTTTCACCTGCAACCCAGTTGCGACCACGCACCGATGAAGACAACACCTTAAGAGAGGCCGAGCGACAAGATGGATTACTGGGTCCCAGCGTAATCTCAGGTGGAACCCTGCACGTCTATGCACCCTGGCCCACTCACCACGGGGCCGTTAAGGGGGAGAACTATCCCCCACCTCCTCTAACCATCGTGTTGTAGGGTCTGCTTGTTACAGCAGCTAAGCCTCTGCACTAACTAACACAAACTCTGTCCTTGACATTTCTTTGTGGATGTCACAGTCACCTCAAATCCGACACGCCAAGCTCACAGATCACACAAACCATGCCCCCCCAACCTCTCAACAAAACGACCATTCTGGATCTCCTGTATCAGACCGATTCCCCTCGACCATGCCTGGCCTCTCCCCTGGGGGCCGGATTCTTAGATTCAGGGCTCCCTTTGACGGCCCCACGTGGCTGTAATGGCACTTCACATCTGACATGGTCCAAGGATAATGTTTTATTTCTCTCCCCGCGACCCCAGTCTTCTCATTTCAGGACATGGCACCACCACCCGATCCAAGGGCTCTGATCGGAAATCTTAGGGGCATCCTGGTTCCCTTCTTAGCACCCTAGTATCCAGACCTTTAGCAAGTTCACCAAATCTCTGAACTGCTCTTGACCCCATCTCCCCCTCCATCACCATGGCGACCTCCTCACCCAGCCGCCTTCGCCTCTCCCCTACACCACCACCACTGCCACCCGCTGCCACCGCGCTGGGCTTCCCCTCTGCCTGCTTCTCAGCCCAACCCTTGCAAACCATTCTCCATGCGGCTGTCACAAAGAGCCTATTTAGATTACAAACAGACCCCGCACCCTGCCCCTCCGATGGCTTCTCACCGCATTGGGAATCCTTCCAGAATCTTTCTGCAATCTTCAAGCTCCCTACAGAACTAGCCTCTGCCTTGCCCACCTCATCTTCTGCACCCACCCACCCCAAAAACTGCTGAATGAATGGAAGCGCGAGCTGCCAGTTGCTGAGCCCGTTTTGCTCATGGAGAGATTGAGTTTCGGGATGAGGGATGACTGTCCCAGACACCCCAGGCGAGGAACACACCTCAGGGGGAAATCACCCAGAAACCTGCCCTCTGTGTGTCTCTCAGGTGAGACGGCCAGGTGTGAATGTGCATTAGCGGCAGGAAAGAGGGGAGGGGACTCCGAGTGGAGGAGTGGCCCGGGCCAGGGTCTGGAGCTGGGAAGGTCCTGGGGCGCAGGAACAACTGAACCAGGAGACAGATGGGTGATACGGGGAGAATCGAGCCCAGCTAATCTGAACTAACGCCCAGGGCTGGGCGGGCTGGCCAAGGACAGGACCCGAGGCCAAAGTGAAGGCCTGTGCCCAAGCCCTTTGGCCCCTGCTGACAGGGCAGGTCCTGCGGGCCACATGGTGGCTCCTGCAGTGACCTTGAGAAATTCCATTCCCAGGGCCGAGCTGCAGTTTGAGTGAGGAAATCTCAGGCTGGAGGAGGGAGAGACCACGTTCATCAGGGGTCCACTGCGAGTCAGATCCTTTTCTGGGAACTCCACATCCGCCCGGGGCTTCAAGCCAGAAACCCGGATGTCACAGGTGACTCCCGGCTGCTCCCGCCCCTTGCAGAATAGATCCCGCTGATCCTGCGTCCAAAACAGATCGCCACCTCGTGTAGCTCTCTCCCCTCTGTCCACACCACAGTCACCTCCTCCTGGCTGGATGAGTCCAAGTGCCTTCTCGAGGGTCTCCCCTAATCCCCTCCCCGCTCCCCTGCCGGTCTGTCCTCCATTCAGCCCCCGGGGAGACCCTGTCAAACGGTAAGAGTGACAGTAATAAACGAGAAAGGTGCATATTCATGTAGCGCTTACTGTGTGCCAGGCCCTATCTGAAGCAGGTTCTCACGATGCGCGAATCGTACCATTGCTGTTCTCATTTATCGATGTGGAAACCGAGGCACAGAGAGGCCAAGTAACTGCCTGAGGTCACACAGCCGGCAAGTGGTAGATCAGAAGTCCCAATCCAACCGTGCTGATCTGCGAGAACCTTCCAAGGCCGCCCTCAAGAAGGAGGCCGTGCTCTGCCCCCTGGCCTGCAAGGCCTCCCTCTGGGACCCGACACCACACTCTCTCCTGGTCGCTCTACACTGGCCACTGGCCTTTGCTCCTCTGGGCACAGGGACTTTGCACATGCTGCTGGGACCCTCTCCCTGGCGCCCTCCCTGCCTCCCCGCCTTTTCACTACCGAAGTCCTACTTCTCCGCCTTATCCCAGTGTCCTTGTCACTCTCAAAAAGCCTCCCTCCATCCCTAGGCTGCCCAGGGTTGCGCTGTGGGGCTGGGCAGGGCATGCACTGCACACAGGCACCATCGTGGATGCCTCAGACCGTGCCAAGCTGGGGGAGGGGTGCACGCAGACCCGGTACGGTCACCGAGGCCGGCTTTGTTATCTGCTCGCACGGACCATGTCCCTCTGGTTCCAACCTGGACGTGTCCATTCACTAGGGAGAGAGCGTCTGACTCACGACTGTCGCCACCACCCAGCCTCAGCTTCCTGAGGGCAGGGCGCAGGCTCGCGTTGGCCTCTGGCACCGGACCTCACGCAAACGTGGACTCAAAGGATGAAAGATGTCACTGAGTTTCCGTGGCCGCTGGTGCCATCTTCTAGCCTCGAGCATCCCCTTGGGGACCTGAGTACCATCTGTCTCCTGGGGACCCCCAGATCTGTCTCCAGTCCCGCCGTCTCTCCTGAGCTCCAGACTCACACAACCGAGAGCCTACTCGACGCTTCCTCACCGACGTCTGACAGGCGGCCTCTCAAACCCTGTGTACTGCACGTCCCAAACTGGGGTCCCGAAACTACTCCCCACACCTCCCGCCATCCGCCCAGCTCAGAAGAGGCCGAGTCCATCCTTCCAGGGTCCCGGCTCACAGCCCCGGGTCATCCTGGGCACCTACCTCTCTTTCTCACGCATTCAACCTATCAGCAAATCCTGATGGCGACACATTCCAAATAGATCCCAAATCCGACCACTTTCACCTTCCTCGGCAGCAGCTCCTCGCTTCTGTGGACTGAGCTTACTCTGTCTCGTAGACTTTTTAGGTGGTTTCAGCATCTGGTTCTCCTGTTTCCTACCTTCCATCTTAGCTCCTCCACTCCACCTTCCACTCCACCCCTCCACCTCCCAGCAACTCCCACACGGTCACCAGGGGGCGCCTGCTGAAACCTAAGTCCCCTCATGTCCCTCTACTCAGAGCCGGTGGCTTCCACCTCACTCACTGTCAAAGTCCTCCCCATGTCCCCTCTGCCCTGTCACCAGCCTTTCCCCGACTCACTCACTCAGCTCTAGCCCCTCCGGCCTCCTCGCCATCCCTCCCTACACGCCACGCACACTCCTGCCTCAGGGCCTTTGCACTTAAATTCCTGCAGCTCGGCACACAGCTCACTTGCCTCCTTCAGGTCTCTGCTCCAATGTCACCCCTCGGTGAGGCGAGGCCTTCCTTAACTGCTCTACTTACAACTGCAAAACACCTCTGCTCTCTTTTTCTCTTTGATTAGGGTTACTAGATTTAGGCAAAAATAAATAAAATAAAATACGGGACGTCAAACTGATCTGCAGATCAACAATGAATAATTTTTCAGTTTAAGTACGTCCCATGTAGTATTCACGGACTGTGGTACATGGGACTGTATGATACTTAAATATATATATATATATATATCCACAGCTTATCTGAAATTCAAATTTAACTGGGTATAGAGAGCTGAATAGTATCCCCTAAAAATTCATGTCCCCCCATGATCTCATCTGGAAATAGGGTCTTTGCAGGTGTGACTAAGGATTGAAAAGAGATCATACTGGATTAAGGGTGGGCCTTAAATCCAATGACAGTGTCCGCATAAGCGACAGAAAAGGACACAGAGGCACGGAGAAGGCGACCGAAGACAGAGATGGAGACTGGAGTGATGTGTCCACAAGCCGGGGACGCCAGGCATTGCCAGCGGCCACCATAAGCTAGGAGAGAGGCCTGGGACGGTCCCCTCCTCCAAGCATCCAGAAGAAACCGCCCGCCCACACCCTGATTCCAGACTTCCGGCCGTCTGACCTCTGAGAACGAGCTTCTGTCGTTTTATGCCACGCGGTCCGTGGCGATGTGTCACGGCAGCAGCAGAGAATGAACTGGGCGTCCTGCGCTCTACCTGGCAACCCTGTCCTCAGCCCTTAGCATCTTTAACACGTTTTCCTTCTTTACCTTGTTGAGAGTCGGTCTCCCTCACTAGAATGTGACCCCGTGAGGCAGAGACACACACCTGTCAGGCTCCCTGCTGTGTCCCAGGACCCGGAACCCTATGGGGGGACACAGTAAGTGCTCAACAAATATCTATGGAGCGAATTCATGTAAGGGAAAGGCGGAGCGCAGAGAGGTCACCTGCCAAGGTCACCTGCACGGCTAGTGAACATAGCCGGCTTTTGAGCCTGGGCTATTCTCATTCTTTTCCTGCCCCAGGCCACTTCCTCAAGGGACTGGGGTCATTAGCAAATGGTCACCCAGTGTGTCTCATCTGCCTCTGGTGCTTCCACCCAGCCGCTCTCAGTTTAAAGTCTCCTGCCTCCGTGGGAATATGCATCTTCACTTATTGTTCTTTCTACATTTCTGTATATTTAAATGTTTATGCAATAAATATCTTTTAAAAATGACTTAAAAAGAAAAAAAAAAAAAACACCTGCCGCCAGAGGCCACAGGGGCCCCAGGTAAGAGCCTGGAGGCAGGCGGACAGGGGCGCCCTCGCGAACTGTGCAGTCTTGAGCACATTCCTCTCAGAGCCTCCGTTTCTGCCTCTGCAGACGCGGCTGACGGCGGCTGGTCCTTGGTGCCACAGCACACAGTCAGTGAGCCCGACATGGAGTGAGCGCTCAGCAAGGAGGGACCCTTGTCTGCTACTACTTACTATTCAGAGCAAGGAGGGGACCTGTGAGAGGGCGTGGCAGTGCGCAGCAAAGGGTTAACTCAGCAGACCCGGATGGTCCGGGACGCCCCGCTCCTGGGAGGGAACCGCTGCCTGATTAGAGCGTCTGGCTTTACCTGGGGCCTTGGGCCACACCGGATAGTCTACGCCAACAAGGTGACTGATGGTGGGGGCCTTGGGCCATGAGGTAGCAGTGCGACCTCTGGAGGGGCTGGGGACTGAGAAGCTAAGGCAGCCGCACAGGTGGCACGGGTCGTTGGCTGGGGCCCATGTGACTGACCTCCGTGAAAACCCTGGACACAGCCCGGGCGAGCCTCCCTGTCTGGTGGTGCTCCACGTGCGCTGCCGCACGTCAGCTGTCTCTGCGACAACACTGGGGGAGGACAACTGGTAGCTGCCACCTGGTCTCTCCCAGACCCTGACCCATCGCCTTGAGCGTACCAGCCTTTCTGAGCTCTGGCGGTCCCTCTAGAGAGTCAGTGACTCTGAGGGTGGATGTGGGGACCCCCAACACAGGAAGGGCCCTGGGAGGAGGACGAGGAGGCTGAGAATTTGGCTTCGACACCACCCTCCCCTGACACGCCACTTCCCTCTCTGGCTGCTCCTCGCCCGTGTCCCCCTCCCGATCCCAGTTCCCTTTCCTGATTTCAAGGCTGGCACACCTCAGGGTTCCACTAACTCCCCTCATGGTCCCATCAAGTGCCATCGAGAGCCACCAGGGTTGCTCCTCAGCCCAGGCTTCTCCCTTGACCTCCAGACCCCACATTCGAGTCCGCCTCCCTACCTCGCTGTCTGATAGGCAGCTCAAACCCCGTTAAGTCCAAAACTGAGCTCTCGACCTTCCCCGCAGACCACAGATGCTCCCGCCCCAGCCTCAGCATCTCAGGGTGGGCAGCTCCATCCTTCCCGAGGGGCAGACTGGGCCACGGGAGGGCCCCGCCTCCTCCCTGTGCCTCGTCGCCATGCCGGCACACAGAATGCTACAGTCTCCCCCCCACCACCAACGTCTGACCACTTTTCACTTCCGCTGCTGCTACTCCGGTCAGAGCTGCCATCACCTCCCTCTTGGACACACATAATGGACTCTTTAATAGATCTCTGCCTCTGAGTCTGTTCTCTGCGTAGCAGGCAGAAAGATCCTATTAACGCCTAAATCAGCTCCCGTCCCTCCTCTGCTCAGAGCCCTCCCGTGGCTCCCAGCTCACTCAGCGTAAAAGCAAAGTCCTCACCGCAGCCCACGAGGCTGGGCACAATCTGCTCCCGCTCCCTCTCTGCTCTCGTCTCCTGCACTAACAGCGGCCGCTTTGCTGTTTCCCCAACACTCCGGGTCCTCTCTCACCTCAGGGCCTTGGCACTTGCTTTTCCCTCTGTCTGGAACGCCCTCCCCCAGACATCCATCAGGCAGGCTCCCTCTCTTCACTCAGGTCTTAGCTCACCTGTCACCTCCTCATCAGAGAAGCCTTCCCTGAGCACCTGTCTAAATCAGGCCCCCATCTCGTCCCTCCCTATCTTGCTTCAATCTCTTCTTCGTTGTTCTTCACGGCACTTACCATTCCTGGGTATCATATATTATATTTATTTATTGTCTCCTCAACTGAAATGTTGGCTCCCCAAGGGTGCGGCTTCATCTTTCCTGTTCGCTGCATCTCCAAGGGCTTAGAAAGGGCCAGGCTCGACACAGGTGCTCAGAGAATTTTTGCTGAATGAATGGATGAGCAAACAGGCACGAGAGGAAGGGGCCCCGTCCTCACCTGCAGCCGGGCCAGGAGGTGGTGGTAGTGGAACACCGTGCAGGAGTCCACCTGGACCGAGAACTCCTCCAAAGCCGCCTTCTCCGTAGGACTGGAGTGAAATTCCTATTACCTCAGGAAGCAAAACCGCTCTTTAGGCCTCTTTCCCCTTCCTCACGGGGAAGAATCCTTTCCCTAGCAGCCCACACACACAGCCAGAGCTCTGGGCTTTGAAAAATGTCCTTTTATTTGGGGGTTTGGGGAGGGTATTTGAGGTAGCCGGATATAGTGAAAGACAGACGGCTGAAAGAGCTAGAGGTTCATTTCAGTTCTTACTTTGACACTTACTCACCAACACTGACACAACGCTTACTACGTGCCAGGCACTGCTTGCTGGCATGGCATCATCCTCCAGAGATGCAAGGAGGCCGATGACATAATTATTTTTCGGAGGAGGAAACTGAGGCTCGGGGAAGTCACCTGCTGCAGGCCACAATGTCTAAAGAGACGCTGAGACTCCGATCCAGGCCTGGCTGAGTCCAGAGCACATGCATTTAACCAATGATTTATGTTTGTCACTGTTTTCTCCTGCTTTATGGCCTTGTTTATAAAATGAGGACTCGTTTATAAAATGGGGACGATGGTGGTATCTCTCTGATTGGGTTCCGATGATTCAATAATACACGGAAAATGTTTAGCACAGTGCCATATAGTAAAAGCTCAAAAAGTATGGTAATAATTATGTTATAGCTCTGTAGGTATTATTATTATTAGGTAGTAGTAATAGTAACGACAAAGATGATTATTATACCTACTTTGCAGAGAGAAAAACCACGCCCCAGAGAATACGTGTTCAAGCCCCCAGAACAAGCCAGAATCAGGAATTGCTGCTACATCTATCTGCATCTCAGAGGTCTGCCTGCTCCTATATTCCGATTCACTTCGCGCCCACTGGGGACTCTAAGGGGAACGGGAACTACATCTCCCAGGAGGGGCCAAGACGGCCCTCTATAGCGTGTAGGGTCCTGTCGCCGCAAGGCCTGCCGGGAGTCGTAGTCCCCGGGCTCCCGGACCTGGGACGGGCGGTACCTGTATCAGGAGGCGGAGCAGCTGCTCCTTGGAGAACGGGATGAACCGCTCGCGGTACTGCTGGGCCCAGTCGCGGGGCTCCGTGGGGTTCCACATCTTGCGGTACACCCCCATCTTGGCCGCAAGCGACGTCAGAGCCCGAGAGGGCCCGAGGAGCGCGGGCAACAGGGGCCGTACTCGGACCCTAGATCCCCAGGCCCCCCGGGTCACGTGCAGCATGGCCAGACCCTGTCCCCGGAGCCTAAACGAGGGAAATGGGCAGGGGGTCAAAGGCCATCTGGAGGAAAAGCGCCCTCTCCACCCCCCTGTCCCAGGGCTGTCCCTACCCCAGGCGGGGCGCAGAGCCCATCGCCCGCCTCGGAGCCCTTCTTGCCCGTCCTCTCCCACACCGCTCAGTTGACCTGGGTACCAGGGCAGGGTCAGAGGTCTTATGTCCTGGGGCGTTTTGAGGGCCCAGACGGACACCCTTTAGTGGTACATCTGGTTTCTGTGGGGTCTAGGCGATGAGGTGGATCTCAGGAGCATGCTCGTTAGGAGATGCTCATTAAGGCTACAAAGGGGGTGCAGGGCCGCCCTCCCGGGGCCATGCAATCCCCCGCCCTCCCCTCACCTTAGCCAACGCTCGATTGTCATTGAGCCTCCTGCGCATGTGCCGGAAAGTGTCCTCGGTCCCCGAGGTTCGGCTTCATCCAGCAGTAAGACGCATGCGCAAAACCTGGGTCACGGGGCGGGGTACTCCATTTCGTCTGATGACGTCTCGACTGCGCCTGCGGGATACGCCTGCCTTGCTCCACCACGCGCCCTGTTTGGGCGCGGCGCGTGCGCAGCAGAATCGTCTCCTTGTCCCCGCTTCAAAGGGAAGGGGGCGGAGCGGTCGCGAGACTCCCGGGAGGACTGAGGCGGGGCCGGGGCTGCCGCGCGCAGCCAGCCAACGGCGGGCAGCCCAACGTCCGCTCTGGCCACGCCCCCGGCCGCGGCCGCTCCTGAGTAGGCGGGAAAGGCGAGGGGGCGGGGCTTGGGGCACAACCAATCAGCTGTGGAGGGGCGAAAAGGCGGGAAAAAGCGGAAGCAAAAGAAGGCTGAGGGGTCGCCGGGGAGCAGGAGGGGCGGGTGGGCGGAAGGAAGAGCGGGTTTCCAGGTGACGCAGACCGGACCTCCAGAATAGGGGTGGCCCTTTATCAGGCAGCGCCCCCCCACGAGCCCCATCACCCCATTCCACTTCCTGAAAGGGAAGACCCCGATTCTTCGAAGGTAGTCTAGCGCGGGGTGGGGGCGGACATGGCCTCCGCGTTCTGAGGGGAGAGCCCAGTTCTGAGCCCATGTCCCCGCACGTCCGAGGTCCAGGCCCCCACCTTGAGGAAATGCACTTTTACGAAGATGGAGCTGGATTCTAAGGGGAGGCCCTCATTCTAAGGCGATAACCCCAAATGATGAAGACAGCCTAAAATATTCCCCCGAGATACCTGGGTTCTCCATTATGGGTGCTGTCACCCCAAATCTGAAAGGGATTCCCCTGGTTCAGACCTTCCAGGGGTTCTGATCCAGCACCCCTAGTCCCTGGCAAAAGCCATTTGTATCCCCTCACAGGGAGAACACGGCCCTTCAGAGGGGCCCTCTGGCTCCTGTGTCAGGGACCTGACCCCATTATCTCAGTCCTCGCCCCACCCCTTATCCCTGTCTGAGACACCTCACCTGGCACCTCCTCCTCTGGGTCCCCCAGCGGCCCCCTCACCTGGTGCCCCGACATCTGGAATCCTCAGGAGCCCCCTTACCCTGCACCCCAACTCATGGGACTCAAGAGTATCCCTTTATCCTGCACCCCCTGCCTCCTGGGACCCCTGGCACCACTTCTCCTAAGAACCTCTGCAGAGCCCCTATCCCACACAACCTCATTCCTGGAAAATTCCCCAGCCTCCCCATCCCACGCTCCCTACTCCTGGGACCCCTGGCAGCCCCTTCGCCCTACACCAACGACCCTAACCTCCCACCATCCGCTTTGTCTTGCAGCGGCCGAGCTCCAGGGTGGGCCTGGAGCCTGTGGCCCGCAGCAGAGCCTCCCTGCTCCTGCCCGTTGGGGCCCCGGAAGCAGAGCAGCCGCCATGCACATCCCCGAAAGCCTCCAGGACCTGGCTGACAGCGAAGCCGTGCAGTTTCTGAAGAGGCCAAAAACGATCCTGCGGATCTTCGCAGGGGTGAGGCCTTCCTGTGGCCCGACTGCCCTGTGGGTGACCGGAAACAGGTCTCACCTCTTAGACACAGCGCAGAGGGAGTGGGGACCGAAGGGGCCAGACGGGGAAAAGGAAGCAAAAAAGTGCTAATAACCGAAGTCCCCTTTGACCGAGCTCCTCACCGTAGGCCCTGCGCTATTCTGAGCACTTATTACTCTCGTGGGAAGAAACGACCTTTCAAAGTAGGTGCGAGGAGCCCCGTTTTTGAGATAAGAAAACCGAGGATCAGAGAAGTTCAATTATTTTTGTAAGGCTGAGCTGTCCAAGGTGGTGGCCACAGGCCACACGTGGCTGGTGGCTCTCAGGTTGGACAGCGCCGGTCTCGAACTTCCGTCATGGCAGAGAGTTCCACGGGCCTGTGTTAGCCAAGGTTGCACAGTAAGGGACGGGGCTGGGATTCGAACCGGGGTCTCTGAGGTGCTGGGGCCTGTTCATTTTCCAGACGAGGGACTAGGAGAGGAGCAGTGGAGGAAGAGGAAGTGTCCAGGGGGAGGAGGAGAGTGTACAGCGTAGGCCTAAGATGCCTGGCGTTGGGTGATCACTGTGCCGGGCGCCAGGCCACGCGAGAGCTTACAGTCGTTTGTTTAAGCATCGCCGTATTCCCAGAGGCAAGACACCTGGGCTCGAATCCTCGTTCAGCCGACTCTGCTGTGTGACCTTGGGCCGATCACTGCTCCTCTCTGGACCTCAGTACATGAGGGTCAGGGCTGTCCTGCCACTGCTGCCCTCCTTTGACAGAATTGGAGACTGAGGCCCAGAGAGATAACACTCGATCGGGGTCATGGCGGTAGCTGGGGGTTCCCTGGATCGAACCCAGGGTCCTAACCCAGAATATCTCCTTTCTACCCCTTCTGGAAGGGTCAGAGGCTCCTAGAGGCCTGGCTGAGAATCCTGGCTCGGCCACACACTGTCCGCATAGGGTGACATCCTCCTCCGTTTGCCTGGGCCAGTCCCGATGCAATTATCAGTACCACCGCCTTTCATTCTCAAAAGGGCCCTGTTTTGTTTGATAACTTCCGGGTCACCTAATGTCTGTGTGACCTTGAGCAAGTGACTTGATTTCTCCGAACCTCTGTACCGTCATATGTAAGAAGAGGATACTAACATTCTGCTCATGGGAAGGACAGTAGTGAAAACGAAACGAGTTAGTGTGTAAACGGATCAGCATGGGCGGGCACGTGGCAAGCTTTCCTTAAGTAGAGAGTATTATTGGGACAGATCATTACTTGTGAGCAAGGAGATAGTTTCGGGTGCCCAGGGTGACGGGAACTCGTGTCCACTGTTGTCTTCACCCAGGGGAAGAGGGAAATTATGAGTTCCACATCGTAGGTCCAGGTCCCTCGCTGGCGCTGGCTCTTCTGCCCCTCACCATGACCCGGTGACATGGGCATTCTTACTCCTGGTTGACCCAAGGGAAAACTGAGTCTCACAGAGTTTGAGCGACTTGGCCAAAGACGTCACCCAGCTGATGAGCAAGTCAGAAGGAATCACGAGCCTCCAAAGCTCCAGAAGGAAGGGTGGGCGGCGGGGGAGAAGGCGGCCCAGCTGGTGCAGACCGGCGTGGGGAACGGGGAGGGAAGGGCAGGGCTCCGACCAGACCAGCGCGCCAGACGGTGCGGTCACAGACTTTGCCCACGCCCACACCCTCCCTCCCTTCCAAGCGCCCCTCCTTCCCCCTGGCCTGGCTCCTCGGTGGGGACTCTGGGCAGCTGGTGCGCTTGTCCTCAATACCGCCTACCAGCTGGTGCCTTAATGATGAATCTTTGCTCCCTCCCTGGGGACAGGCCAGAGAGGGCATGGAAGGAGGTTTGGGCTCAGGCTTCCGGGGCTAGGGTCCTTCCAGCCCAGCTGGCTCCCTCCCCACAAGCCGAGGTTTTTGGGATCAGTGGACGGACAACCCACCGGCCTAGAAGTCAGGCGGGCCGGATCTCAATCCCCCTCCTCCACTGACTGACCTTGAGAGGACACTTCCCCTCTGGGACAATCGTGACAACTATCATTGGGTTCAAGCTACCCCCACCCCCACCGTGCCCTCTCTTCACAGCACCAAGTCAGACTGGGAAACTGAGGCTCCCACGAAGTGAGTGATTTGCCCAAGGCCCCACAGCTGGCAGAGTCAGCCGTGTCTGGCTCTTTCCATCCCACCATAATGGCTTCGATTTATCAACTGTGAAACAGAAATGAATTAGTAGCATCTAACGCGTGGGGCTGGTGTGAGGCTTCGGGGAGACGATGCAGGTAAAATGAACATGAGCTCAAAAGTGATCGATGGGCCTGTCCTTGACCGGGCTCTGCCTCGGACCACCTGGGCAAGACGCCAGCTACCCTTCGGTGGATTCGGTTCTGCGGCTCCGAAGCGGAATGGAGGCGAACACCCTCGGTTAATGCCAACATGCAGGACGAAGTGGGGGACCCGTTGTCATCATCATCATCATCATCATCATCATCATCATTATTCAGAGAAGGCAATTAAGACAAAGAGGAGAGGAGGACCCATGGAGACTGAGGAGTTAGGGTTAATCCCTTTCCTCTGCCGGCCCCACTCTGAAGGGCAAGGCAAGAGCAAAGAAGAAAGGCCCAAGGTCATTCGCTCTCTCGACACGTTTGCTCGGTTCCAGTCTGGGTGCCGGGGAGAGAGCGAGAAGCATTCCACATGGACCCCGTCCGGCAGGAGTTCGAATTCTAATGGATTCCCCTACCCCTCAGCTACTCCCTCCCTTGCTCCTGTCCCCAGCACTGCCATATCAATCAATCCCCAAGTCTGATTTTAAGTCCTAAAGGTCACTGGATTCCCCAGAGCCCCGACCTCAGCCCAGGCCTCAGCATCGTTTACCTGGGCCCTCCCACCAATCCCCTCTCTGACCTGCTGGCCTCTTGTCTTGCCCCCTCCAATCCATCACGACCCTAGAGATTTGCTCTGACTCCCAGGTCCGCCCCTGGCTGTCCTCTGCTCAGAACCCCGCCATGCATCTAAGTAAATCCAAGTAAGAAATTTCACTTTCCACGGCCCATAAGGCCAGGCCCCTCTGTCTGGTGGTCCAGGCCTATAGGGTCGGGCCGCTGCCCATTTTTCCAGTCTCTTCTCACACCTCACGTGACATTCATCTCCAGTCCCCAAAGGAGCCGCACTCGGCAGCATCTGGTGTTGGCACACGGGCTCGCCCTTCTGGAGTGCCCGTCCTCTGTCCACCTGAGAAACTCCATCTTTCAGGTGCAGTTCCGATCTGCTTCCTCCCGAATCCAGCCCCTCGACTTCCGTTCCTGCTCAAACCTCGCCTGCCTCCCTGGCCCCCCCAGCCCCCCTGCTCTCCTCTCCAAGCCTCCCAGCCTCCAGTCTCACCCCTCAGCCCCATCTCTGCGGCCCCAAGGTCTTCACACATCAGAGCTGCTCCTCCCCTGGTTGGGGCTCCTGTTCCCCTCCCCTTTCTCACTGCAGCACTCTTTGCGGGCACCCCTCATCCAGAAAGCCCCCCTGCACTGCCTCCCCGCCCTCCCCCAAACACACACAAGCCAGTTTCTTTCACATTTGGCGGGGACCTGGCCACGCTGCACTGTGGCTGGGGCAAATAACCAGGCTGATGATTTCCCCCGACTGGCTTTGGTAGAAACCATTGGCTTCGCGGTGTCTCGTCCAGCTGGAAGTCGTAGAGCAGGGGGTGAAAGCAGACACTGGAGCCGGACACCGTGCTTCAGCTCCAGGCACTGCCACTTAACCACTGACTGGGCGATACCGCATCCTCAGTTCCACGACCTGAAAAACGGGGCTGTCGCTAATGCTTGCACCCTCGGGCGGTCATGGGGATGACCCGGGCTAGTGCCCGGGAGCACTTCAGTGGGGCTTCATGAATGGACGCCCTGGAAGACGCGCGGAGCCGCGGAAAACCGCTACAGCGCGACGCAGACAGGTGCCCGGCGAGAGGCCAGGGGCCACCCTCGCAGTGAGGTTCTGTTCGCTTAAAAAAAACCAAATGTTAATGTTTGTTACGTCCTGGGTGTTCGTTACGTCTCTCTCCGTCCTCTCCGTGTTTTTAGACCATTTCACAAATTTATTTAAAAAAAAACAAATGGAATTAGCCAAGCTGGGAGGGAGGAGGGAGAAGCTGCAGGGAGAGGGGGGAGCTGGGAGGCCGATGGAAGCATCACGACGGGAAGTACTTACTGAGCTCGTCGTGTGTGTCGGGCACTGTGCAAAGCACTTTATCTTGGTACCTGTGTTTGGTGACAGGTACCAGTTTGGGGTGGCGGAAGGGGAGCGTGGGTGAGGCGGGGTGACTGGGGAGAGCACAGACCATGCAGGGCCTCGAAGGCCAGGCCAAGGGGCTGGGCCTTTGTCCTGGGGCCACCAGGGAGTCAAGGATGGCTGTGAGCAGTGGAGGGCAGGGTGAGGATGGGCTGAAAGGCTGAGACTGGAGGCAGGGAGGCTAGGGAGGAGGCCGGGGTGAAGGCCCGGGGAGGACAGGAGGCCGGAGCTAGGGTGGGGAAGATGGGTGAGGGGCAACGGGAGGGCTGGGCTGGGAGGCTCTGAGGACCTGACAGGGAGGGAGGGGCCAGAGCCACCCCGTGGGTGCGTGGCCGGGCTCCACCCACAGGTCGGGAACCCGACAGGGCGCGTGGGTTCGGGGAGACGCCGAGCTCTGCTCCGGGCCCCAGGCATCCCTCCCACACCCACAGGTCTTCTCGCTGATCGTCTTCTCGTCTGTGCTGACCGACGGCTTCCAGAACAAGACGGACTCTTCAAAGCTCCACTGCGTCCTCAACGGCAACAACGTGGCCTGCAGCTTCGCCGTGGGCGCCGGCCTCCTCGCCTTCCTCAGCTCTTTGGGCTTCCTAGCCCTGGACGCCCACGAGGGCCGCATCGCCAGCACCCGCTTCAAGACGGCCTTCCAGCTGCTGGACTTCATCCTGGCCGGTGAGCCCCGGCCCACCCGGCCGAGCTGCCCTGCCCGGCTCCCCGCGCTGCCTGGCTCCCGGGCCCCAGGACTCCGCCATTGGCCCCCAGCCAGCCTCTGACTGTCCCCCACCGGTGACCCAAAGCGTCTACACTTGCAATTTCCTCCCCGGGGAATTATAACTCTTCCTTCAGACTCCTGTAAGGTTGACCTCTTCTAAGCACCAGACCAATTCCAGAAGCTTCCCTTCTGGCCGGCCTTTTCCTCCCATTCACCTCCCTCCTTCACGGCACACTTGTTGCAAAGCCTCGGGGTGGCAGGAGGTGGAGTTCGGGGCCCCCAGCCAGACAGACCTGGGCTCCAAATCTCAGCTCAGGTGCCTCCTCGCCCTGTGCGCCCTGGAGGGGCTCCCCGCCCCCCAGCTTCACTGGGAGCTGGGAGGAAAACCCCACCTTGCAAGGTCCTTCTGAGGAGGGGACGCCTGTGGTGATGTGGACCTTTCCTGGGCACCTCCCCCGTGTCGTTTCCCCCTCAGAACCACCCAGGAGGTAAGTCCTGCACATGCGCCCACGCACAGAGAAGGGAGAGGGCTCTAAGAAGCTCATGTCCTTGGCGTACAGCTGCTGCCGATTCTAGGCTCAGAGCAAAGTCCCACCTCCCTCTCCACTAGCCAAGCACCCTACATAGAGCACGGCACTCAGTAAGCGCTAAATAAATGCACACTTCATTTCCTCAGGCCCAGGGCTCCTCCCTCTCCATCTAGTCTCCCCCCCCACACACCCCCATCCCAGGGCTGAGGGGTCCTTCAAAGGCCGTGGAGTCCAGCACTGTCCAAGAGAACTTTCTGGGAGGGTAGGGACGTCCGGTGCCCACGCTCCCCAGTGTGGGCACCACAGGCCACATGTGGCCACTGAGCACTCGAAGTCTGGCCGGTGTGACCAGGGGCTGCGTTTTGTTTTGTTTTGTTTTAATTCAATTTTCATTGATTGAAATGTAAGTAGCCGCGTGTGACCAGAGGCTCCACTCCAGCGCGGGGAGCGGGGAGAGGCCGCTGCAGACCCAGCCTGGCCCACTGCGCTCACGGCGGCCCTTCCTGAGCCAGCTCTCCGCCCGCCTTCTCTCCTGCGCCCCGCAGTCCTCTGGGCCGGCATCTGGTTCGTGGGTTTCTGCTTCCTGACCAACCAGTGGCAGCATTCGTCACCCAAACAGTTCCTCCTGGGGAGCAGCAGCGCCAAGGCCGCCATCACCTTCTCTTTCTTCTCCGTCTTCGTCTGGGTGAGGACGAGCCCCTCAGGGCCGGCTGCAGGGCGGGGTGGGCGGGCTAGAGCACCTTCTCCCTCACCGGCTCCCTGGGCCCCCGCGGACCCCTTCTGAGGCTCCCAGGCAAGTCGGAAAGCGGGCGCCAGCACTGGGCATCGTGCGGGTGTCCTTGTCCGGTGAGGGGGTCCCTCTCCGCCCTGTCCGGCCCGCGCCGGCCTCCAGCTCGCGCTTCTCTGCCCACAGATATT
Organism: Pteropus medius; assembly: GCF_902729225.1. Classification (NCBI taxonomy): domain Eukaryota; kingdom Metazoa; phylum Chordata; class Mammalia; order Chiroptera; family Pteropodidae; genus Pteropus; species Pteropus medius. The sequence continues at coordinate 478,434 of NW_024343734.1, read as the reverse complement.
CCAGGCCTACCTGGCCCTCCAGGACCTGCGGACCGATGCTCCGGTCCCCTACAAGCGCTCCCTGGACGAGGGTGGCGTGGTGCTCACAACCCTCTCCCCGCCTTCCGCCGCCAGCCCCATCAACATGCCCGCCGCCGGCCCCAACAGCCTGAGTTACGCCAGCTCTGCCCTGTCCCCCTATCTGACCACTCCGAAGGTCCCCCGCCTCGCCATGATGCCCGACAACTAGACACCCTCCTCCGCCTCAGTAAAGAAGGGTTTCTGAAAACAGCCCTCTGTCCCGGTCCTGTCCGCTCCTCTCCGCGGCCTCGGGTGGCCCAGGGCGGGGAGAAGTCCTATGAGGTCACCCCAGGGGTCTCTGCGGGTGGTCCGTACCAGGTCCCAGACTCTCCATCCGGGAACCAGCGTGATAGCGGCAGCATCGTGGTGACAGGAAGGGAACACATCTTTCGGGTCTGTGACACATCGAGGCCTTTGCTCGCTCCTCACACCAGCCATGGAGGGGTGTACGAGGCACCCCACTGGACAGACGAGGAAGCTCAAGTTCAGGGAAAGGAAATGCTAAGAACCAGGGCCACCAACCCTGGGACCGGCCCCCGAGCTGATGCCGAAACCCAAGGCCTTTCACTCATCTCGGTGACAAGGCTCACAACTCAAAACGGAGCTGTGCGGGGCGTCCCTGAAGGAACGGGGTGGCGAGTCCGTGGCTGGGGTCCGGGGGCCTTTGAATATTTGGAAGGCCGTCTTGAGGAAGGTGAAGGGGTTTTATTCCAGAACCCAGGAGCTCATCAGGGACTCATAAGCACGACTGCCTGCAGGGTAACCCCCGCGGGTGTAGCACCCATTAAGAGAGTGGTGGGGACAGGGCGGCCATCACGTGTCACCTACCGCTCAGCACCACGGGCCCCGGAGCCTGGAGCCACACTGTCCGATTGAAATACAGTGCGAGCCACAGAGGGAGAATTTTAAATAGTCCAGTAGCCACATTAAGAAAAGAAACGAAACAAGTGGAATTTGTATATATTTTATTTAACCCAGCATATCCAAAATATCGCATTTCAGCATGTCGTCAGGATAAAAAATTATTAGGTAGCTTCCAGTCTCTCATACCATGCTTTCGAAACCCTTTGCGGATTTTACATCTCGGTTTGGACTCGCCCCATTTCAAGTGCTAATGTCGCACGTAGCTGATGGCTGTGTTGGACGGTGCAACTGGAGAACCTTCCGTTTTTTTCTAGAACATTAGACATCCTTCTTATGTGGAATTAGTTGGCAACACATACAAAAATATATATATATTTTTAATGTTTTGCAGGCCAAACGGAACACACTCACGCAAGGGTCACGGTGGCCGGCGTCCATTTACAAACTGGACAAAGGGATAGCAGTTTGCGGAGAGTCGGATGTGGGTTCCGTGGTCCCTTTGTGCGGTTTCCTGTGTGGCAGGCCGCGTGCTCAGTTCTGGGGGGACGGAATAAGTAGGGCGCAGCCTCTGTGGGCACGGGGGGTGAGGGGAGAGATGGCGCGGTGCAGTGGGCGGCACCGCGCTGTGGGAAATGGAAGGACTCGGCCCCAGGCCTGGCTCTGTCGCCAGCTAGATTAGCCGGGACGTGTCACTTAATCTCTCTGGGCCCGAGCCGTGTTGGCTGGAAAACTAGAAACTCAGAGCAGACTGAGATGGATGCTCCCCAGACTGCATTCGAAACATTCCAAAGGTGCCACCTCCCCACCCCGGCCCGCCTAGCGGCCCCGTTCCTACGTTTTCCTATCAAGCCTCTGCGCCCCGCTCCTCAAAACAGGTCCCTCGGCTTTAAAGAAAGAAAAACAAACAGCAGTGACTAAAGACACAGGCTCCGGCTTCACCCCACTTCTGCCACTCACCCTCTGGGCCTCGGTTTCCTCTCCCACAGGGCGCCCCCCCCACCCCACAAGGGAGCTGAGGCCCAGTGGGCTTCTCCGTGGAACCCACACCGCCTGGCACTTACGAAATGCGCAGGAAACGCCAGCTACATGCCCTCGGAAGTTTCTAGAGCCATCCTGTGGGAGAACTGGGGGGTGAAGGAAGGTCTCAGCGGACATCTGGGGAGTCTGATGAAAGCCGGGGGCCAAACCCCCAAAGCTGACAAGGCAGGTAACTCAGGGGAAGGAAGCAGGCCGGGTATGAAGTCAATCTAGAGGAGACTAGGAAAACATCTCTTTCCTTTTGACTCCGCCAAACAAAAACAAAAAACAACCGTGTCAGCCCGATAATAAATGGTGACAAGCCCTCAGCCAAGGCGTGGGGACTGTGATGGAAAAGCTCACATCCCATCCATTCAGCCCCAGCCATCTGCTGCCACCCAGAAACAAGGACTCGGCATTGTGTCAGGCGGGCTGGACAAAAAGAAAACATGGGAGAGGTGGGTTTCGTTTTAATCACGGCTCTGTTTTTTTAAAGACTGGCAGCAGTCTTTTTTTTTTTTTTTGCCTTGACAGAAATAGCTCTCAGGCAATTGGGATAGGGCTGCCTTGCCGTTGACCTCTGAAGGTTGTCTGCAACCCTGAGATTCGGGGGTATAGCCAGGGAAGTTCTGTGCCAAGATAGGAAGAATCTTCGAGATTTTTTTCCTCCCAAGTGTCTTCCCCGGTGGAGCCATGAACAGTCAGGGTGCGGGTCAGAGACTCGGGGAACCTAGTTTCTCATCTTCCTGCTCCTCCCAGGCCTCAGTCGCCTGCGGACAGTCAACGGGACAAAGCAAAAGCAAGAGAGAGGGGCTGGGGCGGTACCCCACAAACGCCAGAGAGAGGGCGAGGAGGAGCGAAAAGAGAGGCATCATTTTCTCTGATTTATTTCAAGAGAACAAAGAATCGACCATCAATTCTGTACAAAAACATGGCGGCAGGTTCAGGGTCACCCTCGGGCCAGCCCCCTTCCTATGCCCAGCCCTTCGCCCTGCTTAAATTGCCCCCAAAATGAGGACAAGACTAAAAAACCCCAAACTCTGGGAAAAAATTATCATGAAAAATCAGGAGAGGCCTTCCCTCCCCTCCTCCCTCTCACCGAAACACAAGTTTGGGGGTGGGGGGGGCTGTGTTCATGGCAGCAGGCGGGGGAGCGAGGCCGGAAGGCGGGTGTAGCAAATTTAGTGTTTGGCAAACAGTGGGCTGGGCCGTAGGATCTGGAAGGGAGCTGAGGGGCTCGGGGAAGAGAAAAGATCTCCAACACTGCACCCCCACCTTTCCATACAGGACCCTCGAAACAGTTTATAAAAATCGGGGCCAGAGAGTAGAAGAGAAAAGAGTCATCAGAATCAAAAACTAAATAGTGGAAAGATTTTTTTTTTTTTCTTCTCTAAAAAGCAAAAAAACTACAAACAGCCCAGGTCCTGAGCTCCCCAAGTCTTGGATCCTCCACCGCCCTCTGAAACCCGCAGGAGGGGGACGGGGAGTGGGGAGAGGTTGGTTCTTAAAAAAGTCACCCCTGGACAGGAAGGCCCTTGTCTTTCGTCGCCTTCCTCTGCCCCTCACCGCCACCGAGCAGAGGGCTGGCGAGGACCAGGGCTACGCTGGCAAACTCAGCTTCTTCCCCTTCAGGACTGTGAGGAGAGAAAGGGGGTGGGCGTCATCACGGGGCCCCCGGAGGAGGAGACAGCCCCCCACACCCAGAGCAGGGACCTGGACAGTGATGTGAGGAGGGTCGACCTCAGGACGCTGGCTTGCAAACTGGGGAGATCGGCCTGAATTACTGAGGGGTGGGGTGGGGGACCCTAGTCGCATCCTAGGGGCTGAGCGAGGAGGTGAGAGGACACCCCATTTCTCCCAGTGCCACCTGCCCCTCTCCCACCCTCCAGGGACTCTTGGGCTGGACGCTTGGGATCCTGGAGGGAGCTGGGGTCAGAGGGTCTGGCGAGGCTGGCCGGGGGAGCCCACTCGCCCCCTGCCCTTCGTCTAGAGGGGCCTCGGCGGCTTCCAGGCCTCTGCCCCCCTCTCTCCTCTGTCCTCCGCACCGACCAACTCTGACTTCTCAGGCCTCAGGCCCCTGCTTTAGTCATCGTCTCCTGTAAGGAGTCCCCTCGGACACTCCCCGTCCCACATAAAGGAGCCCCCTTGCCGTCCACGGCTGCTCCCCGACACGTCCCTGGTTCCTTCTGCCACAGCCCTCCTCACTGCTCCCACTCATCGCTCTTCACTTGTTCATTCGCCATCCTCCCCGCCAGAATGACACGGGGAAGGGAGGGCCTCGTCCACCTTTCTCTCGCTGTAGTGTAGTCACGGGAGCCCAGCCCAGCCCTGACTAGGGATGTAGACTGTGCTCAGTAAATGTGTGGTTGGTTGTAGTTGTAGTGGATGGATGAGATATGGATAAGGATGGATGGATGGATGGATGGATGGATGAATGAATGAATGGATGAATGAATGAATGAATGAATCTGGGTGGGCCTGAGTCCCTGAGGGTGAAGACAAAGACCAAGGGGCACGGGGAGGCCTCCCCTTTTCTGAGCGCTGCTGGGGCTGGGAGGTGGGAATTCTGGAATTTTATGGGTATGAGACTGAAACCCTATGGATCTAGAACCACAGGCAGGAGAGGGCTTAGGGACAGATTCCAAGGGAGGAGACGCCAGAAGCCACCCCTGCCCTTCTCTTTGTCCTGTCTCCTCCTGCAAATACCCGGGGGCTGGGGAGAGGGACGCCTGGCCTCTGTGTGGTCCAGGGAGGAAGGACTGCTCTGCGGGAAGGCAGCTCCCTCGCTCTCTTCCCTCAGAGACTTGGGGCCGAGGAGAGCGACTTCTTGGTCTCTAGGGAGGCCGAGGCTGGAGGGCTGAACTCCTAGGGCGGGCAGTGAGCCTGGGACCCTGGGATCTAGGAGAAGCAGCTTCTGTCCCCTGAGTGAGACAGGGCCGGGGAGACGGAGGGCGGGAGCTGGGGAGGGAGCGGGGCCCTTTCCGGCCGGCCCCCTTTGTGTGGCTACCTTTGGTGATGTAGAGGTAGAAGAAATCGCAGTAGAGGACCGTCTGGACTAGGCCGGCCACGATGGCGATGAGGTCGAAGAAGCCCTCGAAGTGGTAGCGCCAGATCCAGTTGAAGAGATAGAGCGTGCGGTAGACGCCCAGCGCGAACAGGTAGTGGCTGGTGATGGTCTCCGCCTCGCCCGTCTTGCTCACCATGAAGAGCTGCGGCAGGATGGCCACGGACTCCAGGTAGATGGAGAAGGTCCAGAGGATCTGCGGGGAGCCCGGGGAGCAGGGGGCAGAGGGCAGGACGAGGCGGGAGGGGACAGGGTGGGAGAGAAGGCAGAATGTAGTGACAGGTGCAGACGGTGACTTTGGAGAGAGAACGAGACAGTGACGTCTGCTGGGCATTGCCTGTGTTCCAGACTCGCTCTGCCCACCGCATGTACATTCTAACTTAACCCTCACAGCGACCCCCAGGGGGAGGTGCTATTATTATTTTTACTTATTTAACTTTTTGAGGTGAGGCAACCCTTGGTTGACGTCACAGATTGCAAAGACCTTGTCAGCTTACAATCCTTTATTTTTTATTTTTTACGCCTACAGCGCCTGGTCTTCCTAGGTGGTCTCCCATCCAAGTACTAACCAGGCCCGACCCTGCTTAGCTTCCGCGATCAGATGGGATCAGGCATGGTCAGGGCGGCGTGGCTGTAGACAGGAGGTGCTATTATTAGCACCCCCATTCCACAGAGGAGGAAACCAAGGCCCGGAGAGGGAAAGAGACTTGCCCAAGACCATGCGGCTGGTGAGGGGCAGAGCTCGGATTCAAACCAAGGGCCGAGTCGGTGCTCGTGAGCGTTTAGCAATTACGCTTCCCCCAAAAGGCGGACCTGGCTGGAATCTGGGCTCGGAGACTTCTCTTCTATGGGACCTAGATCTTCCGAGCCGCGCTTGTCTCTAAAATGGAGACGGTTTTCCTGCCCATAGTTTTCCTGCCCCTGGGGAGGCGACATTCAGTGCGCCGTCTTCACAGACATAAACCAGACTTCGTCACTCCCTGGCTTAAAACCCTCCAGCGGCTACTTCTTATCGCAACCAAAATAAAAACCAAATCTAATCTCGGTCCACCCTCATCCCCTGTTCCCTCCCGCAGCTCTCTGGGCTGCAGCCAGGTCTTCTATCTGGTCCTCCAACATTCCAGGTCCCCACCGCTCCGGGGCCTTTGCGCTTGCTGTTCGCTCAGCTCTCCCCGCAGAGTGTCGCATTCTGCCTCTTCCGCCTCCTTCCAGCCCCAGCTCCTCAGTCAGCTCCTGAGAGGCCTCCGCCGACCGTCCTCCCCCCAGGAATGTCCCATCGCCCCGTCTCGTCTCCGTCCTGGCAGCTCTCACCAGAACGTGAGCCATGAGTCCCAGGATCCTACATCTTGTTCACCCCATGACCCCAGCACCTGGCACGATGCTTGGCACATATCTGATGCCTGAATGAATGAATGAATGAATGAATGAATGGGAGCGATCTCCCCATATACTTGTCACAGACCAACATTTAGGGACCAGTGACAGTCATCACTAGTGAGCAGGACAGGGCACCACGGGAGCGGGGAGAAGGGATTGCAGACATCTGTCAGCCCCTTTCAGTCCTCAGCAACCTGAAAGTCCCACCTGGGGTGACTCATGATCTGCAGACCCATTGACACCTCCCTCAGAGAACACGGCCAGGTGGCCAATACGTCTCTCCCTCGGCTGTTTTGGTTTGGGGAAGGAAGTGGGGAACGTCAGGGCATATTCAGAACCACGCACACTCACGTGGCATTTACGACGTCCCGGGCACTGCTCCCGGCACCTCACAGGTTTTAAATGGCTACTGCCTTCACCCCAGGAGGTAAGTCCTATCCTTAGCCCCATTATACAGATGAGGAGACTAAGACCCAAGGTCGCACAGCTAAAATGCGGTCGAAACAGATTCCTACCCAGACAGCTGACTCCAAGATTTGCTCCCATAATCTCCCAGAATCCTCCAGCAAGTCTCCTAGCAAGTCAGGTTAGTGGGGGCTCTAGGGAAAGATACCCATTAAGTTGAGGCACACCCACCTGTTACCCCTGGGGTCACCCTTGGGAATAGAATCGTGACATAAGGAGAGATGAGAGGTCATGTTTTCATTGCATCGATCTTATCTATTCGTGACATCTGAATTTTTAAAGAATATTTTCCTTTTATGACTAAAAAATAATTTGTTGAGCATGCACCAACTAATAGCGTTTTGAAGCAGGACTTTGAAGCAGGCAGACCTGGGTCCAAATCCTGTGAGCTCTGCCCCCTGAGCCTCACCTTAGTCCTCCGAGACGGGGATGAGGATGCCTGCTTCCCCAGGTGGCCGAGGGATCAGACGGGACGATGGTGTATTTAGAATGACCAGCGTGGAGCTGGACACAGTCGGTGCCAATACTTTGCACAAGTGACCTCCCCCTTCTAAATGAGGGAACCGGAAAAGCGGGCCTGGGTTCTGGTGTGGCGTCTTCCACCTGGAGCAAGCCCTACGGCTGTCTCCAGCCTCAGTTTCCCCATCTGCAAAATGGGCCCAGCTTGGGTGAGTGCTCCAGGCAAGGTGGTGAAGACATGTGTGCAAAGTCCAGAGCCTAGAGCCATGCCCGGGGTTCCCGCCATGGCACGGTGCAGCCTCGCCCTGACATTTCTGGGACTCATGGACCAAAGTCACCCTCTGTCAGATCTGGCTGGCTGGCAGGGTGCTTTCAGAAATATATGTTGACTCCATGGCCAAGATTCTAAACCAAGATCTTACAGGAAAAGTCCTGAATTTTGGCTTCTGTTGAGAACATCAGCCCTTTCCACGAGGCAGGTGTGGGCTTGGGTGAGGAGGCTCTGCTCTGAATCTGACTCCTGCCAGGCTCCAGGAGCCAGCAGAGTGAAGACTTAGCACAGGCCCTCCCAAAATTCCTCCTAGGAATCAGCCCAGGTGCCACCAAAATGCCACAGAATAAAAACCACGATGGCTAATGTTTAGGAATAAAAGTATTAGCACTTCGGTGCGAACAAACATTGGCATAGCTCTTTCTATCTCGTGCCAGACACTGTGATTTACCAATATCGACCTCTCAACAGAAGCCTCTGAAGTAAGAACTGATTATCCCCATTTTACAGGCAAGGAAACTAAGGCACAGAGAAACGGACTTACCCAAAGTCCCACAGCGGCTGAGTGGGCTTCGAATCCCTGCTCTCTGGTTCTGTGGTCTATGTGTCTAATCACAATCTGATCTCATTAAATTCTCACCACGACCCAGTCTCGATTTTACAAGTGGGTACACTGAGGCACAGAGCGGTCAAGTCACATGCCCAAGGTCCTCCTAATAGAATGTAGCGGATCTGGGATTCCAATCTGGCTCCAGAGCCCCTGTTCCCAATCACTGGGCTGTTCACTAGGCCAGTGACCTCGGATGAGCCATTTAGACTCCCCAGGCCTCGGCCTCCTCGTCAGTAAAACGCGGTCGCTGTGAAAAACACGAGTCCACGTACGCGAGATACTTAGAGCAGCATCTGGCACATAGTGAGTGCGGAACTTTACGTCCTATAGTCAGGACGTCTGAGCAAATGCCACACGAGGAAGCCTTCGAGAGAGTCCACTGTCAACGGCTGCCCTGCCACAGCCCATCCCCCCACACCGGGGACCCTACCAGGAAGCCTACCTCCAGAGGGGTAAAATCATGGTTGACCAAGAACGCCAGGATGGCCGTGGGAACAACGAGAAACTCCACCCGGAATGTGTCATGGTTCCCGTCGTAAGTGGCTTTGAATTTGCTATAAATCATCCAGACGGTGGTGAAGGAGCAGGCGATGTAGACCACCTGTGGAGGGGGATGATGAGGAGGGGGCTTCAGCTCTAGCACAGGGCCTGTTCCCCAGATGGCCTCAGTCCTAGGGGTCTGGAGCCCCAGCCCCTCCTCCGTCAGACCTGGAAGGCTGGGGCCCTTGACCTCCCCCACCTGGCTCCTCCCTCAAGAACACCCGACAGCCCTTACCTTCATGCATGTGTTGTACAGAGAGATGTAGTTGGTGAAAAGGTCCAGGTAGCGGGCAGTGAACACCACAGCGAACAGGACCTGGCTCTTGCCTGAAATCCCTGTGGTCGGGAGAGAGCGGGGGAGTCAGGGGGCTGGCTGCACGGAAGAGAAACTAAGGCCCAGCACCCTGGATGGACCAGCCTGCTGGCAGTTCTGGAGGGCAGCGGTCCCTGGAGGCCTCCCCAGCCCGCCCTGCCCGAGCAGGGTCCTTTCCCACGGCCCACAGCCAGGGGGCAGTCCGGCCCCAGAACTACTCCAGCCCGAGGCTCCGTCCCAGGCTAGGCCTCATGGCCACCCTCCAGTCCCCGCGGGGTCCTCACAAGTCCAGACTCCAGGTGGGGCCTCGGAAGGACCTCACTTGACCTCAGCACCTCCAGAACCGGTCGCCTCCCTCCCGCTCTCTTCCTGGCCGCCACGGTCCACGTCACCAATTCTCAGCCACCTCCCCGCCTGCCACCGCTCCCTGTTCGAGCCCGAGCACCCAGGGGCCGCCCAGAGAGGGGCCGGGGGAGGCTGAATTGGGTGCCTGGAGCCCCCCACAGCAAACTGTATGCACCCCCAGTCTGGTGAAGGGAACTGACCCCAGGGTGACCCCGGACCTGGAAGGGGGATCCCAGCAAGCGGTAGGGGGAGGGACTCATCCCCCTAGTGCCTCCAAAACCCGAGTCCTGGATGTGCCCCGCACTCCCCCCGCCTTCCTCCGCGGCCGTGGGCGTCTCACCGGCACACGAGCGGGACTTCCAGATTTTGAGCAATAGCAAGATGATGGCTAGGAGGTGGGAGAGGTCTCCCAGGAATCGGAAGAGATTCATGGCGCGGGGGGCGTCTGCAAGGGCTGGAGGGAGGCAGGCTGGCGGGGGGCTGCCCCCCGGGACTGCTGTTCTGGACGGGCAGCTAGGCTGGAGGGTGGGAGAGGGGCCCTCGGGTGGGCTCCGCTCCTGGGAGGGGGCTCCGGGAGGGGGAGCCGCGGCGGGAGCTGGTGGCCGAGCAGGAGCTGGGAAGAGGGAGGAGGGCGGGAGGGGGAGGAGTCCGGGCGGCGAGGCTCCGCCCCCCGAGGGCCGAGCGGCGGCTCTAAGGCGCCCCCTAGCCGGCGCCTGCCGGCCTGCAGAGTCGGCGCTGATCGCACCCCGAAGGCCGCCTCCTAGGAATCTGCGGGTTCTCTGGGATCTGAAACTCCCAAACCCGGCTCCTGATCCCCGAGGCCGTCTGTGCCCAGCCTCCGCCCTTGATAGCCATTCGGGAGGCTGGCCGCTGAGCTTTAGAATTCTTAGGCAGGGACCCAAGGGCTGGTTTTCCGTGGGCCTCCAGCTCTCACGCAACCAAAACAAAAGAAAGCAGCACCCGGTGCCTCCCCCAGACCCGGGAGTTCCAGACCCCAGCACATTCATCCCCCAGACCCTAGGAATCTGGGACCCCGGAAACCCTCCTCCTCTTGGCCAGGGGTTGGTAGCCTCTCCCAGACCTAGGGAAGGAGTCTGCATCCAATTTCCCAGAACCCAGGAGTCCTGGGACCCCAGCCCTCCTTTCTCACGGTCACGCTTCAACCATCTTGTGTCTCTATTACCCTCAAATCCAGGAATCAGGTGCAATCGCTTGCTTTCCTGGGACCACCAAATTCAGGCCCCAGCCTTCTTTTCAGGAATGTAAGCCTTCGCACTCCACTCTCCCAGACCCTGGAGTCTGCAGCCCACTGCACAACTGCTCCCACACGCACACACACACACACACACACACACACGCCACTCCTGGCCTCTGCCCTCAGGGGCCCAGGTGTCCCGCACACACTCCACCCCAATACTTTAGAGTGCTGGGCCCAGCCTCTCTAGAAGGGGATTGGAGTAGGGGGGAGTAGGAGCTGGGCAGTGGCCTCAAGGGCCCCCGCCAGGACCAGGCTGTATCTAGTCGAGGGCAGATGCTGCTTTCCTTCTGGATGTTTGAGTGCCCACATGTGATGGAGGCCAGGGCCCCTCAATAAAAGAAGGGGTACAGAAGTGTGGTTTTCTCAGAGGACTGGATGGATTGGGTGTCTGAGGGTGACATCCAGGAGCCTCGGACTCGTGGCCCCCCTGAGGGTGGTTTGTGCTGGGGGGTCAGGTTGTCTGAGTATCTAATAGGGACAGAGGCCTGGAAGAGGGGGCCTGGGTTACTGGGTCCTGGACCTCCGGTCTGCGGGAGGAGGGCACCAGCCACCTGGCGTCCTGGGCCTGAGCTATGAGGGGTCTGGAGGCCTGGATTCCCGGCTTCATGTTAGACACCCAGTTTGCAGGCCTAGAGCAACCGAAGCCAAGAGCTGGGTGCCAGCATGTCCGAGAATGGCCTCCTGCTTCTCAGGCCACAATGTGGGGAGGGGGCAGAGGGCAGCTGCTCTCAGGGCCCTGAAGTCCAGGTGCCCAGGTCCCCAAGTCCAAAACTGGTATCTCAATACCTGTTTCTGAGTCCCTACCTGTCCCCCCCTCCTCCCTCTTTATTTGCAGCCCCTCACTCTCTTGTCCCAGGAGGAGGAAGGCTGAGGCTGGGAGCCGGGGTGGGGGCCCGCCCCTTCCCCCAACCTTAGCAGGAGGAGGGGTCCCCAGGGAGGCCAAGAGGGGGACTGCGGGTCTCCCGGCAGGGGCGGACGGGGACTGAATGTTAATCGCATCCCGAGTGAGTGTGTGTGTGCGAGAACAGAGCGAGCGAGCGAGCGAGTCCCTCCCGCTCCGGCTCCTCCAAGCCGCCACCCTCCGCCCGCAGCCTCCCTCCGCCACCCTCCGCCACCGGTGCCCGGCTGGGGGGGGGGCGGTGTCAGCCCGGGTGGGTCCGCCCGGCCCCCAGGGGTCTCTCGTGCGTCCACCATCTGCCCGGTGAGGATCTGCGGGTCCCGGTGTGTGGGGTCGGGGCTGGCGGAGGGGGGGTGTGTCTGTCAGGGCTGCGGCCGCCGAGAGGGAGGGAAGGAGGAAGGATCTGGCTGAGCCGCCTGGCTGGGTGTCGTGGGCCCCCCAGCCTCCTCCCCGAACCCCCAAACCCGAATGGATGGTGTGTACCTGGGCTCTGTGCCTCCCGACCAGGCGTCTGGCTCCCCCGGCTGCTGTGTCCTCCTGTCTGTCCGCTCAGCCCCTGACAGCAGAGGCAGCCCGGCCCCCATCGGACCCCCGGGTGCGTGTGTGTGTGCGTGTGTGTCTCCCTGAGGTGTCGAGGGGAATCCCAGGGAAGTGGGGTGTGCGTGTGAGTGTGCGTGTTTCTGCCTGTGTTTGTGAGTGCATGGGGCGCCTGGGGAGGTCTGGGGTGGCAAGCGAGAAGGGCAATTTCAGATAGGTTGCCAGGCCGTCTCCTGCCCCTCCCGCAAACACGCACCCGCCACTGGCTTCAGAGGTGACCCAGACAGACAGACAGACAGACAGACAGACAGACACAGGCAGCTGGGAGGGGGGCGCCGAGGGCACAAAGGGGGTGCAGAGTGAGCCGGGGAGAGGCGAGACCGGACACATGGACTGGGGGAGGAGCCGGGGCTGAGGCGGTGGAGGGGGGCACCCCGGGTGGGCGGAGGGGACATCCCCAAGGGGTCGGGGCTCTGAGAGGACACCCCGACAGCCTCCGCAATGTCCGCGGCCCAACTTCCAGCGCAACATGTGTAGCCGCGTCCTCGCCTAGCCCGGGGTGGCCGCAACCTTGGGGGACGGACAGGGCAGGACGGACCGAAGAAGACGAGGGACAGCCGGAGCCTGAGACGGGCAGGAGGTCCCCACCGCCGCCGCCGCCCCAGGGCCTGGCCCCCAAGCGGCTCCCGGAGCCCTCTGCCGACGCTCTGGGTCGCTGGACTCCGGGTTCCAGTCCTAGCACCCCTGCAATTCCCCACCCAGAACAGGGTCATGAGAAGGTAAGGTCGGGCTGGGGGATGCGGAGGTGGGGGTGGGGACGTGGACCCCCAGATCTAGGACAGGGAAAGTTGGCCCCGGGCCTCGGCGAAGGGGGGTTTGAATGGCGAGCAGCGGAGCTTTGTCCTCCCCGCTTCCTTGTCTCTTGGGGACTTTCCTCCGCCCCCCTCTTTCTCCCTCTCTGAGCCCCTTTTCCTGGATCTCTACGCCTCAGACCTCCGAACCCCTCGTTCCTCTGACACTTTGCTCCCTCCCCGGCTCACATACCTGACACCCGTGGCTATCCTATCCTCTCCATCTCCTCTCCCCCCCACACATCAGTGTCCCCCCTCACCGGCCCCTCCTCTCCCTCCTCAGAGCTATGAGTCTGCTATTACTCCTGCCAGGACCTTGGGGCATCCAGGCCCTGGCACTCTTGCCCCAAGCTGCCCTTATTCAGGTTCTGGAGTACCCTTCAGCCTCTTCCAGGCCGAGCACCGAGGATTAGGGTGGGGAGAATATACCGTTGGAGGTGGGGGGGGACGGACTGCAACACGATGCGAGGGGGGGCGGGCTGTTGATCAAAGTGGCCTCCCATCTCCTCTGTGAGGGATTGGGGGGGAGCAATGGAGACAGGGACACCCCAGGAATCTCTGGCACCCTCCTCCTCGGCTGGGGGACAGACTGTGCTGTGTACGGGACCAAGGCTGGGCAACTGGGGAGGCTGGAGCTGGGGTTCGGGGTGCCCGGGATATTGGGACTGATGGGGTTTGAGACAGAAGGGGGTCCTTAAGGGGAGAGAGGGCTACTGGCCTGGACTCCTGGCTCCTGGGCACAGGGGAGGCTGGGCGCCTGGATTCCTGAGTCCAGAGGCAGGAGGGGGCTAGGACTCCTGGGTCCTGGGGGAGGTGGAGGCCGAGAGCCAGGACTTCTGAGTCTACGGGAGAAGTTGGAGGGCAGGGCTTCTGCTTCCGAGGGAGCAGGGGCTGGGGCTCAGTCTCCAGAATCCTGGTGGGGCAGGAGACAGGGACTCTGGGGCCCCACGGGGATGGAAGTGGGGCCTGAGTGAGGAGGTGGAGACCGGGGCGCTGGACAGTGTGCTCCCTGAGCGGGCAGGTCCGCCACTTCTCAGTCCCTGAAGGGTGGGACGCTGCCCTTTGGGTCTCTCACAGGAGAAGACTGGGCGTCTAGCCTCCCAGATGGGTGGGGATGGAGCTGCCCTCCTGGGCGTCAGCAGGGAGCAGGATCCCGGGGTCCCCAAGGGCTGGGGCCAGGCGGGCAGGTCTGAGAGAGGCTGAGGGGTGAGCAGCCACCAGGAAGGGGGGAAAATGAGAGTTAACCCCGCAGGGGCCAGGCCACAGCTGTGGGTTATTTTGGGGCAGAGGGGGGGCTATTCTGAGCGCTGATTGAGCCAGCTGCTTGGGGAAGGGCAGAGGAGAGGAGGGGCATGGAAGCCAGGATTTGAGAGGGAGAGGCATGCCAGGGGCCCCCACCCCCATCCCTGGGGAGACAGTGGCCCAGCATCTCTGGGAAGGTGGGTGGGGTGGGAGGGTGAGGCCTCTGGGCAGAGGGGGTTTATGGGCCTTTCCCCCACTCTGGTAGTCAGTGGGGTAGACAGGCCTTTGCTACCATGGCAACCGGACAGGAGCCTGATTGACAGCTAGGCGAGAACCCTGCCCTGTGTGGACCCTCACCCCTTCAGGGAGCCCCTAGTACGGACTGTAATCCCTCTGGGAACCAGGAGTCCAGGCCCCCAGTGCCCTCCTCCCCCAGACCCAGGAACCAGGAGTCTGGGCTCCTGGCCCGACCACCCCGGGCAGCTAGTATTCAACAGGGGACACAGGAAGAGATGCTGTATTTCCTCTAATTTACTAAATTGCTCTGGGCTGGGAGCCAGGGACCCCTGTCCCCCAGCTCTCCACAGCTGTGTCCCCCAACCCTGCAGCCCAGCCTGGGCTGTGACTCTCTCTCATTAAAAACAGAGGAACAGGGACAGGAGCGAGGGGACCGAAATGGGCTGGGGGTTGTGCCGGGGGTGAGGGGTGAGGTCACGGGGATGTTTTCTCTCCTTAGGGTGCCCCCCAGTAATTTCTTTTTCTCTTTCTCTTCCCCTGCACACCTGACCCCTTTTCTCTTTCTCATCTTTTTTTTCCCTTACTTGTTCTTCCCTTTATTTTTGATCCCCTCCTGCCACTCGCCTTCCCGGCCTCCCTTTCATGCCTGTGCTGGGCACCTCCCTGGTGGGGGTCTTGATCTCTGCCTCGCCTGGCTATTTCTGTCTTCCTGTTTTCTGTCTGCTCTGCCCGCCTCCTCCCTCCATCTCGAATTCTGCCTGGTTCTCCATCTCTTATGTGCGCTTATCTCTTGGTGGCCGTGGGGTCTCTGTCTCCGACTTCTTGATTTCTTTCCATCTTCCTTTCTGTTTTAACTTTCTCGTCTCTGTCCATCTGTCTCTGCGTCTCTCCCTGCCTCCTTATTTCTGTCACTCTGTCTTATTTCTCTTATCTGACTCCCGGTCACTCTGAGCCCCTCTATCCTTGCCTCTGTTTCTCCTTCCATCTCTCTCCTTATCCCTGTCACTCTCTCTCTCTCTCTCTGACTATCTATCTCTCTGTTGTTTGCATCTCCGTTTCTATGTCCCTGGGTCTCGGGTTCCTCTTTCTGCTCCTGTTCTGATCCCATCTCTGTGGATCTGTCTCCCATTTGTCTCGTCTCATTGTCCTCCCCACCTTACCTTGTCTCTTTTCCCTACTTCTGCATCTTCCCTGTTCCCATTACCCCACCTCCACTCTGCCTGTCTCTGTGTCTCTCCCTTTTTCTCTGTTATCTCTCCCTATCTCTGTCTCTCCCCGTGTCTGTCACCCTAACCTTTCCCTCTCCTCCCTATCTCTGCGTCTCTCCCTCCCTGTATCTTCGTGTGTCTCTTTCTATATCTCGTCTCCCTGTCTCTGTTTTCCTACCTCTGTGTCTCTGTGTCCCTCTCCTTCCTCCCGTGTCCCTCCCCGGGCCGGGGCGCTCAGAGGCCGCCCGGCGGGGTCCGCAGGCGATGCGCGGCGCCGGTGGCCCCGGCGGCCCTCGGGGCCCCGCTAAGATGCTGCTGTTGCTGGCGCTGGCCTGCGCCAGCCCGTTCCCGGAGGAGGCGCCGGGGCCGGGCGGGGCCGGCGGGGGCCCCGGCGGGGCGCGGCCGCTCAACGTGGCGCTCGTGTTCTCGGGGCCCGCGTACGCGACCGAGGCAGCTCGCTTGGGCCCGGCCGTGGCGGCGGCAGTGCGTAGCCCGGGCCTGGACGTGCGGCCGGTGGCGCTGGTGCTCAACGGCTCGGACCCACGCAGCCTCGTGCTGCAGCTCTGCGACCTGCTGTCGGGGCTGCGCGTGCACGGCGTCGTCTTCGAGGACGACTCACGCGCGCCCGCCGTCGCGCCCATCCTCGACTTCCTGTCGGCACAGACCTCGCTGCCCATCGTGGCCGTGCACGGCGGGGCCGCGCTCGTGCTCACGCCCAAGGTGCGCGCGACCTGGGGGCGGGGGCGGGGCCGGCCGCGGCAGGGGCGAGGCGGGGCCAGCCGTGGGGGCGTGGCCTTGGGTGGGCGGGACCAGGTCCAAGTGAGGGCGGGGCTGACTTCGAGGGGCGTGGTCTGGAGAATGAGGGGGACCTGCCTGAGGACTCGCCTCGAAGTAGGGTCTGGAAGAAGCCAGTCATGGATGTTCGCGGTATGGGGCGGGTTGAGGGTCTGCTCAAGAGGTGAGTCGGGGAGTTGAGATCTGAGGAAGAGGCGGTACCGGCCAGCCGGGGGCGGGATCGGGAACGCAAAGGGATCGGCCTAAGATGGCAAGATCTCAGGGAGGGGTGGGATCTGGGATCAGAGGGGGAGAAGTCAGTTGGAAAGGAATGGGGTTCAGAAAGGAGTGGAGCCTAATGAGGAGGAGGGAGCCAGGCGGGCGGGGACAGGGACCAGGAAAGAGGGGTATCAGGGACTGAGGGACAGGGAGGCTCCGATAGCTAAGCGTGGGGTCTAGAGAGCTACGCAGAGGGCAGATCCATGGGTGAAAGGAGTTTGGGAAGGGGAGGAGTCATTAGTGACAGGTGGGCTGCGGGAGGGTAGAACCGACCAGCAAGCAAGCGGGTTTTAGGGCGTGGCCTGCTGGGGAGGGGCGTGGCTACCGGTGAGGGGCGAGGCCAAGGAGGAGGCAGAGCCTGAGCTCTGTACTAAAGGGGCGGGGTCTAGAGAGGAAGCCGGTCTGAGAGTGGGATTTGGACAGGACCCTACCCAGCTGCAAAGTGTGGAAAGCGAGAATCCAGAAGGTAGGCCTGGAAGGGCGAAGGCCCAGCCAATGAGAGGTCAAAACCAGGAGAATGCAGGGGAGGTGGGGGCAGAGGCTGGAGGAGAGAGGCCTGCCTCGGGAGGGCACAGGAGTGGCCTACTGGAATGGACTTCTCGTAACAATGGACAGAATTGGAACAAGGCTAGGGTGTAGGCTGAGAAGTAAAAGGGGTCAGCTAAGAGGCGGTGCAGGGAAGGGGCGGGGCCTACTCGAGGGTGGAGCCAGTGTGACAAAGGTAGGACGCGCTGAAGGATAGGGTCACCTCAGTGGGTGGGGCCTAAATCTCTCCATCCTGTGAGGGCCGGTGGCTATGTAACTAAATCGCTATTGCATGCTGGGACTCGTAGTTCTCTCCTGTCCAGAGCATTCTGGGAAAGGCCTCTGCTCAACTTGCATGGGGTTGTCCAGGGATTTGTAGGCAGATCACCTTTGAGGTGAACCTTTCATTTCTGGGCTGCCACCTCCACGGCACACCAAGAGGTGTGGTCCTTCGTGCCCTCGTTGCTGCCGAGAAGTGTGGGCACCTCTGTTTATTGTCCGCTGGGCACTGTGGCCCACTCTGTACGCCAGTTCCCTTCTGGGATATGTAGTCCCTTCAATGTCTTCTGATGAGAGAGTGGCCCTCACAGCTCCATCTGTGCTCCCGTTGAATGCTGAGAACGTTGTCCCCCTCAGCGCACCTCCACCTGCCAAGGGGGAGTTCCTCTCAGCGTTTTCATTGCATGCCCTCAGGACAACTGCCCTGTCCCCCTGCACATATAACCACAGGCACATGCCTAGGGAGTAAGTCTGCTTGCTCTTTACATCGTGTTACTGGAAGAGTTATTGAGGGCTGATTCTGTGCCAGGAGTGTTTTAGGTTCTGGAGAATACAGTTGTAAGAGGAAATATCTATTTATATGCAAGGTCCTTGCTCTTAGAGCTTGCATTTTAATGGGGAGACAGACAAAACAAATAACATAATGAAATCTGTCCTGGAGAAAAGCGACATCTGTCGTAATGACCAACATGGAGCCTCAGTAGGTAGCGGTCAGGGGAGGCCTCCGTGAGGTGGTGACAGTTGAGCTGGACCTGAGGAATTTGGAAGGGCGGGTCCAGCATGGGGGAGCAGGGAGAAAGTGTCCCTGGGAGAGGTGACAGCTCATTTGAATAGCCATAGGTGGCCAGTGGCTACCACATTGGAAAGACCCTGAAGCCAGGAGGAACTTGATGTGTTTGAGGAAGAGCAAAGAGGTGGCAGTGTTGGGGGGATGCGGTCAGAGAGGCAACAGGGGCCAGTTTCTGCAGGGCCTTGTGGGCCACAGTGACGATTTGGCTTTGACTCTAAGATAGAACCATTGGAAGGTTTTCAACCAAAAAGGGAAACGAGCCAATTAATGTTTTGAAAAGATCACTCTGGCTGCTGTCTGGAGAATGGACTGGAAGATCCAAGAATGGAAGCAGAGATGGGTTTGTCGAGGCAAGAAAGTGGAGACAGTGGGGGGTTGTGACAGGGGTAGCAACGAGGACTGGACAACTGGGGTCATGTTTTGAAGAGAGAGCCAAGAAGACTTAGAAATGGCCTGCATGTGGGCGTTAGGGAAAGGGCGATTTAGCTGTCAGACCTGAGCACCTGGGGAAATAAGGGAAAGGAGACGGGGAACGGGTCTGAGGCGAGGGAAAGATCGAGAATTCTGTTTTTGACATACTAATTTTGAGATGCCCCTTGGAAGTCCGAGGGGAGCTGTTGAGTCGAAGGGTTTGTCCAGAGCTCGCGAAAGAGGTGATAGCTGAGGGCAGGAGCCATCAACTGCTCCAGCACTATCCACAGAACCTTCCACGATGAAGATTGTTCGACACGATAGCCACTAGCCATATGTGGACATCGGGCACTTGATATGTGGTTAGTGCAATGGGAACTAAATTCTATTTAATTTTGGTTAATTAAAATTTGAATAGCCATAGGTGGCTAGTTGGTACCATATTGGATAGCGCAGGAGACAGTTTTTAAACCCATGGATCTGGGTGAGGTCACTGGGGAGAGAGGACAGAGAAGAAAAGGGAAGAGAAGGCTGGGGCGCTCCTGCGTTTAGAATTCTGACCGAGGAAGAGAGTCCAGCCGAGGAAGCAGAGAAGGAGGGGACAGGAAAGTAGAAGGAACACCAGAGAAGGGCAAGTCCATTCAGCAAAGCTTCTTCCAATTGGGAGAGACAATACTTTCAGAACCCTCCTTGCATGCTGGGAAATGTAGTCCCTCTCAGTAGGTACTGGGAACTATAGTTCCCTCACTGGGTGCTGGATGTATCCATTACGGCAATGCTACTGCTTTAACAGATAAACCCCCATTCTCAGCAGCTCACCCCAATAGAAAATCGTTTCCCACTCATACAAAATCCAAACGGATGTTCCTGATTTGAGGTGGCACGCCTCCAAGTGGTGACTTAGGGACTCAGTCACTCCCTCTCGTGGCTCTGTAATCGCCGAGGACTTCAGAGTTCTCTTCTGGGTCCTCAACAGCTGCCCTCAGACAGGGAAGAAAGTAAGGTGCCTAGGGGAGAGTTTTTACAGATAAGCCTAGAACTCAGTCCCGTGACTAAACAGAACCCAGGTCTAGTTCTGTGCCCCAGCAGGCAAAGGAGACGGGTTTGGTGAACAGCTAGTCAGCCCGCCCTATGGAGAGCTGTGAGCCAGCGGTGGTGGCTGGGAGCTCTGGTCCCTTTATCAGCTTCTGGGAGATGAGGTTCCCCTCTTGACCACTGGGAGCTGTGATCCCCTCGTGGGTCGCCGAGGGTCCCTTACTGACTCCTGGGAGCTGTGATCTCCATATCAGGCGGCCTGACCTCCTCCTCCTTGCCCACAGGAGAAGGGCTCCACCTTCCTACAGCTAGGCTCGTCCACAGAGCAGCAGCTTCAGGTCATCTTCGAGGTGCTGGAGGAGTACGACTGGACATCCTTTGTAGCTGTGACCACACGTGCCCCTGGCCACCGGGCCTTCCTGTCCTACATCGAGGTGCTGACCGATGGCAGTCTGGTGGGCTGGGAGCACCGCGGGGCGCTGACACTAGACCCCGGGGCGGGCGAGGCCGTGCTGAGCGCCCAGCTCCGCAGCGTCAGCGCGCAGATCCGCCTGCTCTTCTGTGCCCGCGAGGAGGCGGAGCCGGTGTTCCGGGCAGCCCAAGAGGCCGGCCTCACTGGGCCCGGCTACGTCTGGTTCATGGTGGGGCCCCAGCTGGCTGGAGGCGGGGGCTCAGGCGCCCCTGGGGAGCCCCTTCTTCTGCCAGGAGGCGCCCCACTGCCAGCTGGGCTGTTTGCAGTGCGCTCGGCTGGCTGGCGGGATGACCTGGGCCGACGTGTGGCAGCTGGTGTGGCTGTGGTGGCTCGAGGTGCCCAGGCCCTGCTGCGTGACTACGGCTTCCTGCCTGAGCTTGGCCATGACTGTCGTGCCCAGAACCGCACCCATCGAGGGGAGAGTCTCCACAGGTGAGAGGGGCTGGGGCGGGGGGAGGGCTGTGGCAAGACTCCAGAGCCTGGGGTACTCACTGCCTGAGTAGCTTCAGATGGGTCACGCTCCCTCTCAACTTGGGTTCCCTTTCCTGTAAAATGGGTGTAACTGGCTCTCCTCTCTGGGGTTACATCAGATAATTTGGAAAAAGCGTCCGAGACACAGTGAGTGTATTACTATATTTCATGACTTTAAGATGCACTTTTTCCCCCCCACAGTTTAATGGCTTTGAAATCAAGGCGTGTCTTACAACTGGTGGCTTTTCATGGTTTAATTGGCAATGCTTTTCCCTTTATGGTACATAAAAATAGTGATACATCTTCTAATGGATAGCAGCTTAGATTCAGTGAGATACGCCAGTTAGAGTATGAGCTGAACTTCAGTAACAAAAGACCCAACGATCTAATGGCTCAAACAAGGTAGAAGTTTGTTCCTCTCCCACTTAACAGTCTGGAGATGCGTGGTCCAGGTTATCAGGAGACCCCGTTGCTCCGCGTGACTATTCAGGGACCCGGGCCACCTTCTTTGCTCTGCCATGTCCTTTCCGCACAAAGCTGGGTCGTGCCCAAGCCTGAATTCCAGCTCACGGGATGCGGGAAAGGGAGGAACTGGAGAGCAAGTGATGTCTTTTTGCGCAAGCGAGGCAGAAGGGGCGAGTCTGACATCCCATTGGCGAGAACGTAGTCACGTGGCCAGGGCTGGCTTATTGGTTGTTTACGGCCACACCCACGCAGATTGGTTAGACGGTGGATTCTGATTGGCCAGTACCTGTGCGGCGCTGCTTGTCAGACGTTTTGAATGTCGCCCCTGCACGCGGCCTGCGCCAGCTGCGAGAAAAATTAGGATGCGTCGACTCTAGCAGGTCAGCTGCGTGCCCAGCCTACACGCTATTATTTTTGAAGAGGAAAACAGGGTTTGGCAGAAAACGGCATGTCCACCGTAGGAAGCTTTGTGAGTGGGGAAATTGATGAGTTGGGTGACAGAACGATGGAAGGAGACGCCTGTATCCTGAGATGAGCTTGGGAAGAGGCGATGAGTGGGGAAGAAAACCTAGGGGAGGAGAATTGAGAATTGGTGAATTGAGAATCAGGATCTAGGGACAAGAGGGTGAGAAAAACATGCCTCGTTCATAAATACTTACCGAGAGCCCGCTAAGAACCAGGGCTCATGCTGGGCGCTGGGAACACAGATGAAAGAGACCATGGACCTCTCTTCAAAGAACACAGGGTCCTGTAGGGGCGGCAGACATGGATGGGATAATGACAACACAGCGTGATGCTTGCAATAATGGAAGTTAAATGGGCGTTATGGGAGCACCAGGACATTTTTGGTTGCAGGAAGCAGAGTCTCATTCAAGTTTCCTCCGGGACAAGGGGATTTATTGGAAAGATAAACACTCACAGAAATCCAGATGTCAGGAATTGAGGCCAAGACTCTCCCCGCCCCAGCTTGCCACTCCCAGAGGCTGTCCAGTTCCTCCGTTGCTATCACTTACCCGGGATTCTGCTCCTCCTAACATTCATCATTTTTATTCTGCCCACCACCTACCCCGCGAAATGTCACAGCCAACATCCTCCCAAGTGCGGAATTTCATTGGCCCCAATCGGCCTTCCAAACTAGGCTACATGAGTCACGGGTCAGCCTATGGAGTCAGGGAGGTTCCCAGGGGGAGGAGCTTTTAAGCTGAGACCTCAAGGATGAATTGTTCATTTATTCATTGAAAAGCCCTCTATCGAGAGTCTGCTATGTGCCAAGCAGCGCCTTCGGCACAGAGGTATATAGTGTTGAACAGGGTGGCTGCTCTCACAGAGTTTACAATCTCATAGGGGACAAACAAGAAAGCGAAGAAGAAAATATCACGTAGTAGCTTCTGTGAGGAAAATAAAATATGTGGAATGTGATAAGAAATACCTAGGGTGCTAGGTTAGGTGAGGTAGTCAGGAAAGGTCTCTGAGCAGGTGAAATTTGGAGGTAAAAAGATAAAGCGAAGGAGCCAACTATTAGAAGCTGAGTGAAAAGAAGGGTGTGGGAACAGCAGGTGCAAAGGCCTTCGGGCTGGAATTCCCTGCTTGGGAGCCTGAAAGAAAGTCAGTGTGTCCGGAGCTTAATGGGCAAGGGGAGGGGGCATGACTTGGAAATGGAGAAACACTTGGGGGACCCAGCT
This sequence comes from Pteropus medius, assembly GCF_902729225.1. Lineage (NCBI taxonomy): Eukaryota > Metazoa > Chordata > Mammalia > Chiroptera > Pteropodidae > Pteropus > Pteropus medius. The sequence goes on along the minus strand of NW_024343734.1, from coordinate 455,635 downwards.
CATGTAGGGTGTGTAGACCATGTTAAGGGGTTCAGATTCGATTCTAAGGGCCATTGGGAGTTCACTGGAAAGACAGAGAGAGTATTCCAGACAGGGGAACAGCATTGTGCAAAGGCCCCCAGAGAGCAGGTTGGTGGGACACAGTAGCTCGGGGTGGACGAAGGCAGAAGAATTAGAGGTTGAGGGTGGTGAGGCTGGGGAAGTAGACGAGGCCAAGCCACAAGGCCCTTGAACACCAGGGAGGCTTGAGCATTGTTCAAGGCCCTTGAACATTTATTCTGTCCCTTGAACACCAGGTTGGGAGGCACTGGGGAGCCATGGTTGGGTTATGAGCAGGGGGGGAGGTGGAGT
>NW_024343734.1:447750-449088 GCF_902729225.1 Pteropus medius | reverse complement strand
GAACCCTCCAAATTGTATAAGCTTCGGGCCCCACAAAACCCATTAACCCTGTACGTAGGTATGAGGTGAGGAAAAGAGGTTAGCATGGCACTAGCACACGGTAAGTGCTCGATTCACCCATCAGACTGCTTACGGAGCACCTACTGTGCGCCAGGCCCCGAGCTGCGCACGCGCCCCTGCCCTCTCAGAGCACTTGGCTTCATGGACGAGACAGAAGATAGACTCTTAAAGGGATACAGGGACAGGATCACTTAAGATGGTGACAGAGAAATCAGGCTGGGGAAGAGAAGAGAAGGAATCAGATTGATGGTGCTGTGGGTGGGCAGGCAGGTCCTTCAAGGCGGCGACCCAGTCCTGTGTAGACCTGGCTGGAAGAGCATCCTAGGCAGAGGGAACAGCAAGGACGAAGGCGCCAAGGTGGAGTACCTGTGAAGGAGCCTGCGAAGTTGGAGGAGGGGCATGAGTGAGCGGCTGGGAAGTGAGGGCTGAGAGGGGACAGGGCGGGTTTGGGCTTTACGCTTGCCGAAACAGCCAGCGTTTTAACCGCAGGCGGTGGCAGGAAGATGGCGGTTCGGGTAAGATTAGGGGACAGGCCGGAGGTTAGGGCGCGGACGCCCGGATTGGTCGGCGGCTTCGAGGTGGATTGGAACAGGGTAGAGATGTCATTTACTGAGCTCGGAGAAGTCCGAAGTGTAGCCCTGGTCAGTTCCCTCTGGCTCTCTGAAGTCCGAGCAAGGCTCCCGGGAGGGGGAGGGGCTGGGAGAAGGGCCGCCCCTCCTTCGCGTTTTGTTTTCGGTGTGTTTCCCCAAGCGCGTCTTTTGTGGCCTCCTCTTTTGCATCAAGGTCTCTGCAGAGCACCCCGAGATGCACCACGCGGGGCCCCTGCCTTCAGCAGGGGAGTGACAAGGTCATCTGTCTGCCCCACCACGTTGCCAGCCGAGGCGACAGGCGTGTCCCCAGATGCAGCAGTGACAGCCCAGGGTGGTCACCCTGCTGTGACAGGGCCACCTGCTGTGACAGAGCCAGTCCTGGCCGTTTGCACTTGGTCTGGGGAGGTCAAACAAGCCAGTGCTAATCTCAAGGAAATGGTGACTTGAGTTTATTGTCACTGAACTCCCAGAGGCAGTGTTAGGAGGGGACACATGAACTTGAGTTCCTCTGATGGACAGGTTAGGGTGGCCCCTCTGACAGGGTTGCTGTGGAGCCGGGGCAGAGAGGGCGTGGCCCGTTCAGGGAGCTGAGTTCCGGGTGGTAAAAGCAAAGGGTTCTTGAGAGAGTGATTGGGCCAGAGAGGAGGGTGGAGCAAGGCTGGGGGGTGGGGACTTTGTCCTGGGGGGC
>NW_024343734.1:446535-447368 GCF_902729225.1 Pteropus medius | reverse complement strand
GAAACCACAGAAATGGTTGAGGGGCCTGTCTTCGAGAGAGTCTGGCTCCCAGGAATCCAGTGGACAACAAGGCTGTCCCCAAGATGGGAAACCAGGGGAGGGGGCTGAGTCGGGTAGGGCCAGCTCTGGGCTGCACCTTGTCCGCCTACCTGTGATCCCCCAATCCTTTGCTTAGCCGAGCCATGACCGCACGCCCCCTTTCCCCAGAGCCCTACAGCCCCGCCGTGTGGGTGATGATGTTCGTCATGTGTCTCACCGTGGTCGCCGTCACCGTTTTCATCTTCGAGTACCTCAGTCCCGTTGGCTACAACCGCAGCCTGGCCACGGGAAAGCGTGAGTCCCCTTCCTCCATCACCCTACCCCACAGCGCCCGGGACCGGATAGAATTACATTTCCCAGCAGGCCCCAGGGTAGAGCCTGGTGGCAGAGGCCTCGGGGGGCCCACTGGGAATTGTAGTTCTTTCCACTCCCTCATTGAGCAGAAGGGATTTGGGGTCCATGTCCCCCCTCCCGGCCCCCTGCAGGCCCTGGCGGCTCAACCTTCACCATTGGGAAATCCATCTGGCTGCTCTGGGCCCTGGTGTTCAATAACTCAGTGCCCGTGGAGAACCCCCGGGGGACCACCAGCAAAATCATGGTGCTGGTGTGGGCCTTCTTCGCCGTCATCTTCCTCGCCAGCTACACAGCCAACCTGGCCGCCTTCATGATCCAGGAGGAGTACGTGGACACCGTGTCCGGGCTCAGTGACCGAAAGGTGTGTACGTTTGGGGACGAGGGAGTCGGCTGGGGTTGGAGGTCTTGGGGCTTGGCACGTGGGAGGGCAGAAGGATCTT
>NW_024343734.1:444676-445302 GCF_902729225.1 Pteropus medius | reverse complement strand
CAGCGCAGACGCGGGGCGCCGCCGGGGCCCTGAGCACACTCGGGGTTGGCGAGGGGTCAGGGGTCGTTTATCAGCCTTCGAGGTCAGCCCGGGGTGAGCCGGCTTGGAGGACAGAGGTCGCCGAGGGTGGGAGTGAGCGCCCCCCTTCCAGGCGGAGGGTCCTCGTAATGTTTTCAGGGATCCGGGAGTTCTGGATTCTGGGGCCAGACTGCCAGGGTGCAAATCCTGGCTTTGTCCCTTCTGGGCTGTGTGACCTTGGGCAAGTCACTCGACCTTCTGAGCCTCAGTTTTTCCTTCTGTAAAATGGGGATAACAAGAGGACCCACCTCATAAGGTTGTTATAAGAATTATTATAATTATTATTAATATAATTAATATATCATTATAGTTTTCATTAGTTACTCCATGCACGACACTTAGAGCAGTGCCTGGTATACTGTAGGTGTTTGCTGCTGTTGTTATTATTATTATTATCATCATCATCATCATTAGAGCTGAACTCACTGGAATCGATATTTGAATTATGTTTTGTTTTGTTTTGTTTTGTTTTTAACACGTTTCCCAAACCGTGGGGATAAAGTTAAGCTCAAAGCTAGGCACAGTACCTCGCTCCACATCCCTCCTTT
>NW_024343734.1:436743-441973 GCF_902729225.1 Pteropus medius | reverse complement strand
CAGATCAAGGTACCGAAAATGGCCAACTCCCCAGAAGGCTCCCCGTTCCCCCTCCACTCACCGTAGAGGATCGCTGTTAATTGAGTTAGCCCGGTTTTGAATATGACATAACCCGAATCAAACAGTGTATTTAGCAGCTTTTGTGTCTGGCTTGTTCTGCCCCATTTTACTGCCAGGTTGCTTGTTCGTAGCTGTATCCCACTGAGGATACCATTATATGAATATATGGGAATTCTTCCATTCTAACCGTTGGTGGACATTTGGGTTTTTCCCAGTGTTTGGCCATTATGAATATTCTACAATGAACATTCTTGTACAAGTCTTCAGAGGATACGTTCGTTTCTCTTGGGCAAATTCCCACGGGTAGGACTGCTGGGTCATGGGGAGGTGGATGCTTTAGCTTCAAAAGATACTGCCAGACATCTTCCAAGATAGTCGTACCAATTTGCTCTCATCAGCCGTGCGGGAAAGTTCCGTTCGTTCCGTAGCCTTGCCAAGGCTTGGTATCATTCCCGAACCTTTTAAATTTACTCTAGTGTTTATGATATATCGACACTCACTTACGTTCATTATTCTTAGGGCCACTGTAACAGAAATGTATCATCTCACAGTTTCGGAGATTCGAAGTCCTCCTCGTTCCTTCTGAGGGCCGCGAGGGAGAATCTCTTCTAGGCCTGTCTCCTTGGCTTGCAGATGGCCGTCTCTCTCAGTGTCTTCACATGGTCTCCCATCGATGTGTCTCTCTGTCCACATTTCCCCTCGTCACATGGACACCATCCTATGGGATTAGGGCCCACCCTAATAACCTCATTTCAACTCGAGTTCCTCTGTAAAGACCCTGTCACGTTCTGAGGCACTGGGCTAGGACTTCGAGATGTGAATGTAGGGGGACACAGCTCAACCCATAACATATCATAGGCGAATACTTTTATTTTCATTTTCTAGATGGGGAAACTAAGGCCCCACAAAATCCCATGGCTGTTGAGTGGCAGCGCTGGGATTTGAACCCTGGCCATCTGATTCTGAGCCCAACCTGTCAACCTCTGTAATACATTGCCCCTTGGGCTGTGAGAAATCTCGAAGCACCCTGTGCCTTCCCCAGAAACTTCTGGATTCATACGCGATACCTCTGTGTTTCTGTCACCTCTTGCTATGATTTCCTGCTTCTGCTAAATTCTATTTCTCCCCAGTATTCCTTTGGGTCCCCCCCCCACTAATCTTTAGTTCTCTTTTTATCAGAGTTATACATCCGCATTATTTGGAGAGTCAAATACAACATTTTAAAAAAATGAAAACCAACAGTCCCCCATGTGCCTACCCTCCGTTTCTCCCAACCCAGAGGGGTCTGTTTTCACTTCATTTATTGTGTCATTCGATTATCTATGTCCCTGTCTCTAAATACCATGTTTGTATCTCGATTTTTTCAACTTGGGCATTTTCCATTCACTTCTCACTATGGAAGACGCATCCTCATACTCTTAGTTAAATTATTCCAACCTCCCACATTGTGATAGATAAATATGCAGTGTTTATAGGTTATGTCTGTGTAAATGCTCCCACAGCTGCCACAGGTAGTAAACCGTGATTACTTTTGTCTCCTACACAAGTCTTTGTTTTTCCTGGAGTTAATAATTGTCTTTTTCTTTTTCTTTTTTTTTTCAGTTTCTTAGTGGCTGAGTTTTCTTCGTGCTTAACTAATCCAAACCCGCATTCTCTGTTAACTCTATGACTCTCTCCTTCATGTGTCCAGACACATCAGGTACTCTATTAATTCCGTCTCATCGAAGAAGTTTTTCCCGTGGCCTTCTGGCCATTCCGGTCAGGTACACAGCCACCATCACGATCCCATCATCTGTCCCCCTGGTTTGGATCCTGTTGTAGCCCAATACTTATTCTTCCTGGGTTTCTCTGTCTTGTTCTTTCGAGCTTCCTGACAAAAGGCACGTAGGGGGAAGGTCAAATTATACAGACATTGCATTTCTAAAAAACATCTGGATTCTTGATGCGTCATCTGGCTGGGTATAAAATTCTGGGCTAGAGATCCTTTTCCTCCAGAATTCTGAAAACATCACTCCATTGTCTTCTAAGTGTCTGCCGAGAAATCAAAGTCATTCTGATTCCTAAGCCTTGTACGTGACCTGTTTTTCATCGATACGCCCCTTATTAGTATATTTTTATCAATTCGTTTGGATTTTATTCGTTTGTTTTAAATACAAACAAACAAAAGGAGAGGGGAGAAGCAGTTATTTCTGCACCGACTGTTTCGAATGCAAGTTATTCCATCGCTAGGGGTGTTTGGTTGGTGCTTGTAACCATGGGACCCACAGGGTTAGTTCCAACCATTTTTCACTGAGGCTTTTTTTTCTTTCCCGAATACCCAGCATTCCTTTAAGGCCCATTTAGCTGCGGATTTTGTTTCTTCTCCTGGCAGTCCGCATTTATTTATTTATTTTTAATTTTTCAATTACAGTCGACATCTGTTTTCACTGCTGGACCTTCTCCTCGTGCCCTTGTATCATTTGTCCTGGGAAATTGTCTTGGTTTCTTTCCATTACGATTTCCCCTTTCCCTCCATTTCTGTTCTTTCTTTCTAGAACCCTTACTAATTTGATATTGGGCTTCCTGGACTGTCCATTTATTTTATTCCTGTTCTTATTTTTCCTTGTCTTTATCTTCCTATTCTACTGCCAGAGAGATTTTCTTAACATTATCTTCCGTTCTTTTATTAAGCTTTTCATTTCTGCTACTACATTTGAAATTTCTAAGGACTCTTTTTTTCACCTCTGAATTTTTATATTAGTTAATAAATTTTATAATAGGATTTTACAGTATCCTATTTTATAATGTCCTAGTCATGGTTCAGAGTTACAGTATCTTGTTTCTCTAATGATGTTAATGATAGTTGATGAGGGTTTTTATATTTTCTCCTCTCCGTATAAGTCACATTTCCATTTTGTTTTATTTCCATCTTTCTTATAGAGGATTTAGCCGATGCCTAGTAATCCTCAGGGGTCTGTTCATATTCGGGAGCGGGGGGGTCCAAAACTCTCAAAGTGGTGGGCCTGTGACATGGGCGGGGTTGTCGACTATGAACTTCACTGTAGTATCTGGACCATTTTCATAGGGGAATTCTCAATGTCGATATTTTTCAGTCTCTTTTCTTGGGTTATATATATATATATGTCTACGGCCATGCCACCCTGAATGTGCCCGATCCTGTCTGATCTCGGAAGCTAAGCAGAGTTGGGCCTGGTTAGTACTTGGATGGTCCCTAGTAGGCATAAAAATTAAAGAAAAAATAAAAAATAAATAAGGGATTGTAAACTGACAAGGTCCTTGCAATCTGTGAGGTCAACCAAGGGTTGCCTCACCTAAAAAAAATAAAATAATTTAAAAATATATATATGTATGCATATATATGTACACATATACATATTATGTAAATTGTATAACATAATGTTCTTAACAAAGAAGAAAACATAACGAGCCTTGATCTCCCTGACAAGATAATCCCTAATGATAGGAAAGCTAAAAGGCATTCATCCATCCATCCATCCATCCGTATATGTCTATGAAGGTTTTCTCACACCGGGCATGGGGCTAGGCACCGAGGGTGTAGCGCCGAACAGGTCAAAGTCCCTGCTCTCCTGGGAAACACACGTTAGTGTCTAGAGCAGCACCCTCCAATGGCCCTTTCCACGGTGATGGAATATTCTAGACCTGTGCAGTCCGACATGGTAGTTGCCGGTTCTCGACCGCATAAAACGTGGTTGGTGTGTCTGAGGAACCAAATTTTTATTTTTAATGAAAGCTGGAATTCGAATAGCCACATGTGGCTCGTGGTTACCAGCCAGGGCGGCCCTGACGGGGGGCGGGGTGCAGGGAACCTGCAGCTAACGTGGCTTCGGCCGGCCCGCCAGCTGCGGGCAAGCAGCCTCGCAGGAAGAGAAAGGAAATGCATCTCTTCCAAAGGAATAAATAAACATGGCCTCTTTCCCCAGCCGGCCCTGGAAGGCTGTTCTCTAAGCCCACTCACGTAGGAGGGGCCAAAAAGGACCCATCAAGCCCCCTTTCCCTAAAGAAAGCATGATTTTTATTTCTTGCAGATCAATTAAACCATGTGGAACACCTCATGGCTTTTTTCCCCTAGTAATGAAATCTCACCTCTGAGCGCCAATGCCTGGCCCACAGAACGCCTGCCTCCAACCAGCCTGAATTCATTCATTCAGTTTATTAAGCGCCCGTCGTATGTCAGGTGTTGCTCTGGACCCTGCGGTACAGCCGTGAACCAGACAGACCCGGGGATGGGAGTGGGGGAGGCTACAGTTGGCAATATTAAATAGGGAAGGTGTCTTTTGAGCGAGCTCTTGAGGGACGGGAGGGAGCGAGCCAGGTGGCTATCTGGGAGAAAAAGGCTCCGGCAGCGGGAACAGCCGTGCAAAGGCCTTGAGGCAGGAGCGTGCTGGAGCCATCCAGGAGCTGGACGAAGGCCAGTGTGGCTGGAGGGGGCTTCGTGTGGGAGGTGTGTCAGGGAGGTGAGAACAGGGGGGTAAGGAACGATGCGGGGGTGTCGGGTGGCACAGGGCCTTGTAGCTCAAGGTAGCCCGTCACTCCAAGTGACCTGTGATGGGGGGAGGGTCGTGAGCCGAGGATGGATGGGAACGGACTCAAATGCTAAGGTCTCTCTGGCGACAGGGCAGAATAAACAGGACAAGTGCAGGGTATTTTATTTTCCCCAAATCTACGCCTAAACACAGCCTGTGGGACATGGCTGAGTTTTACCAGAGGCTTAGACACAATGTGGGGTTAGGGAGCAGGCGGGGGACTGGGGCGTTATGCTCCGGATCGACTGAGCACGTGATTGGAAGTGAAGACTCTGAAGTCCCCTCATCCCGAAGGCCCCTCACGGCTTCTCACCACTGGAAGCCTCGGCTTGGGGCGCTCTCTAAAATGCTTCTCGGGGCTCTCCCCACCGTACCCCTCCTTTGTGTGCCCCAGTGACCCCGGAGACCCTCCTTCCATCGTCCGCTCCTCCCTGGCACCCCCATCTCTCTTTTCCAGCCTGATTAAACTATATATATATATTATATATATATATATTTTATATATATATATTATATATGTATATACACACACACATATATATGTATGTATGTATGTGTATGTGTGTGTATGTGTGTGTGTGTATATATATATATATATATATATATATATATATATATATATATAT
>NW_024343734.1:394199-434849 GCF_902729225.1 Pteropus medius | reverse complement strand
CCGTAGAAGTGTTGGACGGGAGCAGGGGTGGGGGTAGGGGCGGGGCCGGGGGGGGGGTTGGGTCCCCGAGAAGGAGGGGATGAAGACGGGGACACCAGGGTCTGGTGGACGAGGTGGCTAGGGCCTATCTAGACTCCTATATCAGAGAGGCGGGTCCTCAATGGATGCCCGCGGAAGGTGACCTCTGACCACCCCCTCCTTTCCCCAGATGAGATCGAGATGCTGGAGCGGCTGTGGCTCTCCGGGATCTGCCACAATGACAAAATCGAGGTGATGAGCAGCAAGCTGGACATCGACAACATGGCGGGTGTCTTCTACATGCTCCTGGTGGCCATGGGCCTCTCCCTGCTGGTCTTCGCCTGGGAGCACCTGGTGTACTGGCGCCTGCGGCACTGCCTGGGGCCCACGCAGCGCATGGACTTCCTGCTGGCCTTCTCCAGGGTACGAGGGAGAGAGGGAGGACGAAGGCAGGGATGGGGACACACGAGCAGGGGTGTCTAGGGACGGAAGGGACCCGGGTGGAGCTGCGGGAGAGGAGCGAGGGGCGTGGAAGGCACGTGGTCCCGGGCCTCCCGCGCTGACCCCACCGTGTCCCGCGGGCGCCCGCAGGGCATGTACAGCTGCTGCAGCGCCGAGGCCGCTCCGCCGCCCGCCAAGCCGCCGCCGCCGCCGCCGCCGCAGCCGCTGCCCAGCCCGGCGTACCCCGCGGCGCGGCCCACGCCCGGCCCCGCGGCCTTCGTGCCCCGCGAGCGCGCCGCCGTGGACCGCTGGCGCCGCTCCAAGGTCGCGGGGCCGCCGGGGGGCGCGGGCCTGGCCGACGGCTTCCACCGCTACTACGGCCCCATCGAGCCGCAGGGCCTGGGCGTGAGCGAGGCGCGCGCGGCGCCCCGGGGGGCGGCCGGGCGCCCGCTGTCCCCGCCGGCCGCGCAGCCCCCGCAGAAGCCGCCGCCCTCCTACTTCGCCATCGTGCGCGACAAGGAGCCGCCCGAGCCCCCCGCCGGCGCCTTCCCGGGCTTCCCGTCGCCGCCCGCGCCCCCCGCCGCCGCGGCCACCGCCGTGGGGCCGCCGCTCTGCCGTCTGGCCTTCGAGGACGAGAGCCCGCCTGCGCCCGCGCGCTGGCCGCGCGCCGACCCCGAGAGCCAGCCGCTGCTGGGGCCGGGCGCGGGCGGCGCCGGGCCCGCGGGGGGCGCGGGCGGCGGGGCCCAGGCGGCGCCCCCGCCGTGCCGCGCCGCGCCGCCCCCCTGCCCGTACCTCGACCTCGAGCCGTCGCCGTCGGACTCGGAGGACTCGGAGAGCCTGGGCGGCGCGTCGTTGGGCGGCCTGGAGCCCTGGTGGTTCGCCGACTTCCCCTACCCGTACGCCGAACGCCTCGGGCCGCCGCCCGGCCGCTACTGGTCGGTCGACAAGCTCGGGGGATGGCGCGCCGGCAGCTGGGACTACCTGCCCCCGCGCGGCGGCCCGGCCGCCTGGCACTGCCGCCACTGCGCCAGCCTGGAGCTGCTGCCGCCGCCGCGCCACCTCAGCTGCTCGCACGACGGCCTGGACGGCGGCTGGTGGGCGCCGCCGCCCCCGCCCTGGGCCGCTGGGCCCCCGCCCCGGCGCCGGGCCCGCTGGGCCCCCGCCCCGGCGCCGGGCCCGCTGCGGGTGCCCGCGGCCGCACCCGCACCGCCCGCGGGCCCCGCACCGCGTGCCCGCCCCACCGGCCCCGCATCACCACCGGCACCGGCGCGCCGCGGGGGTCTGGGACTTCCCGCCGCCCGCGCCCACCTCCCGCTCGCTCGAGGACCTCAGCTCTTGTCCCCGCGCCGCCCCCCCACGCCGGCTCACCGGGCCTTCCCGCCACGCGCGCCGGTGCCCGCACGCCGCGCACTGGGGGCCGCCGCTGCCCTCCGCGTCCCACCGGAGACACCGGGGCGGGGACCTGGGGACCCGCCGGGGCTCGGCACACTTCTCCAGCCTCGAGTCCGAGGTATGACGCGGCCCCGGGGGGTCCCACCGCCCCCTCGGTCAGCGCAGGCCACGGTCCGAGGGAGCACGCAAACTGGACAGGACCCGCGTGGGGTGGGAAGGAAAAACGCGGAACTGGCCGGAACCCGCCTGGAGCAGCGTCCTGCGCCTCCTCGCTTTCGGGGCACTGCGAGCCGGAGGGAATTTGGCCCCCCGAATCTCACCCTGCCTGAGAGCGAGGCGGCGGGGGTCTCGGAGCCCGCTGGACTTTTTTTTTAAACCCGACAAGGGCTTTTTAACGTCACCAGATGGGGCGGGAGGTGGGGCCGGGGTGTCACGCCACGCCCCACCCCTACGCCCGGGGCCGTGGCCCCCACATCACTGTGCAGCTCCCCGGCCCCAGCCACGCCTCCGGGGAAGCCCGTTTTTAACCTTTCATCCATCGGGACTCAAAACTGTGAGACACGTTCGCCAAACTGTGACCCTAGACCTCGGCCCCGCCATACAGAAACCCCTGACCCCAGACTGTGACATCCGACCCCTACTAATGGTCATCCGACCCCAGACTGTGACTGTTATTTAAAACTGTGACGAACCCAGACCGCGCCCCGACCAGACTGTGACCCTTGACATCCAAACGGGACACCCCCTTCCTCTTCACCCTCGGTTGCTTTTCCTGTTTGACCTGGACCCCGCCCCCAACCGAGCCTGCCCCGCCCCAGCGATGATCCCAATCTCCAGGGGCCCAAACTTCCCACCCTGTTGCACTTCACTACCAGCCCCAGGTGCCACCAAACACATCCTCTCCCAACTCTCCCAATCCAGCCCTTATTTATGACCCTTCAGCGATGACCCGGCAGACCCCCCCAAAGCCTCCTCTTCCCAGATCTCCAGCCGGGTCTGGAGCTGGGTCGCGGAGGGGAGGGTCCGAGAATCCACACTCACCACCCAACTCCCTTCCCACTTTCCCGTTCCACATTGCAGTGTTTGGAATAAAACATGTTTTTATGCCTCGTCAGTCCAAGTGTGAGCTCCGTGTCTGTCTCATCCCCTCAAACTTCTCCGGAGGAAACCGAAACAGCAAAGTCCAGAGAAACAGGGGGCAGCGAGGGGACTAGAGCGAGAGAACAGATACCCTGGAGGGAGGTGGGAGACAGAGACCCAGAAAGAGGCGGTGAGAAAGGACCCTAAGAAGAGAAGGGCCGAGAAGGGTCCGGGGCGGACAGAGACCTAGAGATATGGCGGACAGAGAACTCAGGAAAAATCCAGCATCGAAAGCTTTTAGGATTCAAGTCTAGGGTCCCATTCCTATGGCTACAGGCAACGAGGTTTGCGAGATGTTTAATATCCTGTTCGTGCAAGCGAGGACAGTGTCTAATGTATTCCAGCCAGTCCACATATTTCAAACATCGTTAATCTCACCAAGCAGAATTTATTTCTAACATTTCATTATGCCAATTAGCCAAACCCCTGGTGCTGATGGGCGATAAAGAGCCGAAGCACTTTTAATAGCTGCCTCCAGAGGGTGGACTTTCTGATTAAATGCTCGCTGACCATGGCTGCTATGCGAAGTCCCGGTTAGGCAACTGACTGCCCCGAGAGAGTATATTCGACCGACTGACTTACTCGTGATATCCTGTTTAAGCATTTTGAAGCAAATTACAGCCATCAACACAAGGAGGAGAGAAGAAACCGGCTTTATGTGTCCTCAGGGTGCAGAAACCCACGCTCCTTGCCAGTAAGAGCTCTTATTTGCATACATGAATAATCAATTAAGTAAAAAGAAGCGCTGGGAGCCAAAGATGGAGTCGAGGCTCGGAACCCCTCTGGTGGACGGGAACTTTGGCCTCCTCCAGAACTACAGCTCCCAGGAGACCTTGCCACTGCTCCGCGAAGAGCGCCCCAAAGTCTCGCGGCGGGCGTAGTTTCTTAGCGTCCACCGCAGGCCTCCGCCAGTAAATCGGGACGCTGTTACCTTGGCTTTCTTTCCCCGGGTGGACTTCAAAGGGGCGGGGAAGAGAGAGATCGAGAGAGAGAGAGAGAGAAAAAAAGAAAAAAAAAAAAGAGCAACCGGAAGTGACGCTCTTACCTCGCGCCGGCGGTGAGAGGCTTCGAAGATGGCGGCGCGCAAGGGTCGGAAGCGCACGTGTGAAAGCGAACGACCCATGGAGGCCGAGTCCCGCGATGCAGGGTCCGAGGGCCCGGCCCAGGTCTACCTGCCCGGCCGGGGACCGCCGCTACGCGAAGGAGAGGAGCTGGTCATGGACGAGGAGGCCTACGTGCTGTACCACCGAGCGCAGACTGGTAGGGCTGGGCCCCTGGACTCCTGGGTCCTGAGGAAGGAGGGGACTGGAATCCTTGGTCCTGAGGGGCTCAGATCCTGAGCCTTTCACAAGAGGCGCTCTGAAAGAGAAGACTGGGGTCTGCGAGGGGTGACATCACACTGGAAGGGGCTGAGATCCCACTGTCCCACCCTAACTTTCCAATCCCTCCTTCCCTCTCCAGGCGCCCCCTGTCTCAGTTTTGACATAGTCCGGGATCATCTGGGAGACAATCGGACAGAGCTTCCCCTTACACTTTACCTGTGTGCGGGGACCCAGGCGGAGAGCGCCCAGAGCAACAGGTGAGACCTGAAGTTTTCCCTGGACCAGGAGCCCAAGTCCCCGGCCCCTGACCACCTCAAGACCCAGGAGTCTGAGCCTCCCACTCCCCCTCTCCCAGGCAGGACCCAGGAGGTAGGGCTTCCAGCTTCTGCCTCCCTCAGCCCCAGAAACTGGGTTTCCAGCCTCCTTCCTCCGTAAGGATCCTGGCATCCAGCGCCTGTCACATCACACTTTCCCCAGATTAATGGTGCTTCGGATGCACAACCTGCATGGGACGAAGGCCCCAGCATCAGAGGACAGCGATGAAGAGGAGGAGGAAGATGAAGAGGATGAAGAAGATCGGAAGCCTCAGCTGGAGTTGGCCATGGTGCCCCACTATGGTGGCATCAACCGAGTTCGGGTAAATACGATGCCAGGAGCCTGCTCTACATTCTCTGGAGCATAGTGCGACCCCCTACCCGCCATGTCCATACTGGTGCCTCATGTCCTTCAGCTTTTGGGAAAGCCCTGGGCATGTAACTTTATGTATGGCTTGATAGATGTCTTCGCTATTTTTAATTGCCTCTTGGTACTATGGAGATGTTTTTTATGTTCCTTCTTCTTCTGTAAAACAGTACGAGTTACAAAACTTACCTGATATAATGAATGATAAGATGGAATAACATATAGATAATTATATAGCTGAAGTACAATTAGTTCAGGTGCTTAGAAACAGCTCTTGATTGTAGTACGAGATATGTGTTTTCTGTTATTTCTCAGGAACTGTTCTGAGTGGTGGGGTTACTTCTGTGTTTCAGACTTATAGCTTCTGATGAGATTGATGTGTGAACTGAACGGGATGACATGTGAACAGCACTTAGAGCAATGCTTGGCCCATGGTTCTTGCTGGGCATTCCATTAAAATAGCACTGTGTTTCAGATACTGATCTAGGGGGTTTAACAGGGAGCAAAAGGTCTCTGGCTCCACGCAACTTACGTGTTAGTAGGGGAAGGAGCAAGAAGCAGCTTAGTACACGTGTACTGTGTCAGATGCTAAGCATTGTGGAGAAAAATAAAGCCAAGGTAGGGAGTTAGGGTGTTCCTGGATGGGGTTGCTATTTTGAATAGTGTGGTCAGGGAAGTATTCACGGATAAGGTGCCTTCTGAACAGAGATCCACAGGAAGTGAACGAGTGAGCCAAGGATACCTGTGCCAGAAGATTGGCAGGCAAGGGAAGCACGTGCAAAGGCCCTGGGGTGAACTTGGCATATCCGAGGAGTTTTGAGGGAAGCTGGGAACACCGGTGCATCTAAAGCAGAATGGGCGAAGGGGAGAGTGATGAGATTTTGGGGGTGGACACAGATGAGACAGGTCGTTCAGGGCCGTGGCCTTTACTTGGGGAGAAATTGGGAGCCATTGGAGAGTTTAGAGGAAAAAACGGGATGTGACGTGTGTTTTAAAGGGATCCTTGTGGCTGCCGTGTTGACACTGGGCTGCAGGGAGGCAAGGGCAGGATAGCCCTATGGTAATTCCGGGGAAGGACGACATCAGCAGTAGCATTCGTGACCACACAGGTAGCGAGAAAGGGTTGGAAGCGGTGCGTTTTCAGTGGAACCGGCAGCATAGGTGGCTGGTGTGAAGAAGAAGAGACAAGTCGAGAGCATGTCCTCTGCTTCAGGGCCTGAATGGGAACACCGGGGCGAGTAGTAGGTTGCAGTCGACAGTGAGGAGCTTGGCTTTGGTCGTGTAAGTGTGAACGGTCAGTGAGATATGAACCTGGAGTTCGAGAGAGGGGTCAGGGCTAGGGGCCGCTGGAAACCGAGGCTGAACGGGATCTCCTAGCGAGCGAATGCGCAGAGCCGGAGACCCGAGGACTGGGGCCTGCGACTCGCCAGCGTTTAGAGGGTTACAGAGACCAAGGGTCTGAACACACTCCCTGGGGCCGGTGGGAATTACAGCCTCGACTCCCAGGAGTCTTGAAGTTTTGTTCTCCCACCATCACTGTCTCACCCACAGAGTGGGGAGTCGTTCCGGGTACCAAGCCAGTCTTGCAGGCCGTGATCTTTCCCCACAAAAGGTTCTGGGAGTTGTAGTTCCAGCCCCGGAGGTCTGAGGACCTGCGGTTCTGGTGCTCAGGGAGGCTAGCAGCTTTGGTCACCACCCTGAGCCTCCTGTCCCTCCCACCTCACTTCCCCGTCTTCCTACCCCTGCAGGTGTCGTGGCTGGGTGAGGAGCCCGTGGCTGGGGTATGGTCAGAGAAGGGCCAGGTGGAGGTGTTTGCACTGCGGCGGCTTCTGCAGGTGGTGGATGATGCCCAGGCCCTGGCGGCCTTCCTCAAGGATGAGCAGGCCCGCGTGAAGCCCATCTTTGCCTTCGCCGGCCACATGGGCGAGGGCTTTGCTCTCGACTGGTCCCCCCGTGTACCTGGTGAGTCTCGGGGTGCATACTTGGTCCCGGGGGCGGAAGGGAGCAGGGCCTGTGGCAGGGGTGGGTGCTGAGACTCCGGGGAGGGGCGTGAACTGTGGCCCCCTGGGACCAGGTGGTTTCCTGACTCCCTTCCCCAGGGCGCCTGCTGACCGGTGACTGTCAGAAGAACATCCACCTCTGGACACCTACCGATGGCGGCTCCTGGCACGTGGACCAGCGGCCATTTGCGGGTCACACACGCTCTGTGGAGGACCTGCAGTGGTCCCCAACTGAGGACACAGTGAGGGCGGGCTGGGTGCCTGGACACAGCGAGGGTGGGCTGGGCGCCTGGACACAGTGAGGGAGGGCTGGGCGCCTGGACACAGTGAGGGAGGGCAGGGTGCCTGGACTCCTGGGTCCTGGGGGAGGTGGGGGCTGGGGGTAGGTCCTGGCGAGGGGCCTACTACTAGTCCCTGGTCTCCGGGGTGGGGCGAGGGTCCCCAGGGTCACTCTGACTCCACCTTGTCCAGGTTTTCGCCTCCTGCTCGGCTGATGCCTCCATTCGCATCTGGGACATCCGAGCAGCCCCCAGCAAGGCCTGCATGCTTACCACCGCCACCGCCCATGATGGGGATGTCAACGTCATCAGCTGGAGCCGCCGCGAACCCTTCCTGCTCAGTGGTGGGGATGACGGGGCCCTCAAGATCTGGGACCTGCGGCAGTTCAAGGTACTTTTGCGGCCGGAGTGGCTCCTGCTTCTGGCAGCCACTGGGATTTGGGGTCTTCACTGTCGATGCTTTTGTACATCAGAGCTGGGAAGGCCCTTTGGGGTGTAGATGAGGAATTAGGCCCCGCAGGAGGAAGTCTTGTGCCTGGTATGGAGTCGTTCACTCTACAGCTGGAGAGGTGACAAGAGACAGAAGAGGCTGGGTGGTGGCAGAGACTACAATTCCCATCTGCCCGTGGGGGAACCATGGGTTTTATAGAAACAGCTGAGGATCGGAGCCCAGCTCACTCACTGCAGGAGAGGAAACTGAGGCACAGAAAGACTGAAGCAGATGTGACGTCAGGGCCCCGCTAAGAGCCGACTTCGCAGAGCTGAGAGGGGCTGTGGGCAGGAGAGATCGCCGCTTCCGGCACGCCTCTGCTCAACGCCATAACTTCCTGTGGCTCCGTGCCTTCTTGGGACCGCCACGTTGTAATCTTTTTTTTCCCCTCCAGTGTAATGGGTTCTATAGAATCAGCCCTGGAGAGGCTTCTAGAAATCGATTCCAGCCCCCAAGGCAAGCGCATAGCCAGGTCACTTGGCTGAGTCGATTGACCATTGCAGTGTTGGCCACTTCTCCAGATTAGGGCGACTGCCATTCCAGCCACACTTTGCTTTACGGAAAGTGTCTTCGTCCCCGGCATCGGCCGCCTCCGGAGCCTGTGGGTCCTGCTTCTTCCCCCGTTTTAAGGCCCTCGAATCTGCAGGGGGAGCACTCAGAGCCCCACACCCCCTTTCTGGGCGGGGCTTCTCACGTGAAACCACAGACCCCAGCAGCCCTGGGGATGTGACACCTTTATTACCAGCTGCACTTTGCCATCTGTGCCAAATGGGGAATCTGGGCTTGTGGGGGCTCAGCCTGGGTCACCCCAGAAGTCAGGCTGAGGTGCTCAGAGCCCCTGACTCCCGTCTTCCCACAGTCCGGCTCCCCGGTGGCCACCTTCAAACAGCACGTGGCCCCCGTGACCTCCGTCGAGTGGCACCCCCGGGACAGCGGGGTCTTCGCAGCCTCTGGGGCAGATAACCAGATCACACAGTGGGACCTGGCCGTGGAGCGGGACCCCGAGGCGGGCGACGCGGAGGCCGAGCCCGGGCTGGCGGACCTCCCGCAGCAGCTGCTGTTCGTGCACCAGGGCGAGACGGACCTCAAGGAGCTGCACTGGCACCCGCAGTGCCCCGGCGTGCTGGTCAGCACCGCGCTGTCCGGCTTCACCGTCTTCCGCACCATCAGCGTCTGAGACGGCCGACCGGGCCGGCGGCGTCCGGTCTGGCCTCACGCGTGGGGACCGAGGTCTGAGTCGGCTCCCCGAGGGGACTCGTTCAGATCTCGGCAGCTCTGAGCGCCACCGGGCCCTCTCCAGAGGACTTCGCTCGGCCCACTGGCTGCCGTGATGGATTGTCTGACTGACTGCCCTTTGAAGGGACTTGGTTGGGTCCCATGTGCTCCCCACCAGCCAGAGGACTCTGTTGGCTCATTTCCCAGGTGGGCCTGGTGTGGCTCGTGTTACTGTGGCTACTTTGCCACCTGTGGCACTTGGCTTGACCCTTTGATCTCTCTGCCTCAGGACCCAGTTCCGGCCTTCTGTCTCCCCCAGGCGACGCCAGTGCGTTACAATGGGGTGGGTTCCCCCAGCAGAATTGGACTTGGCCTCTGGTCTTCCTGCCAGCTGGGCCTAGCCAGGACTTCCCAGCAGGGAGCTGCATGGGCCTGCTCCCCTTCCCCCCATGCTGAAAGCAGGCGCTGGGGTTGGGGGAGGAAAGTCGGGGGCTCCTGAGAGGCACTAAAGACCGGGACAGGCCTTGATGTGTGTGCGACTCCTCCTTCTGGTCACTTCCCTATGAGGACACGGGAAGGGCAGGAATCCGGCACCTCCTCCATGCAGCCCAACCCTCAGCCTGGTTGGGTGCTACCCTGTGTGCCTTCCCTAAATTTTAGTCCATTGGGAACTCGCTCCGGGTCTATAGAGGGCATCTCACCTGTGGGAGGCCCCCCTTTTAAAGGCTTCATCTCAGAGGGAACCAGGGAGTCCCCATTTCTCTGTCCTATCACTGTCCCTTTTATTATAATCTCACCATTTCTTTGTCATCTGTCCCCATCTTTCTCTGTCTCATTTGGGTCCCTATCTTCCCGTGCCTCCTGGCCCCCACGCCGTCTTCCTGCCCCCTCCTCCCGTGTCCACACTCTGCCATAGTCTCCTCTCCAGCCTGCTTGGGCTGTGGCCCAGCTGCTTGCCTGGCCTGGCTGTCCTCCCTGGCTCCCCCTCTGCGGCTCTGAGCTGGCCCCACCCCCTACCCCCCTTCCGCCCAGGCCTCTGATCCGCCTATGGACACAGAGGTCGGGTGCCCGGCATAAGGCCCCTGGGGCCGAGGAGAGAC
Organism: Pteropus medius; assembly: GCF_902729225.1. Taxonomy (NCBI): domain Eukaryota; kingdom Metazoa; phylum Chordata; class Mammalia; order Chiroptera; family Pteropodidae; genus Pteropus; species Pteropus medius. The sequence goes on along the minus strand of NW_024343734.1, from coordinate 424,772 downwards.
CGCAGCCCCTCAGCACCCAGAGAGGAGCCCCCAGCAGAGGGCATGGGGGTGGGCTGCCCCCCCAGGTATGTGCCTGCATGCAGTCCCTGGGCAGGGGGCGTGGGCCTGAGAGCCATCCCACCTCCCCCCACCCCGTCCCTCCACCCTCCATCCTCCCTGCCTGGGCGTCTCTGCGCCCACACCCCCACCCCGTCCTCACTGTTCCCCCTCGGGGCGGTCCCATCTTACCCTCGGTGACAGAGTCCAGCCCCAGAACGACCTCTCCCCACAGGTTCGGTACCTCCAACTTTGACCCATCTGCATTTTCTGCCCTTTGCCATTGCCCCCCCATCCTGTCTCAGCAGAGCCTGTCGCCCCGTCTGTCCCGTCCGCTGGCCTCTGTCTTCACGACTCCATCTCCCCTCTCCGTTCCCGACACGATCTCCCCTTTCATCTCCCAGTTGCTCGTCTACCTGTTTCTTCCCCTCTTCCCCTGGGCCTCTGTCCCGTCTTTTGGTGTCTGCACCCCCGTCTCTGCCCCCTTCTCTCTGCTCCGTCCACCCACCATCTCTGTCCTTTCTGCTTTCTCGGGCTCCCTCTCAGCACCCCCCTCTCTCCCCCACCTCAGCCCTTGTCTGTCTGTCCACAGTCTCTGCCCAGACCCTATTGGGAGGTGGGGGGCAGGGGGAACACCCAGGGTCTCAGGGGAAGAATGTGGAAGTGTGTTTCTTTGGGGGCGGGGAGGTCAGCCCCGGGGACAGGGCTGCTCGGCCCCAGATTAGACAGTGACTTTGACACCAAGTTAACGCACCTTAAGCCCCGTGTCTCCTTTATATGGAAACATTAAGCTGCTCGCAGGTCAGTGGGAGGGTGGGGTGGGGGACTCCAGGCTCTCGAGCCTTCCTTCCCCTCCCCCTGCCTTTGCAGGGAAGTGGGGCCCTGAGCCCAAGTTGCATCCACCCCTGAGAGTGGGGCTACGCTGGATGCAGAGAAGGCCCCCCAGAGGCGGACACCCCCATCTGCTCTGTGGAGTGGAGAAGGTCACAGCCACCTCGCAGGGCTGAGAATGGGTGCAAGGACTTAGGAGGCATTCCTGGGTTGGAAAGGCTCGGGGCCCAGACCGGCGCCCCATCCCTGCTCTGCATGGGTCTGGCCAGGTTTCTGAGCCCGTTCCCCAATCTGAACCAGAACAATGACCTTGACCTCCCAGCGTCCTGAGCTGTCAAGGTGAGCGGCGGGCTGCAGACAGATTCCTGAGGAGCTTGCCTCGAGGCCCTGGACACAGTAGGTGTTCAGGAAACAGGAGCGCGCTCAATGAGGTCGTCGGTGGTTTGTCCCTCAGGCTTTGGCACACAGCCGGGATGGGGATCCGGGGTTTGCCGTCCTCCGGGTCAGGAGCCTGACCCAAGAGACAGACCTCGGCAGCTCAGCTTGGTTTCCCGTGAACAGCAAAGTCCCCAGGGTTGTGCTTAGGGGCGAGCGGGTGTGAGGAGGCCCAGCCTGGAGCGGGGGCTGGACGCCAGCCGGCTTTCCCCTTACCCTGTCTTCGGTGGCTTCTGAGGGGTTCTAGTGCACAATGGGGACTTCCCGGCAGGACAGAACTGCATAGGTCAAGATCGGAGCCTTGATTTTGACGTTGAACATGACCCTTTCAGCGATTAGTCTGCCTCCCCTTTTTTGAAGAATGCCCTAACCCTCGGAGTCTAAAAAGAGAGTTGGGCTCCATCGTGGGTGCTGGACACAGCCAGGCCCGGAGCTGCAGCCGCAGCTTGGCCCCTGGGATCGGCATAGTAAACCCCAGGTGGCGGGCGATCCAGTGGTCATGGACAGCAGGTGCTGAGCCGGGGGTAGGGAATGAGCCATTGGTATGGAACTTGACATTGACCAACAGCCCTCTCTCCAGATTGAGCAGTCCCCCAGCTCTGCCAAGAAGTTCATGAGGATCCCAGAACCTGTCACAGTGCATACATAGGTTCTTGGAAAATATTGATGGAACCAGTATGCAAATTATTTCACCCCTAGCCGAGAAAGGTCCCGAAAGTCCTTCCACTTCAGTGCCAGATGTCCCCCTGCAGCTGCTGGAGGGCGTTGAGGTCTGCAGGTGCACCCCCGCCCCCTTCTCTGCCTTGTCAAGTTGCTGAGAATCCCTCCATTTTGCAATGAGACAACTAAGGCTCAGGGAGGAATATGACCTGCCACCAGTCAGTCATAAGACTAGTAAGTGGCAGAGCCAGTATTCAACCCAGAACTGCCTGATTCAGAAGCCCAAGGTCTTTCTTCTGTAGCCTCTTCCTTTCAAGGTGGCAGTGTTTTATCCCCATCCCACAGATGAGTAAACGGAAGCTCTAGAAAAGGAAGCCAGTGGTCTCAAGGCACACAGTGGGTCAGCAACTGAGCCTGCTTGTATGGCCGGAGGACCCTTCCTGACCGATGAAGCCCAATTTCCCTATTTTACAGTTGGAGAAACTGAGGCTCAAAAAGACACGACCAAGGTCTGAGGGGCACGGTTTTTTGTTGTTGTTGTTGTTGTTTTTGGTAACGATTTTATTGAAATGTAATTCACATACATACAACTCACACGTGAAAGTGTGCGATTCAAGGGGTTTTAAGTATATTCGTGGAGTAGCGCGACCATCGTCGCAATCGAGTTTAGAACATTTTCATCTCAATGTCCTCCGGCTGCAGTTCCCAGCTCCCATCTCCCCAGTCCTGGGCACCACTAGTCTACTTTCTCAATTTATGGATCTGCTCATTCTGAACATTTGATATAAATTATATAGTATGTGGTCTTTTGTGTCTAGCTTCTTTCACTTAGAATGTTTTCAGGGTCCCCCCGTATCGTAGTGTGTGTCAGTGCTTCATTTCATTACCGGGGAGTTATTCCCGTATGTGGACATAACCACATTTTATTTATCCATGTATCAATTGTTGGATATTTAGTTTGTTTCCATTTTTTGGACTATTGTGAATAACGCTGCTATGAACATTTGTGTACAAGTGTTTATGAGAACACATTTCTCTCCGGAAATATTTAGGAGTGGAGTTGCTGGATCATATGGCAACTTTTAAACATTTAAGGAACTACCAGACTTTTGAGGAGAGGGGCTAGTTTCTTGGTGTCCTCGTCAACACTTAGGTTCTGGTTTGGGGCTTTGTATTTTACATTATTATAGCCATCCTCAGTAGGTGTGAAGTATCTCAGCGTGGTTTTGATTAGCATCCTTGATGGCTAATGAAGTATCCTTTCGTGCACATCTTGGCTGGTACATCTTTTTTGGAGAAATTTCTAGATCATTCGCCTACTTTTAAACTGGCTTGTCTTTATTATTGAATCACGAGGACTCTTTATATATTTGACATACAAATTTCTTAAATACGTGATTTGCAACTATTTTTTCCCATTAGTGGATTCTCTTTTCACCTTGTTAGTGTCCTTTCAAGCACAAAAGCTTTTAAGTTTGATGAAGTTCGGTTTATCTTGGTTTCCCCTTTTGTTGCTTGTGTTTTCTGAGCCTGTTTTGAAAAACAAGTAACCTCGGAGCTCCAGCTCCTCTCGCCATGCTGACTCGGTGCTGAGAGGCAGTCATCTCTTAGTTACCGAGTTTTGGACTCTGGAGCCAGACAGCGAGCGTGCAAGTCCTGGCTTACTCAGCTGTGACCTTGGGCAAGTTAGGCATTCTGTGCCTCGGCTTCATCTGTGAACTGGCGCTCGTGTCTGCAGTGCTGTGAGGCATGAGGCTCCTAAGGCCCAGGGAGCACACGCGCAAGGGCCCACCCGTCCCTGGCACCTCTGACGTTGCTACCCACATCTTGTCCCTGCAGGTTCGGGGCGCCTGCCCCCCACTAGGACAAGTGGAGGGGGTGTCCCCGCCCAATGGGCCTGGCCAGGGCCCTGCGCCGCCTTAGCGGCGCCCTGGAATCGGGGGACAGCCGGGCAGGCGATGAGGAGGAGGCCGGGCCTGGGCTGTGCCGCAATGGGTGGGCACCATCGCTGTCGCCGGTGGGGCGTCGCCGCGGGCGCTTCGTCAAGAAGGATGGCCACTGCAACGTGCGCTTCGTGAACCTGGGCGGCCAGGGCGCGCGCTACCTGAGCGACCTGTTCACCACGTGCGTGGACGTGCGCTGGCGCTGGATGTGCCTGCTTTTCTCCTGCTCCTTCCTCGCCTCCTGGCTGCTCTTCGGCCTGGCCTTCTGGCTCATCGCCTCGCTGCACGGCGACCTGGCCGCCCCGCCGCCGCCAGCGCCCTGTTTCTCCCACGTGGCCAGCTTCCTGGCCGCCTTCCTCTTCGCGCTGGAGACGCAGACGTCCATCGGGTACGGCGTGCGCAGCGTCACCGAGGAGTGCCCGGCCGCCGTGGCCGCCGTGGTGCTGCAGTGCATCGCCGGCTGCGTGCTCGACGCCTTCGTCGTGGGCGCCGTCATGGCCAAGATGGCCAAGCCCAAGAAGCGCAACGAGACGCTCGTCTTTAGCGAGAACGCGGTGGTGGCGCTGCGCGACCGCCGCCTCTGCCTCATGTGGCGCGTTGGCAACCTGCGCCGCAGCCACCTCGTCGAGGCCCACGTGCGGGCCCAGCTGCTGCAGGTGCGGGGCCACCCCGGGGGCGGGCCGCTGCTGGGGGTGGGGGGCCGGAAGGGGCCTTCGCGGAGTGGGGACCCCTAGCGGATTGTGGGAGATGTAGGCCTGATGGCGAGGTGTGCGTGGGGCCTGGAGGGCGCGTGGACTACAGTTCCCAGCAGTCCCTCCGGAAGGGACCTCCCCGGTTCCGTCCCGGATCAGCTTCAGGAGATGTAAACCCGAGAGAGAGGGCGATCTGTGAGCAGCTCTTCCTGGAGGCTGAGACTTGAGATAGATTTTTGAGACATAAAGAGCTTCCTAAGGCTTGAGGATGAGCCCCCGATGGGGTTGTGGGAAATCTAGACCTGAGAGGGCCACCCTGGCCTGTTAAGGCTCTGAACTGCAGTTCCCAGAAGCGTCCGGGGACAGGGAAAGTGCCCCGTGGGTGGTCTGAGGCGTTGATGTAGTTTTTGCCCGCGGTGTAAACCACGGCTGGGGTTTACAATTCCCAGAGGCCTGTGACTTGAGGCCATGCCCCTGTGGGTTGTGGGAGATGTAGGTCCCAGGATGGGTGCAAGAACACAGTTCTCCATGGCCTCTGGGCACGGGGTCCTGCAGCTCTTGTGGGAGACTTCTTTCCCCACGCCAGGAGCCCACTGTCTCCCACCAGCCTCCTGCTCGGAGGAGTACAGGGCCGGGGCTGGGAAACTCAGCGGTAAAACAAAAAACAACTACAACTCCCATGGGCTCCTGGGATAGTAGTGGGCTCGCTCCAACGCTCTGCAAAAGGCGCTTTCGCGTTTCTGAATTGTGCTCAAACTGCCCAAATTCTGGGCAGTACCTAGCTGCCCTTGGCCAGTAGACACTTAACCCTGGGCTGAGGTTGGACTTAGGTTAAGAGGGAGGATGGGATGGTGGTGGGAACCACAGCTCCCAGCAGCATCTGGGGTCTCCAGGAGACAGGTGGGAGAGAATGGGTCCCCAACCCTCACCTCTGTCTCCTGCTTGAGACGTCAGGATTCCTGACTAGGAGGGATACTGTCTCTCCCAGAAGTCTCTGTGGCCTGTGGGGGTAGGTATGGAACCAATGGGTAGGTGGACAAAACCGACCTGGGCTGGGGACCGCATACCCACAAACACAAACGCGCATATACACCACGGGGTGCAGGGCTTATAGTTGGTTTGGGGGTGGGGCTGTGCGAAGAGCTGGGGGCGTAAGCCAAAGCAGTGGTGGAGCACAGGATATGGGACCTAGCTTGGAATCCTGGTTTATTTTCCCCTGGCCGTATATTAAAAGCCATTTTTTCTCTCCCTCTTCTTCTCCAATTGCTGGTCGGATGTGATTCTTCTGTTTCTTTAACTTCATCTCTGCCTTGCTGATTTCCGTGGCTCTCTGTCAATATCTCTCTGTCCCTCTTCCTCTCTCCTGTCTTTCTCTTCCTCGGATTTCTATCCCCAAATCCTCTCTGAGTCTCCGTTCCCTCTTTCTCTGGGCCTCCGTCCTCCTCTCTCTGGGCCTCCATCCCCCTCTCTCTGAGTCCGTATATTCACCCACCGCTGGTCTCTGCTCTTCTCTTCGTCTGCATCTCCATTCCTCTCTCTCGCCATCTCTCTCTCTTTCCATCTCCATGCTCTCCGCTGTCTGCCTTTGGCCCTGTGCCTTTCGCGGCAGCCTCGAGTGACCCCGGAGGGTGAGTACATACCCCTGGACCACCAGGACGTGGACGTGGGCTTCGATGGCGGGACCGATCGCATCTTCCTCGTGTCTCCCATCACCATCGTGCACGAGATTGACTCGTCTAGTCCTCTGTATGAACTAGGACGTGCCGAGCTGGCCCGGGCCGACTTTGAGCTAGTGGTCATCCTCGAGGGCATGGTTGAGGCCACGGCTATGACCACACAGTGTCGCTCTTCGTATCTCCCTGGCGAGCTGCTCTGGGGCCATCGTTTTGAGCCAGTCCTCTTCCAGCGTGGCTCCCAGTACGAGGTCGACTATCGTCACTTCCATCGCACTTACGAGGTCCCAGGGACACCGGTCTGTAGTGCCAAGGAACTGGACGAATGGGCAGAACGGGCTTCCCACAGCCCCAAGTCTAGCTTCCCCGGCTCTCTGGCTGCATTTTGTTACGAGAACGAACTTGCTCTGAGCTGTTGCCAGGAGGATGAGGAGGAAGAGGAGGCCAAGGAGGGGGATGAGGCGGAGGCAGAAGATGTGGCTGCCAGCCCTCGTGTACTCACACCAACCCTGGCTCTGACCCTGCCCCCGTGATGCCAGCTGGACACCCCGATTTGTATCCCCTTCCCAGAGATAGCAAGATGGCGAGATCGGGCCCTCACCTGGGACATGGACAGTGTTCCCCAAGACCAACGGACCTGCTGGGTAAATTATTAGCTGGCGAAGTTCTGCCACGCCTAGTGGACCCACCGCGGACATACCGGATCTTAATTCCTCTGCGTTCCGTGCTCCCTTCTGAGACCCCTTAATCAGCTTGATTCCTGAGTCTCACCAGAGCTAAGGGATCCAGAATTCTGGCCCACCCAAGAGGCGAGGGCTGGTGGTTCTCGATTCTTCTACATGGCTGGCTCGAATTGTTGAGCAGGGTCAGGAATCAGTGGTATAGACCTCTTCTGGGGGCGGAAGTCAGCGGTTCAGAGCAGCAACAGAGATCAAGAGTTTCTAGGTCTAGGTTGACCTAAGATTCAAAGGACTGTTCCTGTTAGGCTCAGTCAACCAAGTATCAAGTCGTTTTTTTCTAGATCACCTAAGGAAGGAAAGTTATGGAATGCTGCATGCATTCAAGACTATCTTGATTGACCAAAGGCAAGAAATGTTGACCGCAAGTCAAGAAAAGACGTGTGGTTCCAGAAAGCCCATGTTTTAAGATTCTGTGAATCTAGATTGACCTCAGAGGCAAGCGGTGGTTCTAGAACAGGTTTGACCTAGAGAGTAGAACTACTCCAGAAACTAAAGAGTCGTGTTTCTAGAATGCACAACACAATGGCGAGTCTGTGGGTCTGGAAGGACTGAAGTGACACGTTGGGAGTTCTCGATGATAGGTGTCTTCAGACCACTGGTCGAAGGACATCGAAGCAAGGGGATAATCAATGCTTCTAAATGATCCACAGTGTTTTTGTTTGTTTTTAAGTGCCATTCTAGAATGTCCAAAGGAATCAAGATTCTGTGGCTCTACATTGACCACAGAGTCAGGGAAGGAGTAGCAATCCTAGATGTCTGAGATTAACTGGTTCCAGTTTGCCCAAGAGAGTTGAGAATCTCGATGATTCTAGATGACTTCTTTGTGGTTCTGTAATGCCAAAAGAATCTGAGGCTCCAGGGATCTCGAGTTGTCCATTTTCAAAACCCGAAAGTTCTAATCAGCTCCCAGTCCTGGACTCAGGACTTGACAGGCAGCGTTTCTGGGTGGACCTAGAAGGTGAGGGTCTGGGGCAAGACCCTGTGGGCAATGGCTAGTTATCAGGCAAGGGAAGGGAGAGGCCCAAGGCCGGTGAGTCGACAGTGCTCTGGAATCCTACACCTAGTGATGTGTGTCTATTTCTTAAAGATGTTATACATATGTGTATTATATATATATAATATAAATACAGATATCTATTTATTTTTCCTGTGATTCCTACAGGAGGGTTAGAAACAGAGCTCGAGCTAATTGGAATGGAGTCCTTTACAAGGATCCAGGAAGCTTTGCTCTAAATCTCAACTCCGCCCCAACGTACTGTGTGACTTTGGGCAAATCACTCCCCTCTCCTTACCTCAGTTTCCCCATCTGTAAAAATGGGGCATTGGAACTTGATCTTCTCCAAGGGCCTTTCCACCAAGATGATTCCTCACTTCACTGAGAGTGGGGTGCGGATCCTAGATATTGCCCAGCTCTCCCTGATGTTAGAACGCATGGCCTCCCAGGGGCAACTGGAATGGGAGATGCTCTTGGAGGCCAGCCTTGAACTTGAAGGTCTGAATGACAGGGCTGGCCACGGGTATCGTGGGCTAAGTCGAAGGGCCAGAATCACCTCCGTAGTCCACCTTGGGTGGCAGTGGAAGGAGGGGGTAGCTCCGAATGCCAGGGGAAAGTATGTATTCAGGGGGAGACTTGTCCCCTAGATTAAACCACTGGGAGCCCTGGTGTGTCTGTGAGTGTGTTTCTGGGGCATGGGTCCTCGGGCCTGGCCCCCGCCCATGCTGCTGTCTACCTAAGTGCCCAGCAGGCTGGGAGCCAGCCACAGAAGGAGCCAGTACCAGTGAGGACACGTTCCCACCGCTGTGACCCAGGACCGAGGGCAGACATGGCCACTGCCTGCCCAAGTGCTGCAGCAACCCTGGTCCCCCCTTCTTGCTCCCCCTCCTCCTTTTATCCTTCAGAATCCCCACGTAATAACCGGATGGGATTAATTAGCTGGCTGCAATCCCAGCTACGGGTGTCTGGGGTAGGGGACTGGGGGCCATGGAAACTAGGGATGGAGAAGGATATTAAGCTGGAGGTGAAAGGACAGGCAAGGGTTCTGTTTGGAAGGAGACAGTGGGGTCAGGGGCTGGCACAGCCCGGGTTTCCACTGAGAGGGCAGGGTCTGGGCTACTCATAAAGGTCAATGAGAGGATTACGAGGCTCCGTTTCTAATCTGCCAGCTTAACCAGGTCCTGGCCCTGAATCTGTCCCCACCTGCCTTGCCCAGGGACGGTGAATGAGGACGAGGCCCAGACACCACCTCAGACCCAATTAGGGACTTGCCCTGATAAGGGTGCCCAGGTTCTCCATCCTGGCCAGGGCCCTGCACTCGCTTTTGCCTGCGACGAGGAATGGGAGTGAGAGGCTGGGGAGGAGGAAGAGCCGCAGATGTGGGAGGATTCTGAGAGGAGGGAGGAGTTTAAGATCAAGAGTTTGAGAGGAGGGAGGAAGCCAAACTGAGGCGAGTTGAAGAGGAGGGAAGGGGCTCTGAGAAGGGCGAAGGAATCAGGTGGGAGGGTGCTGAGGAAAGGGGAGCTGTCATAGGGGAAGGATGCTAAAGGAAGGGGAGGAGTTTGGGGGTGAGAGGGAGGAGCTTGAGGGGCAGACGGCGCCAGGAAGGCGGAGCCTGTGCTTTCACTATATTTAGCCTTTCCCTATTGGCCCATTATCCTTGGCAGATACCAAAAAGCGTAGCATTTAGAAGGAAGAACAAGTGTTGGTTCCACCACCACTCCTTGACTCTGAAGAGGCTGAGGTGGATGGGGTCATGGTGGGGGTAAGAAAAGGGTCTGGAGTTCGGAGGACGGAGGCCGAAGGAAAGGTGAACCAAAGCTGCTCCCAGTTGCGTGGCAACCGCTGCCGTCAAAAGCCAGTTTGGCCTGCTGGGAGGCGTGGCTCACAGAAACAACCCGCAGCTGTGGCCCCGCCCCCTGGCAACGAGACTAACAAAGTACGGCCCTCCCAGCAACAAATAACTAGAAACGAGGCTGGTTGAATCAGTATCCTAGTGCCCACAGCCCTCGCGCAGGCGCAGTCCTCTTTGCTGCCGCATAGTTCCACCTCCATGCGACTCCTTTCCGAGGCTTCTCATTGGCGGCCTAGCCAGCCAAGTGACTTCTTTTGTTTCGGAGGCGGGGCTCGGCCCCCTGTCCGCACTCCGATTGGCCCCAAAGACCGTCTACCTCCGGCCGGACTTGGCTACGTCTGTTCCTTGTGCGCTTATTGGCCCTGGAGGATGGCCCTTCGGTGTCGGGGGCGGAGCAGACGAGAGGGCCTGCAGTGGATTGGACGGTGTCAAAACGAGGGGCGGTCCCTACTGGCGGGGCGGTTGGGAGGCGAAGGGAGAGTCTTTTCGGCGCTGAGGACTGGCGCTGAGGAGGCGGCGGTGGCTCCCGGGGCGTTTGAGCGGGCTCATCCGAGCCCGCGGGCCAACGCGGATCCAGGCCCGACCGGCGGGACCGCCCCGGACTCCCCGCGGGCCTTCCTAGCCGCCATGGAGGACGGCGTCTATGGTAGGTCGGGGAGGGGTGGGGCCGGCCGCGGGCGGATGGAGCCTTCGGTCACGAACGTTCCGCTGCGAACGTTCCCCGCGGCGCGCGCCTGGCGCAGCCGTTCGGCCCCGTCGTAGCCGTCTCGCTTTTGTGTGGCTCGGGATGGGCTTCCGGCGAGGCCCGAGAGCGGGGCGTTCCAGGCCATTGTTTGGGCCGATCCTGTTTCCGGTGGCGGCGGGAGGGGACGGGATGGAGCGGCGGAGGCGAGGCCGGGGCGGAACCTTCCCGCCGGAGGGGCCGGGCGAGCCCAGTGACTGCTGGGAGCGGGGAGGGGGGCTTCTGGGGGCGGCGGGGTCGGGGAGAAATCTCGGGGGCTACGGAGATCCCGTTAAGATCGGGGCCTTTGACACCCCGCCCCCTTCCCCAACTCTTACGTGCTGTCATCAGCTTCCCCTGCCGTAGCTACTTTTCATGGACCCAGGAGTCCGGACACCCAGGTCCCCAGCTACTTCGCCAGGAATGGAAGCAGAAAACCAAGGCCTCAGCCCCTTTCCAAGTAATGGACCCAGCATTTCAGGCTTCCAGCCCATTCTTCCCCCAGATCTAAGAGTTCAGGCTCCTAACCCCTTCTTCCCCCAGGACTCAAGAGTCGAGGTCCCCAGCCCTTCTCCCCCTGGAATTCAGGAATCCGGGTCCCTACCCCTTCTTCCAGCAGACATAGGAGGCCAGACCCTCACTTTCATCCTCCCCCTGAACCTAGGAGTCCTGCCATCCCTCAGATTGCAGGCATCCAGGCTCACAGGCCACAGAACTGACCTCCAACCCCTGACCCACAGAGCCGCCAGACCTGACTCCAGAGGAGCGGATGGAGCTGGAGAACATCCGGCGGCGGAAGCAGGAGCTGCTGGTGGAGATCCAGCGCCTGCGGGAGGAGCTCAGTGAAGCCATGAGCGAGGTGGAGGGTCTGGAGGCCAATGAGGGCAGGTGAGGGCTGAGGTGGGGAACTCGGGGGCCGTGGCCCCAGGTCCGAGCCAGGGATGCCCAGGCATTGACCCTCCATCCCCCTACTCTTTGCCCCTGCAGTAAGACCTTACAGCGGAACCGGAAGATGGCAATGGGCAGAAAGAAGTTCAACATGGATCCCAAGAAGGTGCCTGGGGCCACAGGGCTCGACTCGTCCTGTCGGACATCCCAGCGGGGTTCTGGCACCTCCAGGTCTCAGAAGTGTGGTGGCTGAAGGCCCGCTTTAGGCGGAGAGACTTGGTCCGAATACCTGCGTTTAGATATTGGCTGTCCGTTCGTTCTCTGAGCACTAATCAGGTGTCCCAGCCTCTGACCTTTGCTGGACCTGTGTCTTCTGCAAAGGAGGTTGCCTAGTGCTATGATGGGGAGGTACAAGGGCTGTGGACACTCCGAGAGGGGGGGTCTAGTGGAGTCAGGGAGAGGGCTTCCCGGAGGAGGGGAGATTCAGGTCAGGTTGGAAAGATGAGTCGATGTTCACAAGGTGGAGGAAAGATGTTCGTTCATTTAGTCATTCATTTTATACCCATTTCCTGAGGCCTCCCTTGGGAGGCAGTGCTGGAGGCTCAGAGAAGAGTTTGACCCCATCTGGCCCCCAGGGAGCCCCTTGACACAGATACCACAATTCAGAGTAAGATAGCGCTATAATAGGGGTCCTCATGGCATCGGGAGACCAAAGAAGGCCCCAGTCCGGCCTGAGACTTGGCCCTCACAGCCCTTGACAGACTGCTGTCTGCTGACACTTTCTCACTTTATTCTTCCTGCCCAAAGCGATCGTAGTTTGTTTAGTCACTCAACAAACATTCACTGAGCTCTTGTTCTTTGCTGGACCCTGCTTTTGGTGCTGGAATTAACCAGGCAAAGGCAGAGGGAACAGTAGGTGCAAAGGTTATGAGGTGGGGGTAGGGGAATGGTATTTAAAGACCTGCGAGCAGCCTGGAGATGACACCTGGCCCCGTTGAGCGTGGGGGTGGGTCCAGGTGCCGTGGTTTCCGGGAACATACTGGGGAGTGGCTCTCTCAGTACTGAGACCCGGCCCCCACCCCCAGGGGATCCAGTTCTTGGTGGAAAACGAACTTCTGCAGAACACACCCGAGGAGATCGCCCGCTTTCTGTACAAAGGCGAGGGCCTGAACAAGACAGCCATCGGGGACTACCTGGGGGAGAGGTGAGACCCCTTCCTCGCTCCTCCAGGCCTCTCCCCACAGCCCCCTGCACCCAGCCCCTGCCCTCACACTGCCAGCTCCTCTGCCAAGGACAGGCCCTGACTGACACAGGGGCCTGGGGAGCCCGGGACCATCTGGGGAAACTGGGGACTGTCTGTGAGCATCTTGGGGGCATGGGGACCTTCTATGAACATCTGGGAAGTGTGGGAACCAGCCATTTATGTATGGGGCCAGTGGGGAGCGTCTGAGTGTCATGGGACCATGAGAACTGGGAACCGTGTGTAGACAACCAGTGCATTTGGGACTTGTGGGGACAGCTAGGAAGTATGGGCATTGTCAGTGGGTCTCTAGGGAACACAGAGACCCCCCCCCCATGGACATCTGGGAGCGTGAGGGCCATCTGTGCCCATGTGGGGTGTATGGCGACCATCTAGAAGTCTAAGGTGCCTAAGATTGCACATCAGGAGTATATGGGGACCGTCTGTGGATGTTGGGGAATTTGGGGATACTCTGGGCACCGCAGGTGCCTGGGGACCATCTGAGTGGGGTGCATGGAAACAGTCTGGACGTCTGAAGTATGCAGGACTATCTGTGGGCGTCTGGGGTGCTTAGGGGTTGTGTAGACATCTAGGGTATGTGGAATTTTTTGGGTACAGGATATGGGGACTGTCTGTAGATGCCTAGGAACCATCTATGGGCGTTTGGGATATGTAGGGACTGGACATCTGGGAGACGTGGGGGCCCCTCTAGGTGCTCGGAGACCATCTGTGGACATCCGAGGTGTGTGGGATTGTCCGTGGACATCTGGCATTGTGGGGATCGTTTTTGTGAAGGGCCACCAAAGCAGGGTCATGGCAACCCGCGGTCCTCACGAGGGTGTGTTCTGAACGTCCCTGCCCCCGTGCCAGGCCTGCGATGGCCCAGGCCAGAACTTTCGTCCGCTGTAGAGGCAGCTGTGATGCCAAAGAGGCGGCACAGCCTCCCCAGAGCCCTGTCCGCTCCCACCTCCCCAGACTCCTTCCTGTGAGTGACTTTGTCCCTGTCCTCCCAGGGAAGAGCTGAACCTGGCAGTGCTCCACGCCTTTGTGGATCTGCACGAGTTCACCGACCTCAATCTGGTGCAGGCCCTCAGGTGAGAGGGGTGGGCTCAGAAGGGCAGCAGCGAGCGTGCCCGCCAAGGCTTTCCTTACAAGCGACGACGCCTGCTCCAAACGAAACCAGAAACAAAAGCTAGGGCACCGGTGGGCTCGCGTAGCACAGAAGTCCCCGGTAGGGCTTCCTTCAGGTATAGCTGTATCCAGGTGCTCAGATGGTGTCAGGTCAGCTCTCTGCAGATCCTCCCGCATGAGACCAGGCCCCTAGCAACCTCCAGGCCTGGTTAGCAACCTTCGCAGGAAGAATGCATGTCCCCTGAGCATGCCAGAAGTCCCACGGTCCGTGCTCCCTGGCCAGGTGGCATCAGGCGTCCAGACCTAAAACAGCTCTGAGGCTGTGAGACTTGGCGCACTTACTGACGGGTTCCCAACACGGGGACCGGGAGTGGGGACAGCGCTCTGCCCGTCCTGGCTGCCATACCCGGCCCTCTCTCACCCAGGCAATTTCTGTGGAGCTTCCGCCTCCCCGGAGAGGCCCAGAAGATTGACCGGATGATGGAAGCCTTTGCACAGCGGTACTGCCAGTGCAACCCCGGGGTGTTCCAGTCCACAGGTGGGGCCTGGAGCCCGGTGCCGGGGGCGGGGGGGCGGGGAATGGGGCTCACACACCCATGTCGTCACCGCCCTGCTCTCTGCCACAGACACGTGCTACGTTCTGTCCTTCGCCGTGATCATGCTGAACACCAGCCTGCACAACCCCAACGTGCGGGACAAGCCGGGCCTCGAGCGCTTCGTGGCCATGAACCGGGGCATCAACGAGGGCGGGGACCTGCCTGAGGAGCTGCTCAGGGTCAGGCCCCCTCCTCCGCTCCCCACACCCCTCGGCCCGTCCCTCTTCCTGCCACAGACCCTCCCCTCGTGGGTCCCGCAGTGCCTGAGCCCTCTGCCTGGGAATCCGCCCTGCCGCGGGCGCTGTCACCATGCCATCCTGTCCTTTCTCCGGCTGCCTGTCTGTCTGTCTCTCCTCTCTGGCCCTCTCTGGCCCTCTGACTTTCAGTCTTTTCGATCTTTCTGTTTGTCTGAGGACTCGGCAGGCTCTTACATCTGCGTCCGTCATCCTTCCATCTTTCTTTCCTGCTCCCTCTCCTCAGGGCTCCCTCCCCTCTTCCGCCATCTGCTGCCCTTCCCTCCCCAGCCTCCCTCCCTCCGTGGGCCATCCTGCCTGTAGTTTCATTGCCTCCCCACTGCCAAGTGGCCCCAGGAGGGTCCCAGGGGCCTGGAGTTGCTGACCGGGCCTTTGCCCCTCAGAACCTCTACGACAGCATCCGAAATGAGCCCTTCAAGATCCCTGAGGATGATGGGAATGATCTGACCCACACCTTCTTCAACCCGGACCGGGAGGGCTGGCTCCTTAAGCTGGGTACGTCCCCACCTGACCACCTCGGGGGCCTCTGCAGGGGAAGTTGGCGGGCCGGGCTCTGGACTCGACTCGGCTTCCGCACATACCCGCTGTGTGACCTTAGGCAGGTGATTCGACCTCTCTGGACCTGTTTCTGCGTCCGGAAATGGGGCTGAAAGCAAGCTTGGGGCCTCACATAGGGGTGGGATTCTATCAACCTTCCGGGGTGAAGAGGAGTTAGAGGCCATCAAAGACATGCCAGGCTCTGCTTATGAATGAAGAGTCCTTGGCTGGGATGGGACAGGTGACTCTAGCAAACTCAGGATCAGCTGGCAGGGGACATACAGGTGCCTCTTCCTGAGGGTTCGAATGGTTTTCAGCCCTGGCTGCCCTAGAGAGTCACCCGGGAGCTCGCACAGCATCAGTGGTCCCGCCACAGGCTCGGGAAGTCAGGACCTCTGGGGCACGGCGGGCCATCCGTCACGTTGAAAGCTCCCCAGGTGGTCCCGCGCCGGCTTGGAGCTGCGCCCTTAACAGAAGCTGCCACGGGCGTGTCCGCTGTGGCTTTGTAACGGAGAAGCCATGAATGGCTGCTCTGGGAGACAGAGACTCTGACGAGGAGTTACAGTCCAGTCCGTTGCGGACAGTGGAGGCAGCCAGGGCGGTGGGAGGGCCCAGCAGAAGCTTCCAGCCCAGTGGAGGGGCCAGGGCAGGCCTTCGCTCCCTCACGTCCCCACTCCCCCAGTGTGGAATTGTGCTCTTAAGCCAAGGTGTCCTCCAGCCAACAGAAGCGGGGTCTTGGGAACAAAAACACGCAGAGCACTCCTCAGCCTGCGCGCTGGGGCGGGTGGGTTCCCGCATCAGCTCCAAGGAGACCGAGGGCTCTGGGGATTTGAGTTCTGCCAGGACAGTGGTCCCTGGCAGTGAGGGCATGGTGGACAGGGAGTGGCATCTTCAGCAGGAGCTAGTTCCCCTCAGCAGGGTCCTTCCCATCCCCCGGATGAGGAAATCGAGGCTCAGTCACTGCAGCCGCCGCAGGGCAGAGGTGGCCTTGGCGTCCTTAGGCCCAGATCTCTGGCTCAAGCACGTGGCTTTGTGGCCAGTAGAGAAAGGGACTTCTTAAAACCCCAAAATACAGGAAAGGTCGTCTGGTGGTGGCTAACGTCACAGCGAGGGTTCATAAAAGCCATTTTACTGTTCCCGTTTGTTCCTCCTGGCACCACAAGGAACACAGAAGCAGGTCACCTTGAAGCAGGAAGGTGGGGGCCCAAGTTGGGTCTCCAGATTGGAGCCCACGGAGGGCAAAGGTTGTCCTAAGGTCACACAGCCAGTTTGTACGGGCCACCTCTGGCCGAGGACTGGGGGTTTTGTCTTTTCCCACCTGGGCATGACCTCCAGGAGAGAATCCTGGCAATGGGGGGCCCCCCTGGCCTAGGACACGGCCTGGGGGTGGCCTGGAGCCCGGCACTGCTGAGGGAGGTGCTCGCAGCGGCCTCAGTGGGGCTCAGGACCCTCGGCCCCCCGAGAGGGAGGGCCCTGCCGATCCTCTCTCCTGTGGATGTAACTGGTTTTCTTCTCTCTCCCTCCCTCCTTCCCTCCCTCTCTCTCTCTCTCTGCGTGTTTCTCTTTGCTGTTTCTGTCTCTCCCACCCCCTGCGCATTCCTTCCCTCGCCCACCCTATTTCTGTCGCCTGCGCCTGCGGCTTTGGGGGCGTCCCATTCTTCTACCTCCCCTTCTGGCCTGGTCCTGCCTGCTTTCTCGCTGTCTGCCCCAGGAGGTAGGTACACGGCTGCCCTCGCTCCCCGACACCAGACGAGGGGAGGAGGCTGGGGCTCGGGCTCCTGGGCCCTGGGCTGGCAGACAGGCTCAGAAAGCGTAGAGCCCCACGCCGGGGGTGGACCAGTTCCCGGGCCCAGATGCGCTTGTCCCTGCTTGTCTGTCTCTTCCCACGCATCGCTTTGTCCTAGGCCCGCCAGCCCCGCCTTCCCTCTGCTTGCTCTGCCTCTCAGTCCCCTCCCCACCCTCCCAGAGGCCCTGTCCCTGTGTTGAGCCCAGGCCCCCTCCCGCCCCTTCCCTTTCAGGGGGTCGGGTGAAGACGTGGAAGCGGCGCTGGTTTATCCTCACAGACAACTGCCTCTACTACTTTGAGTACACGACGGTGAGGACAGAGCCAGACTATGCTCTGGGTCCTGGGGTGGGGGCCGGAACCCCGAGTCTGAGGGAGGGGGGTGGCGGGGAGGATTTGGAAGGCTAAGGCCTGTTCAACTTGCTCTTTCAGGATAAGGAGCCCCGAGGAATCATCCCCCTGGAAAATCTGAGCATCCGAGAGGTGGACGACCCCCGGAAGCCGGTAAGACCCTCTCTGTACCCCTTCCTGTCACAGTGGGGGCCCTTCTAGCCCCCGGGCTGGCTCTTACCTGCCGTCCCTGCTCCCCTGTGTCCTCCCAGAACTGCTTTGAGCTTTACATCCCCAACAACAAAGGGCAGCTCATCAAAGCCTGCAAAACGGAGGCCGATGGCCGGGTGGTCGAGGGGAACCACATGGTCTACCGGATCTCAGCGCCCACACAGGAGGAGAAGGACGAATGGATCAAGTCCATCCAGTGAGCCTGGGCTTTGGGGTCCTCGGGGGAGTGGGGGGCTGGGGCCCAGACTCCCTGACCCTCACCCTGGGGTCCCTCCCCTCCGCAGGGCAGCTGTGAGTGTGGACCCCTTCTATGAGATGCTGGCGGCCAGGAAGAAGCGGATTTCTGTCAAGAAGAAGCAGGAGCAGCCCTGACCCCCCGCCCCCAACTCCGTTATTTATTACTGAGCCGCCCCGCCCACGAGGCCGGACCCGGGACCTGGGGCTGCGGATCCTGGTTCCCCCTTTGGAAAATTCACCACCTCTAGCTCCTCTCTTATTTGTAATTAACACGCTGTTGGTAATCTTATTAATTATTGAACCGCTCCTGGCCTGTGGACCCCCTCATTTCTTGGGGTTGACACAGCCGAGGTACTTGGTCGAGCCAGCCAGTCCGCCCCATCTGTGACTGACCATGACCGTGACCAGGGCCAGGGGTGCCACTCTGGGGAAGGGTGCCATCCAATTGGGTGGCCCCCTGGGGGCCTCTGGGGTGGCTCAGTTCTGGCTGCACCCCAAGCCTGGAGTAAACGACAGTTAATGTGGCGGGAGTCGGTGTTGTGTGGGACCTGCCCTGGAACGCGGGTATTCTGGGTGATGCGGGTATTCTGGGCGACACGTATGCTGGGCGAGGTCCAGATCCACCCTGGGTGTCACCCCCACCTCCACCCTCCTCAATCAGACTTGTGATTTGAGGGGTGGCAAGTAACGCCTGACGAGCTCGTGAGCTGGGCTAGTGCTTCTGGGGAAAACCAGAGAGCTGGGAGGGCCACGAGGGGACCGACTCTGGGAGGCTACGCGAAGGGCAGACGCGGAGGAAAGAGGAAGAATGCCCCCTCCCCTGGGTGCGGGAGGGACGGACTTGGTCTCCCTGGGCTTCGCCAAGAGGTGGCTGGAGTCGGAAGTGGGCGGGACCGGAGGGGTGCCCCCGCTTCTCAGCCCGCGGAGGATCGTCCTTGCGAGGACAGGCCACACCAAGCAGCGATAGCGCTGGGAGCCTGCGTTTCTGTCGCATCTCCTTTCCTGGGAATCCGCCAGCCTCCG
The DNA here is from genome assembly GCF_902729225.1 of Pteropus medius. NCBI lineage: Eukaryota > Metazoa > Chordata > Mammalia > Chiroptera > Pteropodidae > Pteropus > Pteropus medius. The sequence goes on along the minus strand of NW_024343734.1, from coordinate 405,942 downwards.
AAGTGTAAGGACCACTTCCTTTGGGGTTTGGGGTGCTCCTGAGGTCCAGGTCCAGGCCTGTCCCCTTTTACTCTCCAGCTTGGGACATGTGTGGTATCCCCACGGAGCAAAGACTCGTGGATCCCGAGAGGGGTGATTGGCAGGTTGGGGGACCCCACGTCATTCTACGTGGAGATCAGTAGCTGTGATGACTTTAGTACAAAGAAACCACGACCCCGGGCGGGCCGGGGACCAAGACCCAGCTAGAAGGGAATCCTGTCTCCCGGGGCGTGCCCGAGAGCAGTTTCCCACACGCAGTGCTCCCATTTGGCTGAGGGGCAGCACCCCGAACCTCGGACCTGGGTCCCGGCCCTGCCCTTGGCCACAGGCATCCGCAGACATGAAGGGACCCTGAGTGCAATAACACTGCCTCCCCAGCAGGTGGCGCACCCTTCCCTCGGACTACGATTCCCGGCAAGCCTTGCGGCGCTCGCCCCCTCAGCAGCGGGAGAGCCAGTCTCGAAGTCTTCTGGGAGTTGTAGATTTTCCCAAGACAACGCTCTCAGATTAGCCTGGTCCCCAACCCTTGCGCAGGTTGGGAAAAGAGGCCTTGACTGCTTCAACCCCAGTGGCTGATGGGAAATAGAGTTCCCGACTCCTCTCAAAGGTCCCAAGGGGAATGGAATCATCAACGCCAGGTCGTGGGAAAGGAGGTCCTGGGGAAAATAAAGGGTCCCACCCTTATTCCAGCCTGTCTCGCTCTCCTCCATGGAATGAACCCAGACGTGCCGAGCGCCTGCCCTCTCCTAAGTGGCTCAGTGCAGAGGCCTTGGAAGAGCATCCCAGGCAAAGGGAACAGCGCGTGTGGAGGCCAGGAAAGGCCTGGGGAACTGGAGTCACTTTCAGCCCGGCCCGATCATTCGGCGCCCGGACAGCCACGCTAGGACTTAGGATATATTCTCCGCCGGTGAGAAGCCATCCCAGGGTGTGGAGTAGGGGAACGATGTATTCGGATTGAGGTTGTAGGAGAGGCCTCTGGCTGCTGCAGAACAATCTGGAGATGAGCTGGGCCGATAGCAGGAAGGTGAGTTAGGAGGCTGGAGAGGCGGGGAGAGGCGGCTCCAAGTGCGGCGTTTGGAAGAGCCAGTGGGACTTGCTCAGGGCTCGGATTCTGGCCTTGGCAGTGCCATTCCCTCAGCGTCAAAGAGGGGATGTTTGGGGGGCAGGGAGGGAGAACTCAAATGGTTGTATTTTGGGCAAATTAAGCGGGACGCCTGTGGAACATTCAAGCCAGACTCCAGTCACCTCAAAATTATCCTTTGGTATCTCCCCATCTCCCATCCATTTTCTCAAAGACCGCGATTCTGGCTTCCGACTCCCTCCTCTCCCAGGCCCCCTAACGCCCAGGGGTACAGGTTGGTTGTGTCCCTCCAAAACTCCCGTGGGGAAGCCCTAACCCCCAGGACCTGGGGACGTGACCTTATTTGAAAACAGGATCATTGCAGATGAAATCAGATAGGACAAGGCCATTAATGTGGGCCCCAATCCGAGGCGACTGGTGTCCTTCCACAAAGGGACATTTTAGACGTGGAGACACCCAGGGAGAACGCCATGTGATGATGAAGGCGGAGATCGAGGTGATGCATCTACACGCCAAGGAACCCCAACGATCGTCACCAAACCCCCGGAAGCTGGGAGAGAAGCAGGGAACAGATCCTCCCCTCACAGCCCTCAGAAGCAACGAACTCTGCTGACACCTTGACCTTCGACTTCCGGCCTCCAGAACTGTGAGAGGACGTCTGTGGTTTAAGCTACCCAATTTGTTGTACATTGTTAGGGCAGCCCTACTGAACTAGTACACCCCTCCTCTCCGCCCTAAGACCAGGAGTCTGCAACCTCACCCCCTGCCTGGCTTAGCTCCTTCCACGCAGCATCCACCCTGGGCAGGCGTGTCCCAAGGTCAGTTTGAGCACCACCAGGTCGCCTAGCAGTGGCAGTAACGGGAAGAGGCCACCACCTAATCCTCTCCCTCCCCTTCTCCATCCCCCACGACTTCTAGGTGACCCTAATGCCCCCATCCCCTTAAGCCAGGGATCCAGAGCATCCCCACTGGGTCCAGTCTTCTGGTCCCTTCCCTCCTCTCTCATCCAAACTGCATCCCTCCGATATGCAAGTGGATCTGGTACCAAGGTGACGGGGGACAGGCTGAAGCCAAGAATCAGAGACGCAGAGGGCGGGCGGGAGGGGGGGAGACAGATGGAGGCAGAATCAGTCAAGAGTCAAGAGAAATCGAGAAAAAGACATCAAGACAAAAACGCAAGGCAGAAGAACATAATAGACACAGGAAGGCGACAGGAAGACACAGACAAGGGGGAAAAGTACAGACAGAGAAACTCAAAGAAATAGAAACAGAATTAGACAGGAAGAAGGAGGCTGAGCAATAAGGCACGAATGGAGAGATTGGGAAACAGCAAGACGGGTGGGGGCCGGGACTGGGCTGGGGAGACAGGGGGCCCACAAGGACAATGCCAAAGATGCCCACGGAGAGATTCGGTTAGGGGGAAGGCAAGAGGTGAGCATGTCAGGGAGGTGGGTGGTCACGTGGACAAACAGGTGAGCTGAGGCAGAGCCACCAGGGGCAGGGAGATAAATCCTGGTCTTCGAGGGACAGGCAGCGCCGTTCTGAGAAGCCAGGAGGGATGTGGTCATCCGGTGTGCGTGCCGGTCACTTCTGGGCACATCCCCTCACCAGCCCTGGCCCTGGCACCGCCTCTGGCCACCACCACGGGCCACCTGGTGGACACACGGCTCTGACCACAACCTGCCACGTTCCCCAACCCTCGCTGGCTCCTTGTCACCTCTTGAATTGCAAGTTGAGGCCGCAGCCGAGGTCGGTGACGCCAGCAGCAGACAGGACATGGAATCCAGGGGAAGCCAGGGCCCCTCTGCCTTTCTGAGCCTTGATGTCCCCGTCTGTCAAACGGGGCGGTGAGGACGGCGGCTTCTCCTGGGCGGCACCCACTCCCTGCAGCCACCCCTTTTCGCTCCCTGAAACATACACAGGCCCCGTGTTCCTCCAAAAAGTTATTTTTGTCTTTTTTAAATAATGTGAAAATGCCACGCGAAGGTTTGAACCAGAGGCCCCCCCAGGGGCCAGGCTGGGGCGGGGAAGGGGAGACGCGAGATGGGGGGGTCCAGGTCCCCAAAGCCTGCAGCCCCGTCTGGGGCCGGGAGTGGGTGAGGAGGGGCCTCCGCTGTGCCGAGGGGCTCCAGGCCCGAAAGAGTTCAGTTCAGTTCCAGTAAAGGTGGCTCTCCAGGGAGGGGCGAGGGGCTTCCTGCCTCATTTGGCACCGAGGGGGTCAGGGGCGTCAGGGGACCCGTCAGGGAGGCTGGGGGGTGGGGGGCCAGGGCCTCCCGTTTGGCACATGGTGGGGGAGGGGGAGGGCCCAGCCTCAGGGGCCTCCCCAGAGGCGGCGTCTGTGGTGGTGGCAGTGGCTCCGTCATCCACAGAGGATTCTACTCTCAACCCCTCTTCTGGGGGTGCGGGGGGCTCAGGTCTTCGGGAGGTCAGTTCTCCACGGGGCCTGAGGACAGAGGACGTGGTCAGAGAAATGGAATTACTGGGCAGATAGACTCATGGCCTCTGGCTCGCTCCGAGTGAAAGCAAAGGCCTCACTGTGGCCCACGAGGCCCACCCCAGGCTGCCGAGCCCCTTTTCCACCCACACCTACCCCCTCCCCTTCATTCACATCCTCTGCAGCCACACTGGCCTCACCGTTCCTTCCGGGCCCCAAGCACAGTCCTACCCCAGGGCCTTTGCACGTGCGGTTCCCAGTGCGTAGGACCCCATTTCCTTAGTGCTTCCCTTGTAACTCGGGCCTGGGAGGGAACGCCTCCTCAGAGGCCTTCCTCGACCATTCGCCGTCAGGGGGGTGCCCCCCTCGCCCCGCCCCCCACAAGTCACTCTATCTCACTGCACTGTGGTTGGCTTTCTTCACATTCTTCCTCGGCCATCGTCGAAGAGCTCCCCGTCCGCTTGTCCCTCTAGGACGTAAGCTCAGGGGGGACAGGTCTGTGTTCGGTCACTGTTGCATCCCCGGCATCCAGCACAGGGCCTGCCACAAAACGCCCTCCCACCGAGCTTTCCCGTGACCCCTCCTCTCTCAGTGGAAGGAAGTTCCCCTCCCCTCCCCCACTGCACAGGTCCAGAAAACCAAGGTCTGCGGGGCGGTGCATTTCGCCTCGCTCTCCACCCCATACCAAGTCGCTGCCCTCACTCTTTGTCTCCAGGCCTCAGCTTCCTCCTCTTTAAATAGGAAGCGTGACCCTTGAGTCCTTTTCAAAGGTGTGGGGAGACTGGGATACGTGGGGTCACTCAGTACCCAGGGAACATCGGTTCAGGGGGCGGAGCCGCGCCGAGCACAGGGTTCTGAGGAGGAAGGGAGCCCCACCGTCCTACATAACACAGGCTCCCCCACTTCTTAGCCCAGCCGCAGGGGGACTAGCTGCTGGCGGAATGAAAGGGACTTAGGGTTTCACACGTTCAGGCCCTCCCTCTCCCCTCCTGGTGATTAAAGGTGAAGTCATTTTCTCTGCTGGCCCTGCCGGCCTCGGCCATGACTCACCACTTGGCCGATGTCCCCACGCTCTGGAACCCACCACACCCTGTCCTTATGGGGGCCTCAGAGAAGGCCTCTGGCAGGATGTGGCATTTGGGGTGACGCTTGAGGACAAAGCCAAGTGAAGAGTCAGTCCTCGGTCCCGTCCCTCCTGCCCTCGAGTTGAAGTGTGCTCCTCTCTCTCTCCTGGCCCTTGGCCCCGGCCTCCCTCCCAGCCTCCAGCTGGCCCCAAGGGGGTCCTCTGCCACCCATTGCCTGTCACGGCCCTCGCATGACTCTCTAATGCCCCTGGGACCAAGTCCCCACCTCTCAACTCACTCTCGGGCCCTACGTGGCCTGCCCTGCCCCCTCTCGCCTTACCCCCTCTAAGTAACCCCCAGACACACTGCATCCCTTCTGCTCAACTGGCCAAGCTCTCTCCTGCCTCAGGCCCTTTGTGCAAGCTGTCCAGTCAGCTAGCTCACTGTCCCCTTCCCCTTCACCTAGTTAAGGACAACCAACCCTCGAGTCCCTGGTTAAATGCCACTTCGTGCAGGGAGACAAAGCCCTTTCTTGTCATCTGCTTTCTCAGCAACAGCTGCAGGGCTGTGGGGTCAGTGTCTGGGGGCCGGGCGGGTCGGGGCTCACTGAGTCCACTCAATAAACATCGACTTAGGTGTGGTAACAGCTACCACAGAGACCACCGCTGCGTGACAGGGCGCCATGCTTTGTGCATGGGGAGGATTAAGCCATGCGACCCCTTCAACGATCTCATGAATCCAATCCCGTTCTCCCCATTCTGTAAACGAGGAAACTGAGGCACAGAGAGGGAAGCGGCAGGGCCGACGCGTGGACTCGGGCACGGGTTGGGAAAGCGGGAATGGAACCCTTCCCTGAAAGGGTCCAGTCGCACCTCCTATCTTCTCAGCTCTGTCCTGGGGGGACACACGCACCTACCGACCTGCCCCGCCCAGCGCAAGCCCCGCCTTCGGAGCTGTTCTCTGGAGCGACAGCAGGAGGCAGCAGAGGGCCCTGGCCTGTGCGCTCTCTAGCCCCAGCCCTGCCGGTGAGACATGGCTGTGCCCTGCTCCTCGCTGTGAGAATGGCCTTCACTTCGGGACAGCCAGAAACGAAGGGTGGAGGTGAGGATTAGCCATACGGGGTATGTGAGACACCACGAAAAAGGAACTGGACGAACGCTGACTACTGGGGAGGGCACGGACTCAGAGGCCAGGCAGACGGACGGGTTTGTAGCCTGGCTCCTCATGCCTCTCTGCGCCTCGGTTTTCTCTTTGGTAAAATGGGGATGAGATTAGAATCCACTCCACGGGATCGAAGGAGGATTAAATGGGTTTAAACGCAGCAAGCACATGGCAGGGGCTCTGCGAGTACTCGCTATTCTTATTAGCAGTGCGGCCATTCCTGGCTAGGTTCTCTCGGCGCTGGCTCATGCAGACCACCAGCTCCTCTCTCTCCTTGTCTGCCTCTGATCGACATGTGCCCCGGAACACAGGATGGGGTCAGGATCCCGCAAGTGCCAGGCGGGAGCATGACCGAGAGAGGGGCAAAGATGGGCGAGACTCAGAGGAGATCCTTAAAGAAGGGGACACTGAGGCTCACGGAGGGGCCTGCGTGCCGGAGCGCATCTGATGGACACCGCCTGCCTGGTCTGAGCTGGTTCCAGAGTTGGGTGGGGTCTCGGTGATGAGCAGAGAGTGTTGACAGGGGAGGGAGGAGACTGAGCAGGGGGAGGCAGGGAAATTCGGAGTTGGGGACGAGAATGTGGGGAGAGAGATGGGGACAGAGATATTGGCGGAGTGGGCGATGGGCAGAGTCCAAAGCACCGTACCTGCGGGTCGAGCGTGGGGAGGCCCAGGTGGGGGGCAAAAGGTCTCCAGTGCGAGGGCGGAGAAAGGCAGGGAAGAAGGCTGGGGGGGCCTGAAGGCAAAATCTCAGCCCACTCAGAAACTGCCTCCAGAGAGGGTAAGGAGGAGAGGACGCTGTCAGACCCTCAGACCTTCTGGGGCCCCACCCCAGCCTTCGGCCCCACCCTCAGGCCAAACCTCCTCCCAGAGCTCCCATGCATCCAACCGGGAGCCAACAGCCCCACCCCTAACTCCGCCCCGCCCGCCCCTCACCAAAGCCGCTGTCGTTGCTGGGAAACCCATCTCCGGGGGTGACGGGGTGGGGAGGCGTCGGGGGCGCTGGGGGCGTTGACGGGTCCGTATCCCCCTCGGAGGGGCCCTGGACGCTCAGCTCGTTGGTTGGCGTCTCCTGAGAAGGCAGATTAGGGGAGACGAGAGGGGGCGAACCGTCACAAGCCACTCACCGCATCCCAAGAAGCAACAAACCCCGCTAACGATTCTTGGGCTTCAGGAATCCCAATTCACTACTGCGCGCTCTGGAAATAGCTGGAGCCCCTAATCTTCCTTATCTCTTTCGAAGCCTCAGGTCAGCCTTAACCCCACCCCCACCGAGGCTCCTCCCCCGACTGCGGAGCCCCGCCCACAGCGAAGCAGCCCATCGCAGGAATTCTTCGCTTGCTCCTAAACCGGAAGCCAACGCTATGTCTCTAAGTCCTGTCCGTCCTACCTACCTCCTGCCATAACTACCTCCAAGATATCGATCGCAGGAGCTCAAATTCGGGCCCCAGAATTAACTTGCTATGGTCCTCCAAACCGCCACCCCATCCTGAGCACCGTCCGACCCTTCCCTGAGTCCCTAAGCCCAGCCCTCCTGGGGTTTTGTTTCAGTGGCCCAGGCCTCAGCTCATGAACCTGTTCCCACTCATCTCAGGGCCCGGTTTGCCCCGCCTCAGGTTCATCCAGACACGGCCCCAGTCCACAAGCACCACCCCGCCCTCCCTTGTTCTCTTCCACACTATGCCCCCAGCGCTAGCCTTATAATCCTCAACCCATCTGCGGGGGCCCCGCCGCAATTCATTAGCTCAGCCCATCCTGAAACCACTGCAAACCATTTTAACACTACGAGCCGCACCTCTTAAGCCCTACCTGCAGCCTCTCTATGGCCCGCCCTAATGGGGAAGATCCGCTCCATCCTGAGCCAGTCCCTTAGCCTTGCAACACCACTAGAACACTGGTGTACAAACCCGGCCCCTAACTTCATTAGGCCCCGCCCCCACCAACCGGGCCCCGCCCCAATCCTCTCGACACTTGCTCCACAGCCTCTTCCGGCTCCCTCTCGACTACCAGGTGTCCTCCTTTCCAGAGCCACTGTCAAGTTCTAGGCCTCTCCCGCGCTCTCTAGCATCCACCCCCGTCACAGGCCTCGCCCCACCCTCGCCCTGGGACCCACGCCTCCTAGCTGCGCCCTCACCTCGTCCTCAATCCCGCCCCACTTCCCCAGGCCCCGCCCCCGCGTCCCCACCACGACGGGTCGGTAGTCGTCCCCGTGGAAGGAGACCATCTTGCGTTTCCTCTCCAGCTCGCTGTCCTCGGGCTCGTCGGCCCCGCGCGGAGACTTGAGCAGCCCCCGCAACGGGCGGGCCGCGTCCGCGTCGGCGCTGCTCACCACGACGGGCACCGGGGCTGCCCGCGCCCTCCCGGAGCCCCGGCGCCCCGCCGCCGCGCCCGCCGCCTCCTCGTCCTCCTCCTCCTCGTCCTCGTCCTCGTCCTCCCCGTCCTCCTCCGGCGGCCCCGGCGCCCCCGCCCCGCCGGCCTCCCCGCCAGCCGCCCCGGCGTCCGCGCCCTCCCACGGGGGCCGCCGCGGGCCCGGCCCCGGGAACGGCGTGAGCGTGAGCGGCGGCAGCGCCAGCGAGAGCCGCGAGAGCTTGGCTGCGAAGGGAGAGACCCGGTGAACCGTTCCTGGGGAAACTGAGGCACGCCCTCCCACAGACCTGCGTGTTCTTAGGTCATCTCAGGCTGCAACCTGGACCTCAGTTTCCCCGCTTGGGAATCCTTTCTCCACGCAGAGATCCAGTGGGAGAGATCTTTCCCTGACTCCAGGGCTTAACCTTCCTCATGGCTCCCCAGCGCCAACCTCTCCCCGCCAAGCCCACCGCGGAGAGCCCTCGCTCTGCTGACCTCCCCAGGCTCTGTCCCCACCTCATTCTGGCTTGACTTCCATCCAGCCACATGGACCACCTCCCCCTTCCCCCACCTCTGAGCCGTTGGATAGGCTGTTCCCTCTTTTTCTAACTCGGGTCCTATTCGTCCTCTAGTTCTGTCCAGGCTTTCAGAGCCTTCAGAGATCTCCCAGGAAGTCATGAAGCCAGGCCACCCGCCCTGTACTGCACAGCACCAAGGGCCTCTCAACCTGAGCAGATTATCTCAGTATATAACTATATTTCTGTGGTGATGTGACAAATGTTTGCCTTGCCACAGAACAGACACGGAGTCCCTGTGGTTCCGGCTGCATCCCCAAACCCCAAGCACATGGAAGCACTCAATATTTGTGGGATGAATGACTGGCTGAAGGAATGAATGTTCCCTGCATGTTTCCTCTCTGGCCCTCGATCACCAGACAAAATTGGAGTATCTAACCACTTTCCCTGCCCTCAGACCCCTTCCTGTCAGCTTGCTGGGAGGGAAGGACTTCAGGGCCCTGGGAAGGAAAGGTGGCTTCGAATCCCAAGGATCTGCTCGCTTGCCCTGTGTCACTAGGCAAGCAGATCCGCCTTCTGAGTCTGTTTCCTCACTGGTAAGCGGACAGGGGCGGGTCGCTCACTCCTCCCTTAGTGTGGGGGGTGACAGTGGGGATGACGGGAGGATCGGGGCGGGACGGGGAGGAAGATGGGTGTGAACCCTCCTCCCCTCATTCACTCTATACCAGCTTCACTGAACAGGCCAAGTTAGCGCCCATCTCAGGGGGACCTTATGTCCACCCGGCTCACTTCATGTCTGCTCAAAAGTCACCTCCATACCGAGGCCTTCCCTGACTACTCATCTCGGGGTGATGGGGTAGAGTGGGGCCTGTAATAGAGGGAGCTATCAGAAGCTGTGGGTACCCAGAGGAAGGACCGGATGACAGCCTTTAGAAATCAGGAAGATTTCCTAGGACAGGAGAAACTCGCGTGGGGTCTTGAAGGATGAGCAAGAGTTCGCTGGTTAGCTAGCCTCGGCCTCTTACCCAACCTGGCAGGCACCACTCCATTAGGTCTCAAAGCATCTGCTCTCCAGACATTTCCACGCCGCTGAGGTCTTTCTTGACAGCTGCTTTCACCCCAGCAGCCCCAGCAACTCAAGGAAGTGGTGGCGTTTGATAGCTGGGGCTTCAGGGAAGGAAAGTTCCCCACTCGGCCCCCTTCCTGACCTTTCCGTCCAGAGCCACAGGCCCCCTGACACAGGGAGACGTAACCGTCCCTCAGTGTGGCTGTCAGTCTGCTGGTATAAAACAGGATCTGGTCACTCGTAACTTTTATACCAGGTGACTCCGCGGACCTGCAGTCCCTACACCTACATCTAAGTAGGGCGCCTTCTCTTAAATCATCCCCATCCTGTGACGAAACACTTCTTGTGTTCTGACCCAAACTCAGTTTCCAGAAAAGGTATTCCTACAGCTTCCAGGTCACCGATAACGGACGGGCCCGGGCACAAGGCCTGGCACGCTCCATAAATGCCTCAGCTTGTTGGGAAGTCGAAACCAGAGGTCACACGCTGGCAGCCCAGTGCACAGAGAAGCTTCCGTTTGAATTAGTTTCAATCTTTAAAACACCCAGAACTCTAAGGAGAAAAAGTAGTGGGTTCTACGACCCCAGGGGTTGGGGGGGATTCCTCAATGGAGCTGAGAAGTTTCCTCCCCACCTCTCTCAGCCTACGTCATTCATTCCTCAATACCGTCTGGCCCCCGTGGGCATCTGAGTTTGAGACCCTGGTCCATGTGAATCGTAATAATAAAAGCAGGTGCTTGCAAGCAGGTGCTTGCGAGTGCCAGGCACTGGGCTGAAGGCTGTGGAAGTCCTACCTCATTTAACCCTCACGATGACCCTATCACGTAGGCGCTACCCTTGTCATCTGTTTTTTAGCAGATGAGGAAACCAGGGCACAGAGAAGGGAGGTCATTTGTCCAAGGTCACAGAACTAGAAGGGAAGAGCCAGGATTTGAGCCCAGGCAGTGTGGCTCCAGCTTCTGCACCTGTCACGGCCGGCCTGACCTCTCTGCCACCCAGGAGCCCGAGAGTCTCGGCTGTGCCCCCCGGACCCCCGACCTGGCTCCCGTGCTCCCAGCAGCCACCTCACCTTTGATCTGCTCGCTGTTCCCCTGAGGGGGTCCCAAGTCCAAGAACAGCCGTGGCATCTCGGGGCCCTTCCTCTCGGGCTTGGGGGGGTCCCCGTCTGCGCTGGGTGCCGTGTCTCCGCCGGCTCTGCTGTCTGGGACCCCGGGCTCTCCCTCGGGCGCCACCTCCGGCCTGGCTCTCTGGGGCAGCGGCTCCGGCCTCCTCGGCTGTGCTTCCGGCGGCAGAGGTGGAGGCGGCTGCGGCCTCGTGCTGTCTACCCATCCGGCCTTTACGTCCACGCCGCTTCCGGGGCCGCCGCCGGGGGCCGTCCCCATGCCCACCGGGGCTCGGCCCCCACTCCCGAGGTCCAGCCTCCCAGCCCCGGGGGCTCTCCTCTCGCTCCCCGGTTCCAGTCCCCCGCTCCTGGGAGCTTGGCCAGTGGGGCCAGGGGCTGTCTGCCCGCTGTTCTGGGGCAAGGCCAGCACGCTGGGCGTGGGGGCTCTCTCCATTGAGGTCTCTGGGGCTGGATCCCCACTCCCGCACATCTTCCCCCAGGGCCCTGGGGCTCTCCAAGGCCCAGTCTCTGGCAGCCTCTCTGTGTTCCTGGGGAGTCTCAGGCCCCCATTCTCTGACACCATCTCCTCCATCTTTGGGGGTGTCAGTCCCCCATTCACCAGCACTGTCTCTTCCCTCTCTGGGGACCTCAGCTCCCCATTCTCCAGCACTGTCTCCTTCCTCCTTGGGGGTGTCAGCTCCCCATTCTCCAGCACTTCCTCGTCTCTCTCCGGGGACCCCAGGTCCCCATTCTCCGCCACCTTCTCCTCGACGCCCGGGACTCTCCGCTCCCCGTTCTCCAACACTGTCGCCCCGTTCACAGGGAGGCTGCTCGGGTCCTCGTTCAGGCCTGGGGCTTTCTTCCCGCTGCCCAGGACTGCGGGGTCGCTGCTCGGGCCCGGGGCTTTCTCTCTGTTCCCGGGGCCTCCCGCGGCCT
>NW_024343734.1:307474-391243 GCF_902729225.1 Pteropus medius | reverse complement strand
CTCGCCTCCTTCCGCTAAGTGGTCCCACCCCACACACCCCTCCCCGCGGCTCTCCAGCTGCCACCTGTGCACGTAGTTGTGGGAGTGGAGATGCGCCAGCCCGCGGGCGATCTCTAGACCCATCCTCTGCAGTGTCCGCAGGTCTCGAGGGGGCAGCTCAGGGGACAGGCCCTCGGGGGGCCGCTGGGCCCGGAGGTAACGCTTCAGGTCCCCCTGGGATGGAGGGCAGGGAGGGGTCAGCACCACCCCCCCAGTCATCCGCACACCTAGCCAATCCAAGGCGAGGACGGGGGCGTCTTCTGCACTCAGTAGGCAGCCACTCTGAGCCTCAGTTTCCCCTGCTGCTTAGCGGGGGGGGGTTAATAACAGAACCCACCTCACATGCTAGTTCAGTGCACACCACTTGAATGAGCGCTCACCTACAGTAAGCGCTCAAAAACTTAGCGCTTGTCACGCAGGCGTCGTCGCGATGATGACGACGTTATTGCCAGACATCCCCAGCCCCCCCCCCCCCATGTCCAGCTCCTCTAATCTCACCAGCTGACAGAACTCCATAATCAGCAGGCAGTGCAGTGTCTCCCACACAGACGCCCAGGCACTGGAGGATGGATTGGGTGCTGCAGGCTCCTGGGGTGGGAGGTGCTGGCTGGAACAGAGCCCTTCAACCCACCAACTGCAGCCCCTGCACCACACACACACACACACACACACACACACTCACTCACTCACCACTCACTCACTCCTTTCCCACATCAGCCAGGACCACCACTGTGCCTTGGTTTTTTGCTGCCCCTCTGGCTCTCCACTGCCTCCCACCCCAGTGTCTGTCCCCCCCAAACATGCTGACGCTGCGGGCCTTGGCACGCACGGTTCTCTCTGTGGGTTACACCCTCCCTTCACCAGTCCTCAGGCCTCATCCCTCGGGCCTCAGTTTCAATAGCATTTCCCCAAGAAATGTCACTGCCCCCCCAAAGCGGGGTGCCACTGTTTTCACTAGGCCGTGAGCCTCCCCGGGACAAGGATGTGGGGCTTTCTGTTCACATAGCTGTGTCCCCAGTCACTCAGACTAGTAGGTGTTCAGTAAAAATGTGGAGAAGGATTTTACCGTGCTACAAGGCTTGGGGGTCTGTGGGAAGATTGAGACATTCTGGGCTTCTGCCCAGAGCCTGGCTCAGGGTAGATAGATGTTCAGTAAGTTATGTCCCCTCTGGGGCCCAGCAAGAGGCAGGGGCCGCTTCTGTGCTGGGGGCCCAGTGCCCAGGTCCCTGGCGTCCACCGGCTGCATTCCAACCTCCTCCACCTAAATAAATGGGGCCTCCCGCACCTGCTCCTACCAAGAACCCAGCATGTGCTGGGCCTTGAAAAATGGCTGGAGCCTCCAGGACCCGAGAGCCAGGACAGCAGATGTAGAAGGAAGCTTGAGTTCACCGCGCACCCACTGTCCTGAGCCGAGGCCAGCCACGTCCGTTATCAGACCCTCCCAATGACCCTGCGCCGAGGCAGGATGCCGTTTCCCATTTGGTCCAGAGGACATGGAGGTTCAGAGAGGCGAAGTGACGGGCCCGGGGCCACACAGCTGGGAATGAACTCAGGCCTCAGGCCCAGTCTACCGAGGGCCGAGGACACTCAGCCCAGGTGGGGTCCTGCACGCTCCAGCAGAATTTCCTGTTAAGGTGGGGGTGCTCTGCAGCCACGGGAGCCACTGGCCACAGGTGGCCACTGAACACTTGAAATGTGGCGACCATAGCTGAGGAAAATGAGTTTTTAATTTGATTTCATTTTATTTAACATAAACCTAAGTAAGCCACTTAGGTTTACTTGGCTCGTGGTTGCCAGCACGGGTCTACGCAGAGACAGGCAAATATGCCACTAAGCAGATGGGGAAATGACAAACTAGGAAATGACAAACTAGGAAGAAAACACACGAGTTGATGGAATGGGGGATCCCAGGCCCCACCTTAGGGGTGTGTGTGTGTGTGTGTGTGTGTGTGTGTGTAAGGGAAGGCCTCTGAGCTGAGACCTGAGGAGGGGAAGGAAGCCCCTTCCCATCTGAGATCCCCTCTCCCCCCATGATATTCCAGGTAGAAGGAACAGCAAGGACGAGCAAAGGTCCTGAGGCAGGAAAGAGGCTGACACGTGGGCGGGTCAGTGAGGGGGCCAGGCTGGCTGGGGCGAGGGGCCCTGTGGCAGGAAGGGAACAGGGTCGGGCTGTGTGGGGCCTGGAGTGGCGCTTTGTCCTTCAGGCGATAGGGAGATGTGGGCGGTGTCAGAGCAAGGACGTTGATAGTCTGATGTCTGAGGCTCTCGGCATGAACCCCACTGTTAAACTATCTGATAAAGGGTCTCTGTAGACACACCCCCTTCCACGGCAGGGAACTTACTACCTCACAAGGCACTTATTTGTGAAATGTTTTCCTAGAAGGCCTTAGAGCGAAGGGGAGGACCAAGCAGGGGAGGGACAGGGTCCTGCCTTGCCAGACCTCCCAGTCCAGTGGGGGCAGGGGACAGGGACAGAGCTCCTCAGTGGCCATTTGGGGTGCCCGCTCCGTGACTCTGGGACTCTGATTCCACCCTTCCTCACCCCCAAAGCAAGGGCCTGAGGCGGGGTACGCAGGGCCTCAGAGAGGCCAATCTTGCTTCCTCTCAATTGCTCGGGCTTTCTGGACGTCCTCTCCAGAGGAAGATACTGAGGTTCAGAGTAGCGGGGACCGGCCTCTAGCTCACTGCCCTGGCTCTGTCCCAAAGAGGAGCCCAGGGCTCAGAGAGGGAAAATTCTCTTTCCCGAGTGGCACGGCCTGGAAGAGGTGCATCCAGGATTCGAACCCTCGTTTGACTCCCACACTATAACTCCCCCTGCTCGCGAATGTTACCTTCCTGAGGCACACACCTGGACGTTTGGGCCTCCAGGGCCCAGGTGCACCGTACCTGTATGGCTGTGCTTCCGAGATGAACTTGCGCTGCTCCAGGGCCCCCGCACTGGCTCGGAGCTCCTTCACCACCACCTGGGCTGGGCTGTAGTCAGAGAAAATCTCTCCCAGGATCACCTGGTCAAAGACACCCCAGGAGTCAGCACGCGTGTTCCCCTCCGGCCCCCTCCCCTGGGACCGCCTCCGCCCCACCGCGGGCTCTCGACTTCTCCCTGCTTTCCGGCCTCTCCCTTCATAGCCCGCCACCCTCGTCCATGACCAGATGCGGAGTGAGAGACTCACGGGCCCAGAGTCCGATGGACGCAGGGACGGATGAAAGGATGGACAGACGGACGCGTGGAGAGCCGGGTGGCGAGGCGAAGTGATCAATGGAGTGAGAAGGGTGGCGCTGACCGACAGATGTCTTGGGGGTGGTGGGCGGGGTGGGCGAGAGGCGGACAGAGGTGAGGTGATGGGGGGGGAGGGGTCAGGGGAGGGGCGGGGGGGCCAAGTGGGAATGGACACAGAACAGGAGCACAGCCCTGGAGTCTATGGACCCCCTCCCACCCCCACCTGCACTCACCTTCCCAAACCAGCCACTCCCAATCTCTTGAAGGTAGCTGAGGTGCTGGCGGCTAAGGCCCAGGGGGGTGGTCATGTCTGGGAGGGGCAGAAGGGGAAGACCCCTGAGCCTCTCTCCTGCCCCAAGTGCCACTGACACCTCCCAACTCAGTGAGGGCTGGGGGCAAAGCAGACACCGGTCTCTTTTCATTGGCTGACTCCACCGCCCAATGATGGGAACTCAGCCTGCTCATTGGCTGCCCGCGGCTTCCAGCATCCAATCCGTCCTTCCCTTCGGCATCCCTAAGCTGTGACTTCCGCCTGCCACTGGCTGCCTCCGATATTGAGCTCTAGGCCGCCCTCACCACTGACTGCCCCACAAGAAGCCCCAGATCTGGTTTTGGATGAAGCAGTGGCTTCCACCAAGATGATCTCTGACTCCCTTTAGGGTCAAGGTTCTGGGGCCTCCAGCTCCACCTTTCCTCTTGGCTGCCCGGGGCCTCAGCTCCCAGGCCCCTGAGAGAAGGCTCTCAGGACCAGGGGGACCTGGGCAGGGTGTGGGCAGTACCTGAGTGTGAAGGCTGCGGGGCAGGCATCGGCAAGGAGACCTCGGCCAGCGGGAGAATGTAGACATCAGGCAGCGACTGTGAGGAGGAAGTCTCCTCGGCTGGGGGAGTGTACTCCCCGGAGCAATCCTCCCCTTCGGGGTTCTCAAACTCCTGGAGCCGGGAGGGTGAGGAGGGGAGGACACGGGGCTGAGACATGCCGTCATCCTTCTCGTGTGTCTCCCCACCTTTCTCATAACTGTCCCCGGTCCCAGCCCAATTTCCGCCCCAAGCCTCCGAGTCTCGCCATAACTTCAGGACTAACGGTGCTCTCAGACTGACTGCCCCGCGCCCTCGCCAACCACCTGGGGAAAAGGCCTTGCTGGAGTCTTCCTCCCCACCCTGAACCCCCTAGTGCACCTCACCTTGAAGCCAACATCGCCGCGTTTGCAGCACAGACAGGTGAGGAGAAGGAAGATGAAGGCCGGAGCAGGAAATGAGGACCACGGCGTAGGGAGGAGCCAGAGGGGCCCGGCCCAGGGCGAATCCATCTGTGGGTACAGGACTGGGCTGGCGTCCTGGCTTCAAGCCCCTGGTTCGCGGACCCCATGCCCCTCCCATCCGGCCCGTCCTGACTACAACTCCCATGATGCTCAGCAACCAGGGGCCCCTTGGCAGAGGAGCCGGATGGCCCAGGGCATTGTGGGAGTTGTAGTTTGGAGCCTTCTCAGGTGGTTGGGGGTGGGGACCCTTCTCTCGCCCCAAGCTGGGACACCCCCCCACAATCACATCACCCCAAGCTTGGATGAATTCCAGTGAGGATTGAGGGAAGGAGGAGTAATAGTGGAGCCTGGAGCTTCCAGAATTTACAATACGCTCCCACCGACAGCCTCGTTACCCCCCTGTTTGGGGAAGAGGATGAGCCCCCAGCTTCAGGCTAGGAGAAGATTCTTGCCCCAGGCTAGAGCCCTCTAGTTAGGGGGGTTGGGGTGCGCCTCTTTTAGGGACGCTTGGAGCACACGTATGTCCTCTGTCCCCAGCCCAAGCCCCTGAGAAGGGAACCCTGTAAACGCTGGGTCTCCCCAAAGCCAGAGACAGCCTCCTGTGCTGTGTCCGCCTTAGAAATAGTATTCCTCCCCTCGGTTCCCAGTTCTCCCAGAGGCCCTGTCCCTCCGGCTCCCTGCACACACATGCGTGCACACACACATGCTGCCCAAACGGACCCCCTCCCCACCCAGCCCCCAGCCTTCCTCCCACAGGCCCTGCTGACAGAGGCACCGTCCCCGAGGCCCCCCAGGCCCCGGCTCGACTGCGGGAAGACGCGCACACAGGTGACGGGGCCGGAGCTCCGCGGACAGACCCCCGGGCAGGCCGGAGTGGGGGTGGGGGCCGCCGGACATCTGGATGGCCGGACAGACTCACCGGGATGGGCCGGAGACGCCAGGCAGCCGGAGGCGGAGACGGCCAAGAGGAAGATGAGGGCACCGGGCGCAGGCATCTTGTCGAGGATGGAAGGGAGGTGGAGGTGGTGGCGGCTGGGGAGGAGGGGGGGGCGGGCCCTCAGCCCCCAGCCATGGGGACCCGCTCGACCCTGACCTCCCCCCGGCCCAGGAGAGGGTCAGGAGACGCAGGACAGGGGGAGGGAGGGGCTGCTTACTGGCTCAGGTACCCCCCTCCCTGCCTGAAAGGACAGACAGATGTAAAGGATGGGAGGGGGGAGACAGAGGAGGAAGAGCCAGGAGCCAGGGTTGCTGGGTTAGAAGGGGAGAAGGGAGGATAGAGAGAGGAGGAGAATGAGGGCCCCGCCCCCGAGGGCAGTCGGGATTGGGGGAGCAGAGAGCCTGTCAAAGGAAGGGTGGGAGGAGGGAGGATGGAGCGTTGTCATAGCAACTGGCTCCCCAGTAGCATTGGCTGCCAGGAGGGAGTGGAGGGGGAGGGACAGACAGGGACCAGCAGACCCTTAGGGGGGCGCAGGGCCCACAGTGCCTGGCCCGGACACCACTGTGACATGCCACCGGCATGGACACGTGTGCTCCACGCCAAGATGCAAATGTCAGGCAGGCATACGCAGCCCACACATGGCCGACACACGTCGCAGAGACCCTCATAGACAAGCGCATCACATACAAAGGTGGACAGCCATCGGCAGACGGGGACACGTACACGTCACACACAAAGACGCAGGGACGACGGGCGGCACTGGGAATGCACAGGCAGGCCAGCCCCCCGCGCAGATGCACCCGGCCACGCAGGAGCGGCAAAGCATCACAAAGACCCACACATGCCACGGATGAAGAAAAGCTCTGAATACACAGACACGCATGCCAGACAAAGATCCACGCGGGCACCACGATGACATGCTGAGGCACACTGTCACAAACAGACAGTTCGCAGACAAATGGGCAACAAAGAACAGCCATAAACACAGCATCGCACACACAGATATACGCAAACACATCACACAAACACACAGGCATCACGTTCACAGAGACATGTAGACACGACACACTAACGTAGACGCGTGTATCGCATGCACGTATATACAGACACAACATGCACACGCACATAGACGCACGCACATGAAAGATCCACGTCTCTCACACAGACCCCCATTTCACTCACCTGAACACACAGACGTAAGTCACATTCACAAAAACACATGGAGAGGCACAACACATACGTGGATACAGACACACACAACACATTCAAAGAATCACAGACACACACAAAGCTACACAAATCACATACAAAAGTACACAAATACATCACACACTGATACAGACATATGACAAATATACTCACACACGTTATACATTCAGAAACAGACACACAAAACAGACACGCACATCGAATACATAAAAGTATGTGATACACGCATCACATATCCAAACACACATGGATACACACTTCACAAATATACATGCATTTCATACAAGGTTACAACAGACACGTTACTTCACCATAGTCACACATCACATACCTAAATACACACGGACACACACAGCACCTACCAAGATGCACGACCCATATGAAGATACAGACACACGCATCAGAAATACCCACATTTCCTTTGAGGTTACACAGCCATTACACAGCCACAGACACTTGCTTCACACAAAAGATACATGATCGGATTTATTTTATATGTTTATTCTCATGAGCATTTACTCTGCGCCAGGCACTGTTCTCTGCGCTTTACACATATTACCTTTTAATCCTCACAGCAGCCCTCTGAGACAGGTACTTTTATCATCCCCATCGTACAGATGAGGAAACTGAGGCACAGTGAGGCGCAGTCACTTGCCCCAGGGCACACAGCAGGGAAATGGCGGAGTGGGGGCTGGAACTCGGTCCGTGAGGGACACAGACAAAACAGACAAGGACGCACACATCACGTGCCAGGCCGCCGCCGTCTCGGGGGTCACACCGCACCCCACAGCACCCCGAGCCGCAGGCACCCCGGAAGCACGGATTCCCACCCTGCGCGCCGACGTCTCCGCCGTCCGTGAGCGCCCCCGATGCGTCCCTCCCGCCCGGCGCCGCGCATCGCAGACGCAGCCTCACAGCGCAACGCGGAGGCGACCCGGGCACCCCCTCCCCGACGCGTGCCCCCCCAGCAGGGATCGGGGACGCGCAGCCGCGTCCTGTCGGCGCACCCAGGGCAGGCGGCTCACACCGCCGCAGTGCACATCCCTCCTCCTCGGGGGCCCCAGGGAAGGGGGCGGGGGCTGCCTCTCGGGGTCTCATTGGAGAAACCCAGGCAGCTGAATTGTGCGAGGAGGCGTGGGAAGGAGGGGGTGCCGGGACCTCGGCTGCAGGTAGCCTGACCATTGTGCAAACAGAACAGAATTGGGGGACGGGGCGGGGTAGGGTAAGCAAGGATGCTATGAGCCGCCCCCGCGGTTGAAGGGCACAGAACCGGGTGGGAGCAGAGGCTTATGGGAAGTGTAGTCCCGGCCCCGAGACTTGTGGGAAGTGTAGTTCTGGCTCATCCAGAAGGGAGGCTCAGGTTCAGCATCTCCTGGGGGAGGAAGCTGTGGCTGGATGAGGTAACAGAAGCCAGGAAGGAGTCCGCCACCATGGTCTTTGGAGGTGATGTGGGCAGCATTCTAGAGTCCCAGGCAGCGGCACAGGCGGGGTTGCGGGCCTCACGCTGTCCCTGGCTTGCTCTTTGTTCATTATTCACGCAACAAGCATTTATCAAACACCTACTAGGTGCTGGGCTCTATGCCGGAACCCGGGGGCGCAGCAGGGAACAGTCAAACCCGTTTCCTGCCCTTCTTGGGGTGTAGGCGGGGTGCCACAGGGGCTCGCGGAAGGTAGACGACAGTTTTCCAGACTATGAGCAGTGAGCCATTACCGAGGTGTGACTTGGAACTGCTGGGTTGTGACCAGTTTTGTTTGTTTGTTTGTTTAAATAATAAAACAATACCAGTGTATGCTCTCTGTGAGGGCAACGTCCATGTATGGGACTTTTATTTCTGACAGGTCCCTTATTCTAAACCCTGGGGCCAGATGTGTATTGGATTGGGGATTCTAATAAGGCCGTGGGCACATACGCTGTGCATGCTGAGTGGCCCTAGTGTGGTCTGCAGCTTTATTGACTTCAAAATTGTGGACCTGTCCGTCAAAAGGGGTTCGAAGTGTGGTCCAGGGTCCCCTAGGGGTCCTTGAAACCTTGTCAGGGGATCTGAGAGGTCCAGATCATTTTCATACCAACGCTGAGACATCACCTGCCTTTTTCATTCTCATCTCTCATGAGTGTACCCTGGAATTTTCCAGAGCTGCACAGCATGCAACATGGTGACTAACACAGGAGCAGCTACAAGGATCCAGCCGTCCTCTGTTGAGCCAGACATTAAAGAGAGTTGCACAACGGTAATAACGACACTACTCTTCTCACTAGACGTTTTAGTTTGGAAAAGTTATTTTCATTGGAATAGGTTTAAATGTTAAGTGCCGCGGGGTTATTCTCAAAGGCATTAATAACCAAATATTTAAAAAATGCGTCCGTTTTGATTTCTAATGTGGCAGATATCGATAGACATAACCTGCATTAATCATAGCCCTTTGGGGTCCTTAATAATTTCGAAAGTGTGAAGATTTCACAACTGCTGTTTGTGTCGTGTGTGTGTGTGTGTGTGGTGCGGGGTGTGTCCCCAATGAAAACTGAAAGGGGAGAATAGAGTGAAAACAGAAATACTCTCTGACAGAAAGTGACATGGCAGCTGAGGCACCGTGGGAATCAGCCGGAGAAATAAGAGGGCGAAGTGTGTTTGGGCGGAGGATACTGCATGTGCGCAGAAGGGGTCCATGAGTACAGATGTTTAGTTCGCTTTCTTTGCAGGTTGGGTGCCGGCGCTCACCCACCCTCACGGAGCCCCACCCGAGGTGGGGTAGCTAGCAACTGGGCAGAGTGTCACACGAATAGACATGCAGCTTCAAACGGCGCCAAGTGCACCAAGGGAGCGGGGAGCGGGTGTGATTTAGGCTGTGGGGGAGACAGGGGAAGTTTTCCAGGAAGGTGTCTGGAAAGCCCAGGTGTGAGAGCAGGGGAGGAAGAGGTAGAAGGGGAGCAGGGCAAAGAATACTGGGGCAGAGGGAACGGTACTGGGGTGGCTCTGAGGCTGCGCAGCTGGGTGTGGCCGGGTCCGAGAGGGTAGGGGAGCGGCAGCGTAGTAATGTCAGCGAGATGGGCAGGCTCAGTGGGCCATTAATGGTGAGGAGTTTGGGTTTATTTTCAGTCAATGAGGAGCTAGCTTTTGAAGAGTTCTGAGCTGAGGAGGGACAGGATCTGACGTCAGTGCCAGCAGGCTCCCTCTGCCTGTGGTGTGGGACCAGGTGACTTCAATGGTCCAGGTGAGAGATGGTGGCAGCTCAAGTGTGCTACTGGCAGTGGGGGTGGAGAGGAGCGATTGGCTTCAGGACAATAATAAGTCATGGTGAGGACGGGGAGAAGGGAGAACCGTCGGACGTCGCTGGTGAGAACGTTCCTGTCTCCTTAGAAGACAGTCTGGCAGGTCCTCAGAAAGTCAAACACAGAGTTACCACATGGCCCAGCAATTCCACGGCCAGGTATTTACCCAAGAGAAATGACAACACGTGTCTGCATACATATTTGTACAGGAATGTTCATAGCAGCGTTATTTGTAATAACCCAAATGTGGAAGCCACCCAAATGTCCATCACCCAATGAATGGGTAGACTAAGTATGGTGTATGCAGACAATAGTGTATTATTTGGCCACAAAAGGGAATTTGGTCACGATAGATGCCACAATATGGACGAACCTTGAAAACATTATGCTAAGTAGGAGAAGCCAGACACACAAGGCTACATATTATAAGATCTCATTGATAGGAAACATCCAGATTTGGCAAATCAGAGAGGAAGTTCACTTGTAGTTGCCTCAGGATGAGGAGAGAGTTAAGGGATTTCTTGTTGGGGAGATGAAAATATTCCCAACACAATCGTGGTGATGGTTGCACGAACCCAGAACCTTCTGCGTGTAAAGCAGACGTGCTCACCGCTACGCTGTGCAACCACATCCTGAGCTGCATGCTTTCAATGCGTGAATTATATGGTGTTTCAATCCTATCTCAGTAAAGCTGTCGAAAATTTGCTTCAGGAAATATTTGGGCAGGAGAAGAGCTAACCGGGGGTGTTGACCACTGGATAGACAGAGGGGTCTTCTGCCAACCTAACAGGAAGTGCTCCACAAATGTCATTATCATTGCTGTTATTATGGCGATCCTATTGAAACTCGAATCATAGCCCATCGCTCCTCTGCTCAGAGCCCTTCCAAGGCTCTCTTCACACCTGGAGTAAAAGCAAAGTCCTCAGCGTGACCCCCAAAGCCTTGTAAGATTGCACCCCCCATCATCCCCTCTCTGAACCTCAGCTCCTACCCTCTCTACCCCCTTATTCACAGGCTCTGGCCATACTGGATTCCTCCAAGTTCCCACCACATTCTAAGCGTGTTCCTACCTCAGGGCCTTTGCACTGGCTGTTCCCATCTTTCTCAAAATCCATGTGGCTCCTCCCTCACCTCCTCTGAGTCGAAGCTCAAATGTCACCTCCTCAGAGAAGCCCTCCCGGATTGCCTTATTAATACCTGCATCTTCCCTACCCCACATCTCACGTATGGAATCCCTCTTCTCTCTCCATTACCATGTGACCCGTTAGATCTTGCGCTTCTTTGCTTGGTTAGTGTCCAGTAGAGCCCCATAAGGGCCCAGATCTGTTTCTCTTATTCCCTACTCTCTTCCCAGCGCCTTCTAGAGTTCCTGGCATAGTAAATATTTGCTGAATGAACAAGGCCATTTCCTGTTGATGCATTTGCTGCTGGATTGAAGCCAGGGCCTCTCCCCAGTAATTCAAGGGTCGCCCACTCGGAGCAAGTTGCCGGCAGGTGGACTCTGCCCATCCATTTGGGAGAAGATGAAGGGCAGGGAGTTGTAGGGTTGCCGGAGGACACTCCGTGCCAAGGTCAAGTCGCTTGAAGAGAAGCTTCCGGAGAGGACGACATTTGGGCTTAGCGGCGACGGCGGCGCGGGGCCAGGCGGGGATGGGGAGGGGAAAAGGGAGGGCACGCAGGCCCGGGGGTGCAGTGCCCGCAGGCCTGGAGGCGCGAAGCAGCTGGAGGTGTTTGGGCAACTTCCACCCGCCCCGCCCACTGCCTCCGGGGCTCCGTGGCTCGTGGCTCGGGCCCAAACCTCGGTCATTGCCGACTCCTGCCGTGTTCTCACGCCCCCACATCGAGCTTTCCGCGGGCTCTGCTCCCACGATCGCTGATTGCTTGGACTGGTGCAGTAGCCTGCTCGCCGGTCTCCCTACTCGTCACACACACCCTGCCCCCGCCATTCTCTTTGTCTCTTCTTGCCATTAACGCCTAGGTCCCATCTCTCCTCTGCTCCCCACCCTCCCCCAGCTCTCGCCTCGCTGGGCCCCAAGCCCCGCCCATGGCCAACACGCACCATGAAAGTAGCGCGCTGCCCCAGGGCCTTTGCACCGCCGCCTTCTTCCAGGGAATGTCCTTTCCCCAGATCCCTGCCTGGCTGACCTCCTTGCCACAGTCAAGCCTCTGCCCACGTGTGGCCCTCTCCGAGGAGCCTTCCCTGGCCACCGCAGCTGCAGCCCCAGCTCTGGCCTGCTCCAGGCCCTCGGCCCATTTCTTTTTACTTCATTGCCTGATGTCTGGAGCCCTTGTGGGGTAAGATCTTGGCCTTGTCTCGTTCCCAGCTCTCTCTTCCCAGTGCTTGCGGGTAGAGCCTCAGGAATTGTGAGTCTCGTGATGGGAGGGAGGCTGGGGGGGGCAGGGAGCAGGGGTGAGGTTACAGGAAGGCTCTGAGCGTCTCCTGGGGGTTGGGAGGGACACATCCTCCTCCTCCTTTGTGAGGGGTGTGAGCGGTTCCGGGAGGGAAATTCCGTGAGCCCAGGATGCCGCTTCAAGCCCCACTCACTCACTCATTCATTCATTCATTCGATGAGCAAACAGGCCTTCATGCCTGCAGGCTAGTTCGTGTGGACATAAAAAAGATATGAATAACGACATCTTACTTCACGGTTAATTGAGGTGTCACTGACGTATGGTCACAGGCACAGGTCTTACGAGGGCAGTGCGATGGGTCTAGACAAACGTGTACATCTGTGCAAGCGCCACCCCGATTAAAATAGAGCACATTTCCATTCTCTAGAAAGTTCCCTCACACCCTTTCCTGGCCACCCCCGCCCCCAGGCGACCATCGGCCCGCGTTCGTTAACCGTGGATTAATTTAGCCCATTCTCGAGCATGGTATGAATGGAACTCTACAGTCTGCGTCTTTAGAGTGGCACCCACATTGCTTCTTTCCATCGCTGTGGCGCGGCTTCTCTCTCCACCTCCCGCTGGGTCTTTTTCTGTTTGGGGCGATTACTTACCCAGGAAGCTTCTGTGAACACCTGCGTACAGGTCTCGACATGGATCCAAGTTTTCGTGGTTCTTGCTCAAATGCCAAAGAGTGGGACTGCTGGATCTGGGTGGGGGTATGTCTAACTCGACAAGAAAAGCAGCGGCATTTTTCGAGTGTTTAGACCACGATGAACACTCACCAGGAAGCGTGTGTTGTCATAACAACACTCAGAGGCAGATTTGAGTATCATCCCATTGCACAGGAGAGAACATGGAGGCTCGGAGAGGTTACAATCCTTGCCCGAGTCCACAAACGCGGGAAGTGACAGGGCTGGGACTTGAACTCAGGCCCGAAGGCAGTGCACCCAGACATGGTGCCATCAAATCCAGATCCGTCACTGGATTTTATCTAGAAGACAGGAGACGTTTGTGCAAACCTACCCACCGAATCTGAGGCCACATCGCCACACCCAGATCCTCTGTGTCCTTTATTTATTTGTCTTTGATGATCATTTATGTAAAAGGCACAGAAATTGGAAAATACCTCAACGTTTATCGATAGGGAGTGGTTAATAAACAGGGTACATCCATCTGCAAAATATTATGCAACTATTAAAAAGAATGACAAAGAACCATGGCCGGCAGAAAAAGAGCTTTAAGACGTATTGTCGACTGTAAAAAGCAAGTTCTGGGGCAATAAGTACAGTATGATAGTGTTTATAAAAGAAATAGCAATTTGTCACACATACATACATAGGCTCTGAAAAGGTCCGCAAGGATATAAAACAATTTTACAGTAGCAAAAATGGGAATGGGCATGATGCGAAGTCTATTATTTGAATTTTTTTAATATCCCGGTTATGAGCGATATTATAACCACTTGTTTTTTTTTCCCAGCTTCATCGAGATATAATTTGTACATAAAACACAGCACATAATGTATACAATTTGGTGAGTTTGGTAAGAGTACGTATCCACTTATGTCACCAGCTGTACAATCCAGGTGCTAAATATACCCATCACCTCCCAACGTTTCCTACCCTAGCGTCCCTTTGTGTGTGTGTGTGTGTGTGTGTTGTTTTTGTCATTTGTTTTTTGGTTTTGGTGGTAAGGACACCTCACATAAGATCTACTCTCATCAAAATTTTAAGTACATGATGCCATATGTGAACGTAGGTATCTCGTCGTATAGCAGATCTCTGGAAGTTTTAAAAGAAGAAAGTGTTCATACCTACGGCCTCTCCCTCTGTTTTCAGTTGTTAATTTAAAAACTTAGATAATGCTAAGGATGCAGATAAAAGTTTGAACGAACGTTGTGGGCATACAGAGGTGGAAACAAATGTTTCGACTGGGGTGGGGGTGTAAGGTCATTGAGGGAAGCAGAGGAGACAGCACTTGAGGTGACATTTGAGGAGCCAGGAGTTTGCCAGATAGATAAGGGGGCAGATAGGAGGGCTTTGCGGTCCATACACTTGGCTAAGAAAAAAAAAAATCATATCCTTCTTTTCACTCACCTCCAACTGAAATCTAGCATTTCACTCTGTTTTGTTTTATTTTGTTTTATTTTATTTATTTTATTTTATTTTATTTTTTAATTTTATTTTATATTTTATTATTTTATTTTATTTTATTTTATTTATTTTATATTTTATTTTATTTATTATTTTATTTTATTTTATTTTATATTTTATTTTATATTTTATTATTTTATTTTATTTTATTTTATTTATTTTATATTTTATTTTATTTATTATTTTATTTTATTTTATATTTTATTTTATTTTATTATTTTATTTTATTTATTTTATATTTTATTTTATTTATTATTTTATTTTATTTTATATTTTATTTTATTTTATATTGTATTTTATTTTATATTTTTTTACGCCTACAGCACCTAGTCTGGTCTTCCTAGGTGGTCTTCCACCCAAGTACTAACCAGGACCAACCCTGCTTAGCTTCCGAGATCAGACGGGATTGGGCTCGTTCAGGGGGGCGTGGCCGTAGTCATTCTGTTTTTGTAGCTGATCATATTTCCCAAAGATGACGTCATCCACATCTCCCTTTCCACCTGCTCTCTCAGACCTTGCCACTTCCCCGCTGAGAGGGGAACTCTGCATTTCGATCCTTCGGACCTGGGCGACTGCCTCGGACAATAGGGTTCCTCGGGAAGTGAGCTTATGTGAGCTCTGAGGCTGCGTCATAAAAATGCCACCCTCTTCCGCTTCTTTCTCTTAGAACTCAGCCTCCATGCTGTGAGGAAGCCCAAGAGTCCCCGGGGTGGGGTGGGGGAAGGTCCTGTGGAGAGGACCTGAGGACCCCAGCCCCCAGCCCCAGCTGAGCAGCCAGCCCATAGCCAGTACCAACTTGCCAGCTGTGCGACGGTCCCCACCTCCCAGAGGAGCTGTCTCTGTTGTTGCCTCATGGATCAAAAATGAGCTGTCTCCACCAGGCTCCACCTACATTGTATATTCAAGAGCGAAACAAAGGATTGCTGTTGATTTAAGCCGCTCGGTTTTGCCGTGGTTGTTACACAGCAGTGACTCACTCATACAATGACAATAGCATTAGCCATACCTGTGACTTTATTCTGGAACCTAGTCTTCTAGCAACAGAAATCAGATATTTCCAAATCACATTGCAGGAGCTGCAGGTGTTTGAAGTATGGTTCGCCCTTCCTCACCGCTGTGTTTTACCGTTGTCACCGGATCCGCTGTGAATTCTTGTTGTTTCATGGTAATGAAGAAGCATATATATTATATCGAAAACGCATCTTTTAAATATTTTTGAGAACTGTGTTTTAGCCGCTTTCCTTACTCTACAAATTTTCTTTCATGCATTTAAACATTATTTCGGAAGGTATCGCCAAAGTATAATTTTCAAAAAAAAAAAACAGTTAAAAACCCGCTCCCATGCAAATATATGGTAAACACGTGACAAAGACACATGACACATTAATGAGAGAACCAGAAGAATGACAGGCTTGCTCAAGGCGGAAGAGGAGAGTCTAGCGGACGGATATATAGTCAGTGAAAGACGTAAGTCCAGAATGAGGTGCTGGCTTTACAGACAAAAACAGTTAATGACCTTCCGGCAATAACTCTTGGGACTGCCTTTGTACTTGAAAAACAATCCTCTCGACGAATTGATTTTAAACAGGTTAACGCCTAACTTTGCAGAGTGCGGACCCCTACTCAAGAAAATAATAAGTCAAAGTATGAAATAGTAGGTCAAACACTCCCCTAGAGTAAGACTTGGCATATTGCCTCCGACTAGACAAATCCAGCCCGCCGCCTGTTTTTGTTAATAAAGTTTTATTGGGACACAGCCGTGCCCACTCCTTTCTGTGCTGTCTGTGGCTCTTTCTGCACCAGAGGCTGAGGTGAGTCTTTGCGACAGAGATCGTGTGGCTGCAAAGCCTGAGGTATTTATCCGGGTCCTTTACAGATGAAAATTTGCCTGCCCATGCCTAGAGTGTCAGATGGCCATTAAGTGGGCTTGTTAGGGTCTTGAAGCCGCACTGTCCAATATGGGGGCCCCCAGTGTCATCTTTTTAAATTTAATTTAATTGCATAAGAGACTACACAAAGACACGAAATCCCCGCTAAGTGGTGAGGATTGTTGGGGGCTGTTTTAGAGGGGGTAAAATAACTACTACCATCCAGCCCCGTCTGTCTGTGACACTTGACTTAGCTTTTGAAGCGGTGGCTGAAATGTTCTCCGCTGGCCGGTGACATTCCTCACCGCCCCTGGGGAGCCAGAGTGCTCTGTTCCTTGTGACCTCGCTGCCCTTTATACAGCCATCCAGTTGTCCCCAAGTCACCTTCCCGCTTTGTGCTCGCGTGTCTGCACATCTGCTGTCAGTTCAAAAGACAAAGAGCCTTCTCTCCTTGAATGCAGAGACTAAAACTCTGTGGGTTTTATTAGACCTTTAGCATAAAGGGGAGAGGAGCGAGTGTGCTAACGAACCTCCGTGGGTTTCACAAAGGCGTTTCATAAATGTGCCTTTTAGGAATTCGGAGCTGGCAGTTAAAATGTGCCTATCAGAGATGAGAAGTCACGGCCATGGTTACCTGGGGTGGGGGTGTGAAGAGCTCATGAGTTTTTTGTTTTTTTTTAACCTGATGGTGCCGGCTGACAGAGGTATCCATCGAAATGAATTTGTCGAGCTTTCCACTTCTAAAATGTATTCTCTTATATATATATATATATACGTTGCAGGCCAGTAAAAACTATAAAAAATGTCATTGCCAAGGAAACGAGCGATCGCATAAGATAACCAATGAGGGTCTCAGGCTTTTTAGAAACAGAACTGCCCGGAGGTTAAGAACCTGGGCGTTTGAACGCTAGCTGTGCCACCAAGGCCAGGTGGCTTCATGCAAGTAACTTGACTTCTCTGACTCTTGATTTGTACGTCTACGAAGTGAAGATACCACCTACTGGGCAAAATTGCCTGAGATCAGAGAGTAAAGCATTTAGTATAGTGTTTGTCGCAGAGCAGATGTTTAATGCATGATACTACTATCATTTTTAGTATCAATGTACTAAACTGGTGAATAAGTAGAAAATGCAAAGCAGCTATGCCGATAAGCAACGGGTGAGAGATGCCAACACCTAAGTCGTCAGACAGAATTGGTGGGTTACAAACTTATCAAAAATCATTTATCCTCTTTATTAACTCTCTGACTAGGACACATCGCAAAATGATCTGGTCCACATAGTTCTTTGTTTACTTGTTTGCTGTTTACCTTCCGTCCCCTCGCTCCTTAGGACATGGGCTTCCCGAGGTCAGGAGCTGGTGTCTGTTTCTGCTCGTTGCTTCTTCTCCAGTGCCTACAACAGTGCCGGCCGTGAAGCAGGTGCTCGCTAAATATTTACTGATTCGATGAATGAATATATGCAGGAAAATGAGATTCAGATTTTCACTGACCCTCTTGGCACGACGCACTATTAAAATGATGAATTCAGTGATCGTGAAGCTGCCGTGAGACCAACCCTGTCCTACTGTGGAAATTATCTCTGCCTTCTTTTTAACCTAGAAATGGACTCGCCACTCTTAGGAATTTCACCTCTGGGACTCCATTTCGAAGGAAATGACATAAGATCTGAACAAAAGTTCATGCACGAAAATTTTTCTCTAGTGCATTATTTGCAACAGTAAAAGAAAAATATTTATAATAACAGACTTTATATATTTATAATGCTGAGCTTTAGAGAAAAGCAAATATTTATAATAACAAATATGTATAATAACAGACTTTATATATTTATAATGCTGAGCTTTAGAGACAAGCCTCTGAAATTATGGAATAGCAATATTATGGAATACCATGCAATCATTTTCAGTGTAATGGGTGGAAATGTTTTTATGATCCATTAAGTAAAAATAAGCAGGAAGCAAAAGCGTAATGTCCTCTCGACAAGAAACTGAAAACGCTATGCACCATTTTTATATTATTAGAAGGACCCGTGGCAAACGATGATGATGACGCCGCTCGTGGTTTTTCTTTTCGTCTTTTGCTTCTCTCTAGTTTCCAAACTCTACGCAAACGTGGACGTGATTTGGGGGGTACGCACGAAAAAAGAAAATTATTTGCAGACCAAAGTGTTTACTTCCTCTTGACCGGTCAAGGACTCAGCTCCGGAGCTGGAACCGAACCAAAACGCAGAAATGGCGCTAGGCACACACATAATTATCCCAGAGAGAACATGGAGGTGAGCCAAGTGTCCAGCGACGGGGAGATGGGGAGATAAATCAGAATCCGCCCATCGGCTCTTAGGTGGGCATTAAAAGTTATGTTTACCAAGAGCTCGAAGCACCATGACAAGTGGTTATTTGTGCCTAATACGGCAGGATGTAAAATGACATATGTAGTATCATCCTCTCCGTGTCTCAGGAGGGAACATAGGTCCCATACGCCCCGGCCCCCATTCTGCCCTTGACTCCACAGAGTCTTGGGAAACTAAGGGGCCGTGTCTCCCTTCAGGTTCCAAGAGAGAGGGGCTGTCCCTCGACATCCAGAACCTAAAGATAATAACAATTCTCCTGCTAGCATGCCTTTCGGGTGCACAAAACTGATCTCAAGCCCATATTCCCCAATCTCCTCTTCTGTCTAATTCTCACACACAGCCAGTATTTCCTCCATCTCAAGGCCAGGTACCAGGTGACTAGAGATCACCCCTATTGCCCAAAGCCCCCCAGAAATATACAAAGGAATGTATCCTCAACCGCTCGCCCCGCCTGACTTGCCCGTGCCTCAAGAACCCCAATATAGGCTCTGGTTAGGCTTTCCGCCCATACCTGCTGACCAAACCCGGTGCTTCCCCGTGGCCCTGCATGCCCGGGCAGGCCCCCTCCGCTCAGGAAATGTCAGTCATAAAAATCATCTTTCAAGAAGGCCGATCGCTCCATCACCTCTATACGTTAAAACCTAATAGGTACGAATTTCAGAACGAGGGGTCCTGGGAAATTCAGATCCCAAATCCGTTGGGGGACATTCTTCAGCCCGTCACGGGGTGATAAGGAGAGAAAGAGGCCAGTGCCTGGCGTGCCCAGACCCCAGAGTCCCAGGAGGAACTGGAGCCTAGTGGGGCGGGGGCGGGCGGGAGAGGCTGAGAAATCAAACAGAGTCGGGATAATCAGGCAGCTAAATTACTAAAATCAGGCCGAGGTATGAGGAAAGGATTTTGTTTTTCCTTTCACCAGTCTGGGCGCTTAAACGTTTGAATTGTCCAGTCCTGCGTCGATGCCTAGAGACACATCCTACCTCCAGATAACCTTCCGATTGTCCCCTGAAGGACTCACGTGTCTCCAGACCACCTGGCATTCATCATCATCCAGACCAGCAGATGCGACCGAAAACCATCCTGGACCAGTGCTAGGGCCCTGCTCACCATACTTCTGTCACCAAACATGGAGGTTGGGTCCCTCCATCCCCCAACCCACCGACCGATCCTCCGAGTCTCTAGACACCCGCTGGGTGTCGAAACGTTCAATTCGATTCTGACACTAACTACACGGAGTTAGCAGAGCTAGTGTCCCTCCCACGGGCCTCAGCCCCTGGAGACTACCCTCACTGCAGACGCCCATCTCAAGTCTCAGTTTGTCGCCTGGACTTCGGACCAACTGGCTGTAGACCAGGAATTCTCACGACCCCCTCCTCGGGTTCAATCACTTGCTACGGCAAGTTGCAGAACTCAGGGAAACGCTTTACGTTTGCCAGTTTATTACAAAGGGTGTG
Organism: Pteropus medius; assembly: GCF_902729225.1. Taxonomy (NCBI): domain Eukaryota; kingdom Metazoa; phylum Chordata; class Mammalia; order Chiroptera; family Pteropodidae; genus Pteropus; species Pteropus medius. The sequence goes on along the minus strand of NW_024343734.1, from coordinate 371,100 downwards.
GTAGAGGTGCGGAGGGCGAGGTCTATGCATCCGCTTTCATCATGGAGATGTAATGGACGTACAGCATCCTGCAAGTTCAAGGTGAACAAGCATGTCGATTTGATACATTTATACATCGCCGTAGGGTTACTACTGCAGGGCTGGCTCACTTCTCCACATCACATGATCACATTTGTTTTTTTGTGGTGAGAACCGTTACATCTAATCTCTTAGTAACTCTAAAGTTTATAATACGGTATCGTTGCTTAGAATCACTGGGCTGGGCCTTAGGACTCATTTTTCTACCGGTGGCAGGTGTGTATCCACCTTATTTTTACAAGGCAGGTTTACTGGGGTATCATTTACATAAAATCAGACAATTCCAGACGGTAAAAACCCACCCTGGTACAACGTTTAAAGCATACGGTTCATGAGTTCGTTTTCACTTATGTACAGCTTCACGGAGGTATAATTAATATATAATCGACTGCATATTTGAAGGTGCTGGTAAGTTTTGACATATGTGCACCCCTGCGAAGCCGTCACCACCATCAAGAGCGTGAACACTTCGTCATCCCCCCGAAGTCTCCAGCGCCCCTTTGTAATTCCCCCTCCTTTCCCTTCCTACCCCACGCCATCCCCATCCCCAGACACCCACTGACCTGCTTTCTATCACTGTAGATTAGTTTGCATTTTCTAGACTTTTCTATAAATGGAACCATACAGAATGTTCTATTTTTTTTTTTTTTGGTCTGGCTTCTCCACAGAGCAGAATTGTTTTGCAGTTCGTCCACGTTGCTGGGCACATCCATAATTCCTTCATTTTCAGAGTCAGGCAGCATTCCGTGGTCCAGGTGTGCCACAGCTGCTTGTTCCATTTGCCTGTTGATGGACATCTGGGTTGTTTCCAGCATTTGGTTACAGCGGATGAAACAGCCATAAACCCTCGTGTACAAGTCTCGGTGTGGATGAGGCGTGCTCGTTTTCCTTCCTCTTGGGTAAATACCCAGGACTGTGATTGCCGGGTCACATAGCGTTTGTTTAACTTGGCGAGAGACAGACAAAACCGTGTTCCATAGTGGCTGGACCGTTTCCTACCCCCTGTAGCATTACAGAAAAGCTTCGATCGATCCACATCCTGGCCAGCACCTCGTCTTTCAAAGTTTGGACGCGCTAGTGGGTTTATCTTTCCTCCCACCCCAAGAAATTCCCCAATACCAGCTGGGTGTCTTACAATTTAATTCAATTCCTGACACTACCCTCTTCCTTGGGTCAGATTGATTTGCTAGAGCGGGTCACGGAATTCAAAGAAACATAATACTTACCAGGTCACCGGTTTGTTATAAACAAATGTAACTCAGGCACAGCCAGATCGAATCGACGCATAAGGCCAGGCATGGGGAGAGGGCGTGGGGCTTTTGTGCCCTCTACTGGAGCCATTGTCTCCGGTCCCGTGTTCCCCAACCCGGAAGCTCTCTGAGCCCCGCTTTTGGGGGGCTTCTGGAGGCTTCACTATATAGGCATGATTGGTTAAAAATTAGCCCCTGGTGATTGAACTGTCTCCAGCCCCTGTCCCCTCCCTGGAGGTTGGGGGTGAGACGGAAAAATTCCAACCCTCTAATTTCCGGATTGGTTCCCTTGGCAACCAGCCCCCACCCTGAGGTTCTTCCCAAAAGTCACCTCATTAACATCCACTCGAAGGGGTTTTTTATGAACAAAAGATCCCTCGATCACTCTCACCACTGAGGGGGTTCCAAGGGGTTTAGAGCTCTGTGCCAGAAGCAAAGACGAAGGCCAAATATGTATTTCGTTACTATAAACCACAACATCATAGCATGCATAGAATTTTTGGATGCATTTCAAAGCGAGTTGCAGAAACCAGTCCCCTTCACCCCTAAACCTCCGGCAAGCATGTCGTTAATTAGAGTCCCGTGTTTGTTGACAGTTGTCCTTTTCTAATGGGGTTACACGTACGTACCGTTTAATGCACAAATCTTAATTCATACATTTTGAGAAAGACCTCACTCGTGTAGCCCTTCCCTCTTGCTGTCCCCAAGCTGAGGCGTGGAAGAGCTTGGCATCCTGTCCTGTTTGGAACGTCCCTCCTTCTAATCCTCCCCTTCCTTGGTGGATTTCTTTAGCTTGGACCCTTCTTGCCCCTGTTTACTGCAAACTGCATGTGTGTCTAGGGCAGGGCATTGATGACATTGTGGGGCCACCCTGTGCCCTGTAGGACCTTGAGCAGCATCCCTGGCCTCAACCCGGCAGCTTCTCCTACCCCGCTCCCCCGCATTGTGACAACCAAAAATGTCTCCCGGCATGGCCAAATGTCCCCTCGGTGGACAAAATTGTCCCCAGTTGAGCACTACTGGGCTCGAAGGTTTTCTCTGGTGGTTGAGGGGAGTGGACACAATCCCTCCTCCAGAGGTGACCAACCGACAGGGCAAACAGAGAGTTACACTTGAACACTCCCCTCAACACACACGCTCCCCGACTTCTTCGGCCTGGGGACCGGCTTTTAAAAGCCATCCAGGGAATTGTGATGGGCAGCCCGGATGAGAACCGGTGACTCTGAGCCACTGTTAATTAATCATTTCCTGTGGACTAGGAAATGTACAAAGCGTTTCGTCTGGAGCCCCGGGAATGGTGACAGCATGGGCGGCTGGGTTCGATCCGAGCCGGGCGAGTGACGTCAGCCCTCTGTGCCTCGGTTTCCTCATCTGTAAAGTAGGGATAATAATAGTGCCGACCGCATAAGGTCATCCTGAGGATTAACTGAGGAGCTGTGCACATCTCTTGGCACCGTGCCGAGCCCTGAGTAAGTGCTAGGTAAGTGTTGGACAAATACAGTAAAACTATGACTGTGTATCTTAGAATGACAAAGGTGTCCCCGGCCGTGTTTGTACAATGGCAAGGCGTATCGTTGCCCCGAGCTGGGAGAGAGCTTGCCACATCGGGGATCAGTCCTGGGTCACCGAGGAAAAGTGGGCTCGGGTCCAGCTCCCACCACCTGTCTCCTCTGCTGGCCGAGAGGCACGGTCTCACCTCCTGCCATGTGTCCTCGCTGTCCACTCTGTCCTTTCTTCTCTCGCTTCCTTCGGGTGCTTCCTCAGATGTTACCACCGGGGTCCGACTCGACGTCCCCCCGCTGGTCTCCTGATGCTCCGCCCTGCCCCGTGGTGCTCATTTCCATGTTTACCTAGAACGGCTCTCCCCACACCATTATTAACGCTGCTTGATAATATACTCATGGAGAAGGAAGGGGGTCTTTTTCTCATAAACACGAAGATGCTGTGTGGACCACCAGCTGCCCCCTCGCGCCTCTGCTCCAATGACACCGGCCACCTCCAGGTCCCTTCGTCACACCAAGCATGCTGCTCCCAGCACGGAGCCTCTGGCTGTTCTCCTTGTCTGCGCCCCTCGCCCCCATCTCCCCCTCGCCCCGGCTCACTCTCTCAGCTCATTCGGGCCTCTGCAAAATGTCACCTCCTCTGAGAAGCCCACCCTGATCACCCACCTACACAGCCCCTGCTTCGCCTTCAGCCCCTTTGCCTGACTTAAGTCTTCTTCCTGGTACTTGTCCCTCCTTGCCGTCGATGCGATTTTTAGCCGCTTGTCATCTCTCTCCTCCTATGGCTGCTGTAACAAATGACGACAGATTGAGCAGTTTGAAAACAACGCGAACTTATCATCTTACAGATCCAGAGATCAGGAGTCCAAAGCGGATTTCTACGCGGCTAAAATCAAGGTATCAGCAGAGCTAGTTCTTTCTGGACGCTCCGGCGAAGAATCCACTTCTGGGTTTTTCTCGCTTCTAGAGGCCACCTGTGTCCCTTGGTTCCTGGCCCCTCCTTCATCTCCAAAGCCAGCAGTGGGACACCTTCGAATCTCTAACTCTGAGCCTCGTGCCTCCTTCCCTCACTTACAAGGACCCCTCCTCGTGATTACATTGTCTCACCCGGATAACCCCGGGTCATCTCCCCATCTCGACGTCCTTAGCTTGATGTCATCTGCAAAATCCCTTTGGCCACATGAGGTCACATGTTCACGGGGATTAGGACGGGGACATCATTAGGAGGGAGGGGGCACGATTCAGCCCATCACAACACAGCGTCATTTTTTTGTTTATCACTGAATCACCAGTGCCTGGCATTGAATAAGCCTCTGTAGGAGCAGCCCCAATGAGTGAGTAAGTGAATGAATGAGTGAGTGAATGAATGAATCACAAGGAGCAGGAAGAGCAGGCTGGAAGTTTGGTGGAGCAGGTTTTTGGGGACCGAGGGCCAAGAAGGAAGCGGAAGTCCCAGAAGGAAGGAGGGGAGCGTCCCTTGCCTGGGGCAGGAGGATGGTGGAAGAGGCAGGGATGAGCTGGACAGGCCAGGCTGGCCAGGGGCGGGAGATGCTGCAGGGGTCAGGTCGTCCTGTTCCCCGGCTCGCACCTACTCACCGCCCCGCAGCTCCCAGGCCTCCCGGCAGCCAGCGGAGGGAAGGGAGAGCGTAGGGGGGTGGTTCACGGGGTGTCTGTCGGACTGGCACAGCTGGTTTGGCTGGTCCTGGCATCTTGGCAAAAGAAAGCGCTGGGGACAGGTGAGGATGTTGCTGGGCGCTCCCGGGGAGGACCGGAAGACGCGCGGCGGGGAGGGGGGGGAAGGCGGCTCCTTTGTTCACAGGTCCATCCCAGTGGACCCCAGACTCCCATGGCCAACAACCCAGCCCCAGAAGCCTCACTGGGCTCTGTCCGTCCCAGCCCCGGGGACCAGGACCCTAACTCCCCACCCCCAACCTTCTTCCTTGGACCGGGGAGTCCAGGTCCCCAGCCCCTCCCCCTCAGAACCAGGAGTCGGGGAGCCCAAGGCTTCAGTTCCCTCGGGATCCCTGCTCTCTGTACACCCGCATCTGGTCTCCTTTGGTGACCAGGCCGCTGGTAAGGACCGAGGCCGTCAGCAGCCCCCTCCCCTGAGCATCCCTCCCCAGGCGCGGGGTCCCAGGCGCGGGGCCCCGCGGCGCAGCACGGTGGGCGGGGCGGGCGCGTGAGTGTGCGGGGTGGGGCCGCGGCCACGGTATCGGCCCTGGGGCGGGCTCCTCCACGGGGATGGAGTAATCGGGGTGGAGAGCGGAGAAGGAGGTTTCTAAACGCTGCACACCCCAAGATGGACCCACTGATTAGAGGCAAGGCCGAGGGGAGGGAGTCGTGTCTGCCCTCCTCCCGCCCCACCCAGCGTGATGGCTTTGTTTCTTTTCAGGACCTCCGTTGCCTTAGGGACACTGGCATCCCCCTCCCCCCCACACACCCCACGCCCACGACCCACCCTTCCCCAGGTCCAGGTGTCTAGTTGTCCCAGTTTCGTCGTCTGGGTCACAGGAATTTGGGCCCCCACCGCCTCCTCCCTCGGAACCCAGCGGTGTGGCCGCAGCTCCTGCGCTGCCCCTCTCTCCACCCCATTCAGCTCGTCCCAGGTTCGGGAGCCCTGCCCCCAGCCTCTGCCCTCTCGGGAACCCAGCCTCCAGCAGCCAGAGCTGGCCCGTCCTCAGCTCTCCCAGAGTTCCTGGCAATTACCAGCTTTTAATGGAAAGGTCGCGCTCTGGAGGTGATAGCGTCCCCGATTCCGTGGAAACATGCCCTCATGACCCAGTGACCTCCCTTTGCCCACGTCTGAGCTCCGAGAGCAAAGGAGCACGTTCTGGGGGTTCTTGGGGCCCAAGTAGACCCCTGGAGAGAGGTCGGCAAGTTGATGTGGGGGGCCCCGGGCAGGGGGTGTGCTGGGGAGCACTCCATCTCTGCTCTGGGCCCTCAGCCTGGCTCCCTTTCACGTTCAGTCCCTGAGGTGGGAGGCGAAAGCAGGACCCCCCCTCATGGCCAGTGGCACATAGGGGTGACATGTCCATCTTCCTGGGGGCTCGCAGGGGCAGAGGGCCTGTCCTGACTGACCCAGCCCATCCCTATCTGCTGCCCTTAAGCTCCCCCAGACACGGGTGTGAGCTCCTGCCCCAGGACCCAGGAATACACCCCCAGATGCCCCCTCTTTGGCCTGGAGAAAAAGACATCCCCGGCTGTCTCTCCAGCCTCCAGACCTTTGCCCACAGCAGGTGCTGCACCCAGATGCCAGCTCCACTCAGGTCCCTCGCCTGCTGCGTCTCCTCTAGTGGGGCATGCCACGACCTCCCAAAGCAGCCTCCCTGTCTACAAGCAGGTCACCAAGCGACTGAATTCACCCCAGGCCAGCAGAGTCGATTAAACTGGCACTTAGCCATGGACGTCATCTTAAACTTTCTAGTGCCACATTTTCTTTTAGAAAGTAAAGAGAAACTGGCGAGATTAATTTTAGGAATACGTTTGATTTAATCCCATATGTCCAAAATATCATTTTAATAGGTAATCCATAAAAATTACTCGTGAGATCGTGGACACGGTTTATCTCGATTCTGATGCTCGATGACCAGGAGTTAAATTTAAATGTAGCATTGCCAAAGCATTAACACTGCCCTTAAGAGGAAAGTACTGCCTCTGTTTTTAAAGTTAAATTTAAATTAATTAAAGTTAAATAAAATTGGAAATGTTTGCTCCCAGTCACGTTTCTCATGCTAAATAGCCACGTGTGGCCGGTGGCTCCTGGGTTGGACGGCACAATTTTAAGCTGTGTTTACTTACCTGTCTCATTTGGGGACAAAATGCCCAGTCTTCACCCAGAGGGGGCCTCCCAGATTTTAGTTGGAAGGATGGATGATGGATGGAGGAATGGATGGAGAGATGGACAGATGGAAGGATGGGTAAGTGGATGGATGGATGGATGAGTAAACAAATAAGTAAATGAATAAATGAATGAATAGAAGGATGGATGGATGGATAGGTGGGTAGATGGATGACTGACTGACTGAATGAATAGATATGAATAGTCTCTAGAATGAATAAAATGGAACTTGTAGCATGTATATAGATATAGATAGGTAGATAAGATAGATGAATGAATAGATAGATAAAACCATAGACAAACCAAAAGATAGATAGATGAATAGATGTTCTGGGTGGAGTAGGCCTTGGATAGATGAATGAATGGAAAATAAGTAGAATTAATAGGCAAACAAAAATAGATAGATAAGGCAAATAACAAAAGAATAGATAGATGAAGAATAGAACAGATACCAGTACTTAGATAGACTAGATGATAGATGAATGAATAAGTAAAATTAATAGGTGGAAATAGCAAGTAGAGATTAACAAAAATGGCTCGAAAAAGAATAGATAGGCTCTAATAAAACCAATATAGGCTCGAACAGATAGATAGATAGGTAGAGTAGGTAGATGGAATGGAGGCGGAATGAATAAACGAAAACAAAGAATATGACAGAGAAATGAAATATATAGGTAGATGAATACCAGATAAATGAAGATACTTCGGTGATACGATAGATGAATGATAATGGAAGTGACAAATAGATGGAACCAGAAAAAAGAGATGAACAGACAACTGAATGGGCTGGAAAATAGACAGATAATGAATGATGAATGATGGAATGAAATAAGATGAACAACTATAGATATGAAATAAAATGAATGATAGATATAGATAATAGATAATCTAGATGAACTTTAACTGAATGAACAAATAGATAGATGATAGATGAATGAAATATAGATGATAGATAGACAACTAGATAGACAGTAGATGGTGGATAGGTGGATGATGGATAGATGGATGGACGGCTGGATGGATGTACAATCTTTGCTCCTCCCAGTGCTCCCCCGAGCTGGCCTTGGGTTTCCTATTTTCTTCTTCCTATCCCCTCCAAATCTCTTCCCTGTCCCCCCAAAGCCTAGGCCTTCCAGAACTATTTCTGTGGGTCAGTGGTCCCCATTACTGTCCCTCCCCGCCTGTCATTGGAAAAGATGCTTCTCTGGTGTGTTCTGGTTCTTCTCGCCACCTCCTTAGGAGTCTGGGCCCCTCGCCTTCCGCATTCAGGCCTCGTGTCTCCGCACCCCACCCCCATTTTCTGAAGGGATTTACCTGCCTCCTCCACGCACCACCATGACCCGGTCACTCATTCCCATCGCATTTATTGAACGTCTCTGCCAGGCACCCTCGTTGGGATACGGCGGGGGACAAACATATCAGAAGCCCGCGTGGGTGGACAATCTGGGGAGGAGACAGACAGTCGATAAGACCAAGAAGGAAACCTTCGGGGTGTCAGGTGGTGATGAGGGCTGTGGGGAAAAGTGACACGGGGCAGGGGTCATGGAGACATCGCTGGGAGAGCTCAGAGGAGGTGCGACGGGGTGCGCTTGGTCCGAGGCAGGTGGCGAAGCTCCCAGCTGTCAGGAGCAGCATGTCATACAGGGAACAGCAGGTGCGAAGGCCTACCGCACAAGCATCTCCTGGTCTCTGGGTCCCCTCGTTTAGCTGGTCCTGCCCCAGTCATTCACAGCCTCCAGCCCGCCTTCTCCCCTCAGCATCCCCCTCGACGTTCTCGCCGGGTCTCCCTGGGTTCCTAATTCCCCCAAGACCGTCCCCCACGTTTCCCGTCCTGTCCCCCTCAGGGACCTGGGTGTCCCGTTCTCCCCAGACTCTTCCCACCCCCAGAGCTTGAGGCTTCTGGTTGGCGCAGGGCCCTGTCCTCTGGTTCCCAAAACGCTGTGGGGGGCCTGGTGACAGGGTTCAGGGGGAGGCTCCAGTGGGCTGTCACCTTCCCAGAGCCAGGAACAAAAGGTCTTTGAAGGCAGACCAAGGGCGAGGCAGCCCTGGCCCCACAGCCAGGCGAGGTGTCTCCACTGGGTCCCCAACCATCCCGACATCAGGGAAGTCCACTCAGCCCCAGACCGCGGGAGCTGGCCCTCTCGACTTTCCCCCGTCTCTGCGAGGGAGCCCCTTTTTCACAGATGGGAACATCGAGGTGAATACCAGACGTAGCCGAGGCGAGATTCAAAGTCAGTCATGGGTGGGGTGGGGGGTGTGGGGAAGCTCCCCGCACCACTGCATCCTCAAGATGGGCCTCCGGGCGGATGATGCGAGAGGGTGAGACCCTCCGAGACGTCTGTCTTCTGCGCCCCCTCGGAGTGAGGGTGCACAGTGCCGTGTGACGTTAGGCAAGTCGCCCCACCTCTCTGAGCCCCACTTCTGCATCCGTTCTGCAGGTCCGACGCGCCCCGTGGCCCACCCCTACACAACGACACGTGGCAAACTGTGATTGGTCAGCAAATGGAGTTTGAAACGGTGATTTTTTGGTATTTGTTCACCCAACCAAAATTTCTCTGGCACGACACACTGGAAAAATGAGAAATTTCTAGAAAGAGTCCACCAAAATGCCAAAATGCTAATGGCGGTTAACGCCATGGGTAGGGGGGTCACAGGGAGCCATATTTTCTTTCTAGACTTATCCGTTTTTGTTTTGTTTTGTTGTTTGTTTGGGGAACGAGGTGCATACATGCCTTTTGTCTTATAAAAAGAAGTCATTTCCTAAAAAAAAAAAGGAGGTCACTTCTGGTGAGATTGGGCTTGGTGGCCAGACTCGGAAGGTCATCGGGTGGGAGGGACGGGTTCGGGGGATTAGGGCCGAAAGGGACACTGGCTTCACCGAGCCTAACGCTTGAGAAATGTCTCAGCCAGTGTTACAACAGCCCGATGACACAGGTACCACTTACAGGGGGGGAAACCGAGGCACAGAGGGCCGATGGGACTGGTTTCAGGCACCGTAGGTGGCAGGAGCCGGAGCCGAGACCCACGCCGGGCCCCGTGACCGACCACGTATGGCGGTCATCAGCCGCCTCTCTGACCCCCAGTGCCTCAGTCTCCCTGTGTCTCTCTGTCTCTGACTCCGCATTTATGTCTCTGTCTCCGTGTGCCTCTGTCTCTCCCGCGCTCTCGCTGTCTCTTGCGGTCCCCGACCCCTCTGACCGTCTCGACCCTCTCCTGGCCTCCCCCCGGTTTCTCTCTCTGGTCCGAGCTGCTGCGGCTCCGGCCACGTTTCTGTCTCTCAGTCTGTTTGTGCGTGTGCCCCGCGGAGTGTCAGCCTCGGGGGCGGTTTCTGTCTGCCTAGTTCCTGGCGGCATCCCGGTACTTAGAACAGCACCCGGCAGACAGGAGGCGCTCAGTAAATATTTCCTGAATGAATAAAGGGATGAATGAATGAGGGAATGAATGACCTCTCTGGAATGGCATTGGCTTCTCTGTCAGATGAACCCACTCTGACTCCAGGTGGGCGCGAACACAGCCAGAACCCAGAGCCCGGAAGGTTCCGGTGCGGGATTGGCTCCGAACCCCTGGGCTCTGACCATTTGGCTCGCGAGATGCCCAGGACGTGCCCGTCACCCCTCCGCCCCACCCTCGGAGAAGGGTGGCTCCCTCTCGGCCTCTCCCCGCTGTTGGAGGCGTGGGTAGCAGCTGGGAGAACCGGCTGGGAGCAGCCCCTCCCCTTGGGCGCAGAGGTAAGCACCTGGCGGGCTCCCCGGGTGGCAGACGCCAACACCGCCGCACATACCTGGTCCCCGAGCCGCCTGCTCCCTGCACGTCCTCCCCTCCCCACCCTCGCCCGCCTGCCATGGACGGGCCCGCCGAGCCCCCGCCCCCGGCCCTGTGGGGCGCCTACGAGAACAACCTGTCGGAAATCAGGTGAGGCCCCAAGCTGGGCACGAGCCGCGAGGCCCCCTGGAGCAGGTGGCCTGAGGGAAGAGCCGGGGCCCTCTGCAGAGCCAGGCCCTGGCCTCCTGCAGCCTCAAGCCCGGCTGGCTGGGCTGGCTCGTCCAGCCCGGGGTGCAGGCCCCTCCTGGAAGGGAGTGGGATGCTTGGGTGTCCCTGTCCCTCTGGGGGCCTCAGTTTCTCTGTCTGTCGAAGGGGCCGACACACCGGCTGTCTCCCCGTCACAGGGCCGAGTGAGGGCAGGGAGCTCGGAGGCGACGAGCCGCTCAGCAAACGCGAGGGGCTGATGTGCGCTGTTCCTTCCCGGACACCCCAGAAAGCCTTCCAGTGGAGGGAATTTGCCTCCCGGGGGCTCAGAACGTGTCGCTGGCTCCGTCTGTCTGGGGGAGGGTTGGCGAGCAGAGGTGGGCAGGGTTCTGGATGAAGTTGAGCCCCAGAGCCGAGGCTGTGTCCCAGGGGGGCCGGGGGCCGGCAGGGAGGGACATTGGACTCCCCACCTCCTGGGCGTGACTCTTACATTCTGAGCACGCGTCAGACACCCGCAGAGTACCCACTTTCCAAATGGGGAAACTGAGGCTGGGAGGAAAAGTGACGCTGGTCACCGAGCCAGAAGCAAATCCGAACCCCGTCCGTCTCCCCCTGGAGTCTGTGGCTTCTCCCCCACGTCGGTAGCTCCGGCGATGCCCCCGCCCCACGGCTCTGTTCTTTGGGTGAGCGAGCAGAGGCTCAGAGAGGGCAGGCCGCCCTCTCAAGATCACACAGCGAGGCCGAGGCCGATGCGGGCCCTCCCCCGCCCTTCCTCGCCCGGATCAGGGGGCCACAGACAGGCAGGCCTCCCTGGCGCCTCAGACTTCAGATGCCTTCTGATGGCTGTGTGACAGAGACCAGCCTCGCAGTGTCTCTGGGCCTCTCGGGCTGAGAGTGGCCCCAGGCTCGTCCCAGGTCTGCCGGAGAAGGGTTCCAGCGTTCTGTGCTCTGGGCCCCCTGGCTCTGCGGTTTCTCCAGCTCCTGGTCTGGGCTTCCCGCCTCTAGGAGGCTTCGGCCTCAGTTTCCTCACCTGAGAAATGGAGGGGAACAACCCTCACCTGTAAGACACTGCTAGGCTCGAATGTCTGCAGTCCCCGGGTGGCGCCTGTAGGACCTTGAACTTTCTTCTCCACGAGTTTTTGGCATCTCCGGGGCTCAGAAGAATGCCTCTCTCGAGGGCCCTAAAAGCCCTTCTGGGTCCCCCTCCCAGGCCCTCAGACACACGCCATCCTCGCCGAACTCGGCGGCTCCCCCAGAATTGCTCCTCCTCCTGGGTTGCCATCTCGGGGTTGGCCCCATCCGTCACCAGGCCAGGCCCCCAGACTTTGTCCTCATCCTTCCCTTCCCCTGTCTCCCATGGCCTGTCACTCCCCAGCCCCACCCTCCTGCGATTGGACTTTCTCCGTTTCCATGGCTCCAGCTCGGGCCTCCTCTTTGCTTCCTGAGCTTTGTATCCCCGCCTCCGGCTCTCCCAAGCTGCCCCTCCTCCCAAGTGACTCCAGGCCCTGGCAGTCTGGCCTCCCAGCTCCCTCCCATACGTCCAAGTCAACCCTTCAAATTCCCCGGCCATGCCTCACTAATCTCTGCCCCAGTGCCTTTGCATATCCGATCCCCTGGCCGGGATTCCCAGAGAAATCTTTTCTAACCTCCCAATCTACCCTTGGCTGTCCCCAGCTCAGGTCCCTTGCGCGCCCCATGGCGACGGTTTCCCAAACCTTTTTCTTAAGACACTGATACCCTTCTGTCCAAGAGAAATCGTACTCCCGAGCAAAACTGCAGCATAGAAATCTAAACGAAGCAGCTCTCATTTAATAAAAGGGGAGAGAGGGGCCGGGGTCCCACTGAGGTCCCCGCTCCCTCTGGGCAGGATCGAGAACCTTCCTTTGCCTGGGGACCTCTCTCGTCTGTGGCAGACTCCACCTCACACGTGTTAAGATTCTTAGCCACCACTGATAGTTCCCTGATGACGCCTCTGGCTTCGAACCTGTCCCGTGACGCCCAAACGCTGACCTGTTCACGGATAGAGACACTGCCCTGGTCCCCGGCTCAGAGGGCCTATGACGTCTCTGAGAAAGACGTCAAGGGATGAATGCGCGGGGGAGATGAGGCAGCCTTTGGGCTGGAGCTCGAGCGGCTGGTGGCGGGAAACAGGAGGCCGAATGGATCCGAGGGGACCAAACGGGCCGTGGAAAATTCCCACGGGGCCCGTCATTATACAGCAGTGACATGAGCGACTCTTCATGTCAAGTGTGAAAGGCGATCCTTGGATACGCTCTGCAGCCCGGTTTCACCTTTTAAGCCCCATCTTCTCCCAACAAGAAGAGCTAAGCAATGTAGTGTTTTGGGGCTACGAGCCTATGTGACAAAACTGTGCCCCCAAAACCCCAAGCCACTGACCAGGGTTTAACTACGGCAAGTGGTTGCAGGGAGGAGGCCCAGGGGACAAGGAAGGAGGAGCCCAGAGACCCCAGCCACACACACCGCGCAGCACGTCCTAGTTCACGGGGTTTGTTATCAATTACGCTTTACAGATGTTCTACGTGTCCCGTGTGCCTTAAATGTATACAGTGGACTAAAAAGGGATAATGGGGGCAAAATAAAAACTTTAAGAGGAAGGAGTGAGAAGCGGGAGGTAGGCAGGACATGGAGTTGCCGTCGGTTTACAGGCGGTGGAGCCCAGGGGACAGTCATCTCCATTTCCAGTGCTCGCTGCGGGCGAGCGCCTGGCTCGTAAGACCTCTTTCCATCCTCACAAGGACGACCGTTCGAGATAACTATTATCTTCCCCTTTATAACCGAGGCGACCGAGGCCCAGAGAGGTTGGGTGGTTTGTCCAAGGTCACACAGCTGCCAAGTGGGGTGGAGCCGGGATTCGAACCGAGGCAGCCTGACTCTCTCACGCCCTGAACGGGATGGGCAGGTGCGTTAGGAATTAGAGGATGAGCAAGATGAGGGAGGGGCGGGATCCAGGAGGCTCAGTGGGCGGTCTCTGCGTTTCCCGGGGCATCCGGGGCATCCGGGGCATCCGGGGCATCCGGGGCATCCGGGGCATCCGGGGCATCCGGGGCATCCGGGGCATCCGGGGCGCTGGGCTGCGCCTTTCCCAGCCCCCTCTGCGGAGGGTCAACGGGAGAAGCCACGCTGGCCTCTGGACCCGAGGTTACCGCTGCTCCCCTCCTTTGATCTCGGGGTGCAGCCCCCCTCTGATCTTGGCCTCTCTGCAGCCGAGGTCCTCTGCACCTGGTTTTACAACCAGCCCCTCCTTCCTGGGGGAGGGCCCGAGCCACTCGAATAATTTTATGGCTACAGCCCTACCGGCCACAGAGCTGCATTTTAGATTTTAAGCAATAAATAATAAGACGTTGGCCCTCGCCGCCCAGGTGGAATGTGGGCAGGCAGAGAGGAGAGCGTTCTGGGCCACCAAGTAAATAAGGCGCCTTGCCCGAGAGTTAGAAAAAGATGCTCACGGCCCCCCTTCCCCTCGCCCCGCCACCCCCCGCGAGGGACCCGCGTGGAGGGAGCTGTGTTTCTGTTCCCACTTGCTCTCAGAGGCGTCGTGGGCCCCCTGAGCCTGAGCCGAGGACCACAGCGGTGGTGCCCACGCTGTCCCTACCTGTGGACAGGTCAGCGGTTGGGCATCACGGGACAGGTTTGAAGCCACAGGTGCCATGAGGTGACTACCTGTGATGGCTAAGAATCTTAAAATGTGTGAGAAGGGCTGGGGGGTGGGGGCGACGTGTGCCTGCTGGTCCTGCGTGGGGACCAGGAAGCGGGACCAGCCACTCCCCACGTGGGACAAACCAAGCTGCCCAGTTTGATGAAGGGAGACTCTGCAGGTGGGGAGACGGGGACCGGCAGACCAGGCCGTGAACCAGGACCCCCAGGACCCTGCCACTGCAGGCCAGGAGGCCCGGGCGCCCAGCTCGCGGCCAGGCAGCCCTGAGTTCCAGCCCCGCCGGTGTCGCACCCGTGTCCGAGGCCCTGTCAGGGACAAGGCTCTGGGAGCTGCGAAGCTGCGCATCTGCGAAGTGGGCGCGGTGAGCGACGCCTGGGGCAGGGCTGGCCGCGCACTGCCGAGTCAGGTGTGCACGTCTCTCCCTTCCTCCTCCTCCTCCTCCTCCTCCTCCTCTAATTCCCGTGACACCTGTGACTCCTCTGGAGCCAGGAGCGCCGGTGCCTGAGTGGGAAGGGTGGGGCCGGGGCGAAGAACGGTGGTAATTAGGTCCTTTCTGAGCGTGCGCCGGGCTCCGGCCGGTTCCGAGGGCTTCGCGAGGGATTCCGGCCTTTCAGCCTCCTGCTACGAGGCCTCCCGGTGAGGCGGCCGATGCCGACATTCCCGATTCACAGATGGGAAAACTGAGGCCCAGAGAGAAACCGTACATCTGAGATTTGCTCCAGAGACCTCGCTCCTAAGCGCCACCCTAGAGAAAGGGACCCCTGTGGCCATAACCTGCACAGGAGGCTAACCCCCCACACGCAATCCATCGCAGGGTCTGTGGGGTCTGTGGGATCTGCGGTCCAAGCTCCAGACCAACGCTGACCCACAGATGCATCAGGGGAGCCCCCTAAATAAACATTTTCTGGTAGGCACATTGCAAAAAAGTAAGAGACGCAGGTGAAATTCATTTTAATTATATACCTTATTTGACCCGATATCTCTGAAATACTATCATTTCAGCCTGTAATCAATCGACAGCCGAAATGATCAACGATCGATTTTACACTCTGCGTCTCACCCGGAGCCTCCGAAACACTGTGCGTGTTTTCCCAGCTCGGCCGCTAACCTCCCATCGGCCGACTCTGTCTGTATTCAGACCTCGTCGCCGAGGGCCCTGAGAGTCAATCTCCAGGCCCCAGTTAATCCAAACCTGCCTGGAAAGTTTTCCAATAATTGGCTCCAGGGCCGGTGTTTCCGTTGAAATCAGTAATCATTCAATACAATGAAGAGTCCGGGTCCCCAGTGGCACCCGTCACATTTCAAGGGCTCAGCGGCCGCATGTGGCTCAGAATGGCCATGGTCACCAAGAGTTCTGGGGGACGACAAGGCTCCTGTCTGCAGTGCCCCAAGGGCAGGGAGAGGCACACAGTAGGAGCTTCCTACATGTCTGTTGGGAAGGAGAGAGAGAAAGAGAGAGAACGGTCTAGAAGCGCCTTCGGGCTAAATGCAGGGCACAAGCAGAGAGCCCGGTGTGGTGGAGCGGGGAGTGTGTCGGGAACAGGTAGAACCTGGCGGTGGGGA
This sequence comes from Pteropus medius, assembly GCF_902729225.1. NCBI lineage: Eukaryota > Metazoa > Chordata > Mammalia > Chiroptera > Pteropodidae > Pteropus > Pteropus medius. The sequence goes on along the minus strand of NW_024343734.1, from coordinate 355,227 downwards.
CAGAACAACACCGGCCGTGCTGGCGTGGGGACCCAGGGGAGGCGGGGCCCCAGGGGGACGATGAGTCGGCCAGGCTTCGAGGGGGCACAGCTGGAGACGCAGGACAGCAGACCCTGAGAATTTGAAGACAGAGATTGATTTCTTTAGCTAGATTTTCGCCTATTATTATTATCACCATAAAAGTAACACATCGAAGTGATATGTCTCACTTAGTCTTTGTTTAATCATTTAAAAATCTGCATAGCTTTTAAATGTGCAAGAATTGGCCAGGGGCAGGGGTGGGCAGGAAGGGAAGGGAGAATTTACCCCGTAAGACCTTAGAAACTTACTGTAAGGTCACTAAAATTCAAACACGGTGGCCCCATCCGGTGGCTTTAGGCAAACTAGCCCAACCAGGGAGCAGCCGAGAACAGGCCAACAGATAAACACACTGTGATTCGCTCAGACGGTAGAATTCTACTCAGCCATGAAAAAGAACAAAGTCTAACATGCACACCAACACGGGGGAATGTCAAGGATGTTTGCCGAGCAGAAGCCAGATGCCAGAGTACATTCTAGAAGATGACGGTCTGAGAACACCCAAGACCAGCCAATTCAATTTATGGTGGGATGACTCAGAACAGCACTGGCCTCTGGGACCGGGGAGGGGACCACTCAGGAAGAGGCACGGGGAACCTCTCTGGGGTGGCGGACGGCTCTGTATCCGGGTCGGGTGTCCTGTGCGTGTGTCACGATCCGCATAAGATTAAGTGCGTGTCCTCAAAAGGAAAATAATGTTAAGAGGACGGAAGTGGACCATCTTGCAGCTGTTTTTAAAAAGAACGAGATGGCCGGGGTCGGACCTGAAAAGATTCTCATGACATAGTAACTGAAAAGTAAGCAGGGCGCAGAGTAGGGTGGGGGGTGTGATATCGGAATTGTTTAGCGGGAAGGGAGGGAGAGGAGGAAGGTGGGGAGGAGGCATCTGAGCCCCCTCGCTGTGAGCACACGTGCGTGTGCTTCTGCAAGCCCGGTTGGATGACACCCCACACTGGTAGCACTGGGATCCTCCGGGCTGGGTTGTTGGGGACCATGAACTCATTACCAAACCCAGATGACGATATATATATTTATTAATAGTCCCAGATGATCACTAGCTATAGAGATAAGGGCCAAGAATTTATTTTCATAGGTAACTATAAAGAAACATACACACATGCCGTATTAAGGCAGTTTAGCAGATGTAACAGACATAGTCCCCCAAATTCCGCAGCTTCCCAGCTGCACGGTGGGCTCCCCTGGTTACGCTCTGCCATCCTTCGCCCGCGATTCCCAAGTCCCCCGAGACGGCTCTGGTCCCACCGGCCAAGCAGACAGAGGGCAAGCATGCAGAGTTACTGTCACTGTGTTCGCAGCTCGGGATTCGGGATGTACAGAAAGGCATGAATGAAGTGGGAAATCCTAGTTCCCACGCCCCACCCCCCACCCCCCGGAGTAACCACTTTTAACACGCTTGCCTGCCAGAAAATGTCTCTTTATGCGTGTATCTCGTTTTTACTTATTTTTTAAACGTCAATCAGGTATTACTTCATATGTGGCTCTGTCCTGGCCTTGTCCCTGTTTGTAGCATCTCAGACATCTAGCCAAATAATTGCCACCTCTTCACTCCGCCCACCTTTTTTTGTGAAAATTTCAGAACATATAAAAACGTTGGAAGAATTATCCAGTGAACACCACTAAAATTTTTACTATGTTTTATTATTTTATTATATCTGTGCGTCCTGCAACCTTCTATGCATCCATAAATCCTTCCTATTTGTGATGCATTTCAAAGGAAGTTGCAGACAGGATTAGAACATCTCACCCTAAGTGTTCCAGGCTGCCTCTCGTTAAATAGACTTTCTGATATTTGTTGGTGGGTTTTTCGTTTAATAGACGATGTTTACGTCCAATAGACTGCGTGGATCTGAAGTGTGCCAGTTCTGAGAAATATGTGTGCTACTCAAGTCCCTGTGGAGACATAGCTCCTTCTGAGCGGCCGGGTTCCAATATTTGTGGGGCCCTGATTTGTTTATCTTGTTCTGATCTATTGATCCAGTCTGCCTATTGTTCCGGTATCTCTTATAAATAATGTGATAATTAACATCCTGGGGTATTTTTCACTGGGCATTTTCCTCCAGGGCCCCTCTCTATTCCATACACTTCTGGGGTCGTTCATTTTGTGCATCAAAAAAAAAAAAATACAATGACGTGTTGCCCGCATGGCAGATGCCTGTTCTTTGGAGGTGGGACAGGGAAGAGGGAGAATTTCTGTTCCTTACTAGTGCAGAAGACTGGATGGATTTTAAAAAGTGCATAGACAAAGAAAATAGTTACTAAGTATTAAAAGGGCTGTGCAAGAAGCCAGCAGGATGCTGAGAGGAACGATAACGCATCCGTCAGTGGGAGTCTCCTGCTCTGGCCGAGGTGGTCTGTGCCACCAAATGATCTGGAAGAGGTCACTCTACTCCCGCTCCCTCCGGTAACAGAACAGACGGGTTCTTTCTCTGCTCTCTGGCGGGAGTTGTTTTGCCAGCGAAGGGGCCCAGAGGAGCCAGGGACACTGGCCCAGACGGTGGTCACCCAGTGGGATTTCAGGAGGTGAGGGAGGGCGCTGCTGTCAGGCCGGGCGGCTGGACGCCACGCAGTGTGTTCTGGAAACGAGGCATGCTGAGCCTGGCTCGGGTTCCTGGAGTCTTGGCAACGCTCCCCAGAGAAAGGCAAGTTGACTCCAGGTGCCAGGGGTGACTCGGCAGGACATCGGGGCTGCTGACAAAGTCATCGTGGGCCTGATGGCATCCGCAGGAAGGGGGACGCGGGTCCAGCCCCACGCAGGTGCCAGAATCCCAGCACCCCGCGCACTCACGGCCTGTGCGCTCTGCCCCCTGGCTCCCACGCACCGCAAGTCACCTCCTCAGAGGGCCCTCCCCAGCCTCCATCCTTTTAAAATTACAACCCCCCTCCCCGCCCAGACTCTCCCTCTCCACGACCTGCTTCAACTTTTCCCCATCACCATCTGTTCCATATACTACTCCATTTGAAACATTTTGAGTTCATTCTATCCTTCATTCGAACATAAGCCTCAATAGATTTTTTTTTGTTTTTTCGTTGTTGTTGTTGTTGTTGTTTTGGCCAGTCTCACTCCCTGTTGTATCCCCCAAGCGCCTGGCACATAATAGGTGCTCAGTAAATATCTGTGAGCTGAATGAATGAACTTGCCCCATCTCAGGCAAAAAAAAAAAAATCATTAAGCTCCTGGGAGCTCTCGTTGGACATCGGACTGGGCGGTCCCTGGAAACGAGGCCTCCGTCACGCCCTGCCACTGCTCATTCTCCCGATGGGACCAGAGAGGGTTTGAGGGTGGCCTCAGGTCACACGGCAAATCCAAGTCAGGCCTATAACGGAGGCAGAACTCGCTTGGCTATGTCCCCACGTGGCCAAGGCGGACAGTAGCCGACTGGGTGATTCGTTATAATAACAGCTAATGGACAGTCAGCATTTATACGATGAGGTTCTTTTTTAAAATCATACAGTAAAATTGATTTTTTTGTGTGGGACTGCATAGTTCTATGATTTTTAATACCCGTATAGATTTGTGTAAGGACCACAGTCAGGGCACAGGACGGTCCCGTCACCCCTTCGTACTCAAGTCCACCCCCATCCCTACCGACCCCCTCCCCACACCCCGACGACCCCTGCCACTTGGGTCTATTCTCTGTCCGTCCAGTGACGTCTTTTCGAAAATGTCATTGTATCGGTTTCCTATGTCTGCTTCAACCAACGGCCGCGAACAGGGTGGCCCAAAACAACACAAATGTGTGCGCGTCCACTTCTGGAGGTCACTAGTCTGAGATCAATGTCCCTGGGCTAAAATCAGAGTGTCGACAGGGCCGGCTCCCCCCGCCTCCCCTCACCCCCTCCGAGGCTCTTGGGGAGAATCCGTGTCCTTCTGCGCCTTTCCCAGCTTCTAGAGGCCACCTGCACACCTGGGCCCCTCCCTCCACCTTCCGAGCCACTGTGTGGCATCCTCCCGGCTCTTCTCTGAACTCGGCTTCTGTCGTTCGTTGCTCTTTCAGCCCTGATGCACCCCCACACCCCCACCCCACCGCACCCCATCCCCGCTTTAGATTACGTCGGGCCCCGCCCCCCCATCTCTACATCCTTGGCCACCGCTGCTGAACCCCGTTCACCGTGCAGCGTAGTATACACCTTGCATTTGGGGGTTGGGGACGTGACCTCTTTGGGGCTGTTTTTCAGCCCACCGTAGCCATGCAGATGGGATTAGACTGTAAACCTTCTGAATCCGCTTCTTCCGCTCAGTACCATGCCTTTGAGACTGCTTTGTGTGGCTGCAGGTCTCTTTCTTGTCATTGCCTAGTAGGGTCGCGTGTGCGCAGGTCCCACTGTTTACCCATTCACCTGCCGAAGGACATTTGGGTCGTGCTTTGTTTGGAGCGATTATAAATAGTGTGACTACAAACATGCGAGTATGATGTTGGGCGGGAATGGAAGTTTTCGTCTCTCTTGGGCGAGACTCTGTTTTAAAATCTCTGCTTATGTTATGATATTTCACTGAGGCATATAATATACAATGTGTATATAATACAATATAACAACAATACATTGTTATATTATTGGAGTTAAATACTCATGTGACCACGACAGGGGGTGGGAGAGGTAGAGCCCGAGACAGAAAGGTGATGTGAGTCGCCTGGGATCAAACCCGCGTCTTCTCGACCACCCTCCACCCCCACCCCGCTACAGCCTTCACAGAATGTGTCAGGGGGCCGGGGAGGCCGGGGGACTCTGCGCCACGGCACCGGTGGTTAGGGGTACAAACCGTGGGGCCACGTCGCCTGGGTTCAAACCCTAGCTCTGCCCTCTGCAGCTGTGTGACATTAGCCAAGCGACTCTGCCTCTCTGTGCTTCGATGTCGTTGTTTGTAACACAGAATAGCAATAACAGTCGCCTTCTGAGGTTCTTGAGGAAATAAACCCGTGGAGGGACGTGGTGTAATGGGGATTACTGTGCCAGGGAGCGCTCTCCGCGGTATTTTTATTTTTCAACAAATTTTTATATACCCTCTGTGTATGCCAATGTTTTGGATACACTGGCAGCCAAACCTCTGACATCATGGAGTTTGTATGCAACCTGGAGAAGCAAGGCAAACAATCAATTTAATGTGCAAACAGTTAGAGCTTCTCCAAGGTGACAAGTGCCATGGGAAAGCAAGCACGTGGCTGAGGAGGGTGGGTTCGCTTGCACACAGAGCTTCATGGGAGGTCTCGCTGACAGGCCGTGACGTGGGAGCGAAGACTCGCAGGAGGCGAGGGTGCCAGTCACAGGCCGGAATGACAGAGAGAACGGGCCGCGCAAAGGCCCTGAGGCAGGGCCCGGCCCGGAGCGTAGCAGCGAGACCAGTGTGGCCGGAGCCGAGTGGGCCAGGGTGGCGGGGAGAGGAGGCCGAGAGGGGCCGGAGCCGATGGTGCTGGGCCCTGTGGTCACGGCGAGGACTCTGCTTTCGCTGAGCGAGACGGGAGGCTTTGGGGCGCAGGAGAGACAGAAGTCCTCTCAGGCTCTACCCCGATCCTCCCGGCAGCCGTGTGGGGAGGACAGACTGTCGGCGGCCGGGGCGGAAGCAGAGACGTCAGTAAGGGGGCGACCATGATAGTCCGGGCCAGCGGTGACAGCAGCTTTTAATCCTGACCCAGTCCCTTCGAGGGAGGCCTTCCTTCCGAGTCTCTGTCTCCAGGTGAAGAAACCGAGGCCCAGAGGGGTTAAGCCGTGTATCCAGGATCACACAGCTAGTTGGTAGCAGAGCCTGGGTTCAAATCCAAATCTAACTTCGACCCGTCTTCATTCTCCCCTGCGTCGGCTGGGCTGCCTCTGGATGGGTGACAGCCCCCACCCCCAGGGGATCTTTACTGCACACCTGTTGCGTGCCAGGCCCTGGGGATAAAACACGAAATGAAACAAACACACCGTGTCTTAGTAGCAGAGGGAAGGGTGGAGGCTCAGCGACAGGGATTTGCTGAGTGCTCCTTTGAAGACTGCTGTGTGATCTTGGGGAAATACATTAACCTCTCTGGGCCTCCGTTTCTCCCGTTATAAAGCGGTGCTCTCAGTCTCCACCCCGCAGGGTTCTGGGAAGAGTCCGCGATAACACATGTCCTTGACATAGAATTTCCTCCGAAGGAAACTCAGACAGGGTCTTGGAGGTCTAAGGAGGCCAGAGGGGGGGCCCTGAGTTTTGGGCCGAAGAGCCGCAGCCAAGCAGTGGAGGTCCGGGGGGCAAGGAGGAGACCTGAGCTAGACCAGGGCCGTGGGGACAGAATGAGAGGACCAGGGCTGGTGGACTGTGGGGGGCGGGAGGCAGGAGAGTCCACGTGTTGGACCATTCTGAGAGTCTCGAGTCCTGGGGTCTTTTGGAGCAGGGTGGGCCAGGCGCCTTCCGGGAGTTCAAGCAGCTCCCGTCGTGTGTGCCGGTTCCTCCTGTGGCAGCCTCCGACCCTGGTGGACTGTCATCCTCATTCCTCTGCCCTGACGAGCGGCAGCCGCAGGCCAGGGCCTGGACGTGGCCTGGAGACAGAACAGGCTTGTGACCCAGGGCGAGGAAAGGTCCGCTTGGGGCCAGCTGAGGAGAGAAGGCGCATAGCACCTGTTTCAGGACACGCCGCCGTGCGTGCGACTCAGCCAGGCGGGGGCCCACGTGGGGGCCTCCCCGGCCTCCATGCTCAAGCTCAGAGCTGGCAGGGGACTGGTCGCCGGCCAGAGGAGCAGCAGCTCCAAAGGCCTGGGGGTGGGAACAGCGCTCAGGGCCTTGGGGACCTGAGCTGGAGTGTGGGATCCCAGGAGAAGGAGGGGCCGGCACAGAAAGTGTCCACGGGGCTGAGGTTCCGATCCCACCTCTGCCTGGTGCTCGCGTGTGGCCTTGGCCCGATCGCTCCCCTTCCCTGAACCCCCATTTTCTCACTCATAGCATTGTAAACGCGAGGGGATCCCAGCTCCCCGCATGCGTGCATGGTGAACATCGGTGCTCGGTTATTTGTTGAGCGACTGGCCGTTCTGGGCTCCCGGGGAGCAGTGGTCTGGGCTCCGCTGGCCTGGGGAGAGGCCAGGCTTTGGGTGCCCCGAAGGCCCCGTGGGGAATTCTAAAGGGCCAGGGCTGGGCGCCTCGGAGGCGGGTGGAGAGCATAACCACTGTTCCTCGATGTTCCTTCTCTCTTTCCTGGTAAACCCCCTCGTGCGTCACACGCGTGTGCATCTCACACGCGTGCATCGCACACTCGTGCATCTACGCGTCTGAGCACCAGCGACGTCTCAGCCTTGCAGACCCCACCCTGGCTGCCTGGGATGCAGGTGGGACCCCATCTGGAGATGACGAGTGTTCACTTAGGCATCCAGGGACTATCCAGGGGCTGCCGAGGGCCCAGCGCCTCTCCCTTGTCCACGTTTTCCTCTCCTGTAAACCCAGAGGAAACATCTCCCCGAGGAACCGTCCCCAGATCAAAGACAGAGATCAAGCCAACACCAAACGGGAGCTTTAGTTTCCTGAGCATGTATCAGGAGCCAGGCGCTTTGCATATTTCATCCCTTTTAATCCTCGGGTAGGAGTAAAACCCTGAGGTAGATATGACCGTTATCCTCAAGTGACAGAAGAGGAAACTGAGGCTCGGAGAGGCACGACCGTTGCCCGAGGCACAGGGACAGCCGAGTTCTAGGCACTTAACTGCTATGCTAATCTGCCTGGTAACTGATGACCTCACAGCTCCCACAGTCATGACATCACTAAAACCATCACCCACCCTCCACCATCGGGGTACCCGATGACATCCCCGAACAAGGAAGTCATTACTGTGTGCTGAGGACCTACTGTGTGCCAAATGCTGTGCTAAGCAGTCCCTCCTCTGGGCTCAATGTCCGGTTGCCTCTGTCACTGTATTAATAATAATTTTAGCCCGGATTTATTAAACGCGGACCATCAGCCAATCATTTTTACTGGTATTGACACATTAAACCCTCCCACTATCCCCACTGTTAAAAAATGTGTTCGACTGTCTCATAATTGGAATCCTGGGATCTGGATGCTCTTGCATCCCTCAGCCTTCATCCAACATTAAGTTTCTGAGTTTTGTCTGTGCAGTCGGAGCCCAACCCTCTATATACCAAGGTTGGAAACATCCTCCTCACAACCTTGAAATGAAATCCACAGACGACATAACCTACCTACATTTTTTCCTCCCAGTTCATTGTCCCAGGTGTACTAACTATGCAGACATACGTGGAAGGTCGCGAAGCGTGGCAGCTAAGCCTGGGCAGCTTTGGGTTTTGTGGGACCCGAAGCTCGTATTGTTTTGAGGGAATTCTCCTTAAGAAAATGAATCAAGGCAGGTGGCGACAACCCCAGGGAGAGGAAATGTTTATTTAGAGAGAGAAAAGACATCACAGCAACTCGCTTCATTCAAAGCTGATAAAATACGTGCAACATTCCAGAAAAATAATACACTAGCTTCCGGGTTCGCACACTTCAAACCTAAATCTCCTCTCCCACCACCTACTTTTGGGGCCCAGTGCCCTCGAAGGCGTGATATTGTGATCCGACTTCTGCCTCCTAGTTTTCATGTCATTATGTCCACGTCCTGCAGCCAGCTGGCTCGCTGTAACAGACACAGACGTGACTTTGAACTTTATCAATATCCCACAAACGCCCCATGAAATGCGTCTCCAATTCGACGTGGCCTTAGCCAGGCCCCCCAGATACCCATCACTCTCCCACACCATGAACAGGAGACCCCGGGGGAGAGGGAGACAGAGAGAGACAGTAGATTAAAAGGATTGCTCTTAAAACATCTCATTTCAGACCATTTTGTTTCCGTGTCTGGCTGTGTGAACACGTGGCGGGGGATTTGGAAAGCAGGCTCCATGTCCGGCTTAGCACATGGCCTCTGCCTCTCCACCCTGTGGCCGGGGAGGGGCGGGCAGCGCCCCCGACTTCTTTGGCCTCAGTTTCCTCATCGGTCAAACGGGGTGGTGACTTAGCATCTTCCTCGAGAGTTGGGGGTGAAGACTAAATGTGTGAAACACGGTTAGCCCCACTTCGCAGACGTAAAGTGCTCCACGTCCCGCCGGCTGTGTGGCTTTGGGCAAGTCGCTCGAGCTCTCTGTGCCTCGCTTTCTTCACCCATAAAATGGGGAGAAGAAGCGTTGTCACCTCAGAGGATTGTCGTGGGCTTTCGGTAAACTATCTTCAGTTGGCAGGTGAAAAAAACGAGGTGCAGAGAACGTTCCTTGCCAGGGTCCCGCGAGCGAGTGGGGTGCCCTTCACCCATTTGGGGGCCAGCCCGCCCTCCTCTCCTGAGATTCCTCTATGACTTTTCCGCCACTATGTGTCCTGGAGGCCTCAGCTGTAAAGCTGGAAGCAGGGCAGGCCCCTGGCCCTCACCCCAACTCTGGTGACCTGTGTCCTGGCCTCCTCCCGGTCCTCATGGTGTCCCCTCCTTCTACAGCCAGAAGCTGTCAGGAGAATACTTCCGGTACAAAGGCATACCCTTCCCAGTCGGCATCTATTCACCCGAGAGCATCAGCATCACGGAGAACGCCGAGGTGGAGGACGACGACATCTTCATCATCACCTACCCCAAGTCAGGTACTCGCTGCGCTGGGCTGGTGGTGGGGGCGCGGTGCTCGGGACAGGGGCGCATGCGTGGGACAGAGGCTGGGAAGCGCGCACTGAGGGCAACGGGAAGCAGAACGGAGGGCTGGGGCTGTTCGGAACCGGGGTGACCTTGGCCTTTGTACTGGAGAGTCCCCCCCTGCCCTCCAGCATCCTTCCTCCAGACCCTTCTCCTGCCCCGGATCAGCTCTCACGTCTCCAGGGCAGGGGCCCTGACCTCCTTGGCTAAAAAAGCGTCTCTCTCTATCACCTGAACTAACCACGTCCTTTTCTTCATGAATCAACTACCAGCCGCTGTACGATGTATATTTCTGTGTCGACTTAGTCTCTGGTTTCCCCCACTCGACCACGAACTCCAACAGGGCAGATAATTCCGTTTGTCTCGTTCACGCTGTGTTCTTCCAGCCTAAAACAACGCCTGGCACGTCCTAATTATTCAGGAAATCTTTGTGGAAGGAAGGTTGGGAGGGTCTGCGGTGACTTTAATCAGAGTCCCTTGGGGAGGTTTTAGTGAGAGGAGGGACAGACGTCAGCTTTTTCTTCTCTAAAATGATGGGGTTGACTTTGTTTTACAAAACAGTGTTGAAATTTTTCAAAATATGACTTTCACCCTTTCGGCATGGAGTTCTATGAAGTTGTCTTTTTTTTTTTTTTTTTGGTAAGAGCTTTGACACATAATTCACATACCACACAATTCGCCCGTTTTAAAGCGGACAATTCTATGGCTGTAGTACATTCACAGAGTTGTACGACCGTCATCACTATCGATTTTCATCAGTTGTACAACCGTCATCACTATCGATTTTCATCAGCCCAGCAAGAAATCCCGCCATCACGCATTAGCCGTCACCTCCCGAACCCCACATCCGGGTCCCCCAGCCCCTGGCAACCACTAATCCACTTCCTGTCTCTATGGATTTGCCTGTTCTGGGCATTTCGAGGAAACGAATCCTACACTACAGGGCCTTCTGTAACCGGCTTCTTTCACTCAGCATAGTATTTTCAAGGTTTGTCTTAACCAGCTCCTTAGCAATTAGCATCGACTAGCCTCCAACGCTTTGCCTTTATGCACAATATAAACTCCAGACACAGTGGCCCATTTGGTACAGGTATCGTTTACACGCCTACGCGTTTGCACCTGCGTTTATCTATTATGTAGACTAAACTCTTAGGTATGGTCAAAGCATCCATGCATTTGCAGTTCTGATGGACATAGTCAAATTTCCCTCCTTCGAAGAAGCTGCAGAAATCCGTTCTGGGAACAGCAGGCTGCGTTGGAAATAGCTCGGGGCACGGGCGGTGGTGATGGTTACACAGCTTAACGCCACTAAACTGGACACTTAAAAAGGGTTAAAGTGGTCAATTTTATGTTCTCTACCTTTCACCGCACACCTAGAAGAAAACAATTATGAACTAGTAACGGGGGGTTCAACTACCAAGGGTTAAAGGGACCCCCAACGGACACAGGAATTGCTGAGACGGGGAGCAGCCACCCTCTCTGGGGCTGAAGCAGAGCGCCCAGGGGAATTTGCCGCGGAGCTAGGGGGGGCCGCTGTCCATCACAGGGGCGGGCGGAGAGCAGCCCATCAAAACCGGGAGCAGAAACACCGTCCTCCTGCGGGGCGCCTGCAGCGCCCTCTACTGACAGAGCTTGGCATTGAGCTAGCTGGCAAAAAAAAAAAAACAACCCAAAAAACAACAAAAAAAACCATGTTGGCAGGGTCCAAGCTCCACCATCACAGAACAGGGCAACCAAGCGTGGCTCTGGAGCCCAGACGCAATACACTGAGAACTGGCACAGGCTGGTTGCTGTCACCCAAGGCAACACGATACTAATATCAGCTGGTCACTAACGTGAATATATTATTTCTCGTCCGACTCGCCTGTAGTCTGCTGGAACCGGGTCATCGATGAGGTCCCTCACTTCTACATGTTGTTTGTGGCTCCCCACAAAATCAGGGCAGCGAAAAGAGCTGAGATTTTAAGTCCAGACGCCTGGATCCAATGCCAACTTCCCCATATGTATTAGCGCAGTGCTTCTGTCCTAATGCATAAACCCCAGCAGCTCAGAAAGCTGGACCCGAGAGTTTCTTTCTCATCCTATAAACTCCAAGCGGTGCGGGATGGGTGGAGGGAAGTGGGGCGAATCCGGCAGTCTCAGGCAGCCCCGGGAGCCCCAGTTTCCACTGGCATCTCCGCATCCAACCAGCAGACCGGGGAGAGACAGAGTGGGGGTCACGTGGGGAGAGTTTATGGGCCAGGCCTGGAAAGGGCTGCATATCGCTGACACCTGTACTTCCCCAGCCAGACCTCAGTCACGTGGCCCCCGCGCGGCTGCAGGGGAGGCTAGAAGAATGTAGTCCCGTCCTATTCCGGGTAGGAAAGCGAAATGGGGTTGGGTGGACAGCTAGCCAGTCTCCGCCACGCTCCGCTTCCCAGCTCTGCGACCTGGGCCAGCGACCTTGTTTCTCTGGGCCTCAGTTTCCTGCTCTGAAAAATAAAGCCAACCCCACCTCTCCCGCCGGTCGTGAGGAATCCGTGCAATAAAATACCTAGCCAATTGTGCAGTAAACGCAGCCGTTTCTAAATCTGATGCTTAAAAAAATTAACTAATAATCAATCAATCAATCAATCAATCCATCCGATGCTATGCCCCGTTCGCCCTCATCCACCTCCGATTCATTTGTCCCATTTCTCCCGCCAGGCACCAACTGGATGATCGAGATCCTTAGCTTAATTCTGAAGGACGGGGATCCCTCCTGGATTCACTCGGTGCCCATTTGGAAGCGGGCACCCTGGTGTGAGACCATCATGGGTGCCTTCAGCCTCTCGGACCAGTCCAGCCCCCGCCTCATGAGTTCCCACCTCCCCATCCAGCTCTTCACGAAGGCCTTCTTCAACTCCAAGGCCAAGGTGAGGCGGGAGCGTGAGCTGGGGGGGTGGGGGGTGGGCGGAAGGGAGGGAGTAACTAACCGATGAACTTGGCGCCTATTTATTAAGGATCTTTCAGAGCCCTGGCCCCGACCTAGAACAGCGGTAAATAAACACAACGCGAGCCCACATTCTAAAGGGGGTACAGGCAGAGAAGGGATGGAATAAATAAGGAGGAAATTCAATACATCCAAGGCGATAAATTCACATCCCGAAGGGAAGGGTGAGGGTTAGAGTTAGGGCTGGGGGTTGCAATCGGGAATAAGGTGGTCAAGGGAAGCCCCAGTGAGAACGCCCCACTTGAGGAAAGACCTGGGTGGGAGGCGAGGGAAGAGATGTGTGTAGGGTGGCGGGGCATCTGGGGGAAGAACATTCCAGACAGCCGGAAGAGTGGGTGCAAAGGCCTTCGGGTGGGTGTGATGTCCCTGGGTGGCCAGAGCCAAGTGAGAGCAGAGAGGCGTGGGGACGAGGTCAGGGAGGTCACAGGGGCCAAGATGTGCAGAGCCGTGATGGCCGTTGCGAGGACTTGGCGTGTCCCCTGAGCAGGACGGGGTCAGCGGCGGGCTCTGGGCAAGGGAGAGACCGGAGCCGATTTGGGGTTTCCCCGGCGCCCTCTGGTGGCGAGGTGGGGAACGGCGTAGCGCGGTGAGGGCAGAAGCAGGCAGGAGGCGACCCTGAGAGGGAGCCCCGGTGGGAGGTGGCGACGGAGGCCACCGGGGTGGTGGCCGTGAGGGGAAGAAAAAGGGCCGGATTTGGAGTGTATTTTGAAGGTGGAATCAGGAGGATCTGTTGACAGATTGTATGTGGGTGTGAGAGCAACTGATGAGTCAAGGGTGTCTCCAGGGTGTTCGGCTTCAGAAAGTGGGAGTCATCAGTTGATGGGGAGGACAGGGAGGAGAGGTTTGCGGGGAAGATGGGGCGCTCTGCTGTGGCCCACCGACATCCAGGTGCAGGTCGGCAGCGAGAGAGACAAATCTGGATTTGACAGGAGAGATCCGGGCTGAGCACATAGATTTGCAATTTGTTACTGGATGCATAGATGATGATGATAGATAGATAGATAGATAGATAGATAGATAGATAGATAGATAGATAGATAGATAGATAGATAGATAGATGATAGACAGATGATAGCTGGATGGAGGGATGGATAGATAGATGGTAGATAGACGGATAGATAGATGATAGGTAGATACATAGATAGATAGTCATTAAATCCAGGAGGCTGGTGCGGTCACCAAGGAAGTGACTGTAGATAAAGACAAGATGGGGATCTCAACCCAGGAGTCCCCAGGACCACCCTCAGGCTCCATGGTTCCCTCGAAGGCCTCAGAACTCGGCAAAGCCGTTAGACTCACGGTTACGGTTTATTACACTGAACGGATACAGATTAAAATCAGCGAAGGGAAGAGGCAGGGGGAGCAGGAAGAGACCAGGCCCCGGCTTCCACGGTCTCTCCCAGTGGGGTCACATGGACAGCGTTTAACCCTCCCGGCAACGATGTGTGACAACAGGCACGGAGTTTCACCCACCAGGGACGCTCACCCGAGCCTTGGTGTCCAGGGTTTTTATTGCAGGTTAGCCACGTGGCCATGGCTGACCGGCACGTGGCTGACCTCGATCTTGGGGAAGGAGATGGTTCCCGGGGAAGGATTTATCTGATGGGGCTGGAGAGGGGTTGGTTGTGGGATAAACCTGGTAAATATATCGGAGCCAGGCACTTGGGGCCTTGATCTCCAGGCCCAGGGGCTAGGACTCTATCTTGGGGAGCTGGAGAGCTAAGGCCAGCAGGGTCAGTAATGTGTGGGGGTTGGGAGGCCAGGGAAGAGGCTGGAGTGAGGGTCCAGGCAGGAAGGGGTGAGGCTGGCTGCACCCTCGGCTCTGGGAACAGGAAGGAGGGGCGGCTTCTCTTCAGTTTTGGTCAACGCCTCTCACCCCGATCCCCCGTGTCCTGACCCCCATGCCTTCCTCCTCCCCTCTCTATTCCCTGACGCGAACTATCCCTCCACCCACTCCAGAAACAGCCCCTCTCTCCTCCCTGGCCTCTGGGACGAGGTGAGATGCTCTGAGCTAACATTAGCGGGGGGAGCCCCTGAGAAGTCTACCCCGAGTCCTTCCTGTTGTGGGGCCAGAAGATGGGGCTCGAGGCACGCAGCCTCAGGGCCTGGGGTCCCCGGCCGTGTCCGACACTTTCTCCCCCCCACCCCCACCCCCACGCACAGGTGATCTACATGGGCCGGAACCCCCGCGATGTGGCGGTGTCCCTCTACCATTACTCCAAGATCGCCGGGCAGTTGAAGGACCCCGGCACACCCGACCAATTCCTGCAGAACTTCCTCAAAGGCGAAGGTGAGGACAGCGGCAGCCCTAGTGGATCCAGACGGAAGAGAGACGGAGGGAGGACGAGAAGGAGAGAGAGGGAGGCAGAGATCCAGGACGTCACAAAGAGCCACAGAGACAGAGAGGGGACCGAGAGGAACAGTGAGAGAGACAGAGGGAGCGAGAGAGGCTAAGAGGCTGAGAGAGAAATCGAAAGACGATGGGAGATACAGACGAAGAAATAAATGGAGAAGGAGACAGAGACAGAGTCAAAGAGACAGAGGCACCCATGCAGGGGCGGGGGAGGGGAGGCGTCCGGCTCAGAGGGCCTGGGCCCGGGGCCATGTGGGCTGGCGAGACCCCTCTGCACCCCCGCAGGGCGCCCTGCCGCCTGGCCCTCACCCCTCCGCCCCTCCGCCCGCAGTGCAGTTCGGTTCCTGGTTCGACCACATTAAAGGCTGGATTCGGATGCAGGGCAAAGAGAACTTCCTGTTTATCACCTATGAAGAGCTGCAGGAGGTGAGCCCCCCGCCCCCCAGCAGCTCAGCACCCCCACTTCTCCCCTTCTCAGACCTCCCACTTCCCTTCCAGTAAGGCCTGGGACGCGCCAGGTCCTGGGGCTGTGGCAGTGAACGGAGCAGGGTCCCCGAGCCCGTGAGTGGGAGACGGACCCTGGACAAATTAAATAGGTGGCCGCTAAGGAGGACAGCCGGGCGGGAGAGGAGGGGGAGGAACGTCTCCACGGGAGCGGTTTTTTAAGTAGGGCGGTCAGGGGAGGCCTCCAGGGGAAGGTGACCCTCGAGGAAGGGCTGCGGGGGAAGCGGGAGCCACGGCGGTGTCTGGGGACAGTTCCCCAGGCGGAGGGACCGGCCGATGCAAAGGCCCTGGGGTGAGCTGTTCTCCTGGGCTTAGAAAGAGGCTTTGTGGCCGCAGCTCAGTGAGTGGGGATGGGGGAGGGGAACGAGGCCGTACAGCGAGGACTCAGGCTTTTCTCTGAGAAGGTGGCAGCCACAGGTAGACCCCGAGCAGGGGAAGGCAATGGGCTCAATGAGGTCACTTGGGAAGTGAGTGGCAGCGATGGTCGTGGCCCGAAGGGCAGAGGGAGGCAGGAGAAGGAAACAACCTGGAGTTAGACCTGGATCCCCCTCCGGCCCCCCATGACGGGTCAGGCATCCAGGAGAGAGACGCCGGCTGGCTGGGGGCAATCGGGGAGGACTTCCTGGAAGAAGGGGCCGTGCGGAATGTCTACGACTTTGCCCGGCCATGAGGAGGATGATGGGCTTGTAGCTGAAGCAATCCACAGTGACGGTGCCCACCCTTTCTAGGATCTGTCCCAGGAGTCCAGGGTCCCAGGAGCCTCCCAATAGGTGTCCCTTCACCAACGGCCACCCACGCGTTCCCACTTCATGCATTTTTCCGTATTCTCCTCTCTGTTGGTACTTTCCCTGGTGAAAAGAGCCCGGATGCTGGTGTCCAACACAGCCGTTGAATTCCTCTTAAAACCCCTCGGAGCCTCGGAGCTCTGATCCTTAAAATGGGTGGAAAACGCCAGCCCGTGGGGCCGCGGTGAGGACCGCGCCCCCTGGCCCTGGCATATGTGACCCCTGACACGGTCGGACTCCGAGGCGTCAGCGCCGTGCGTCCGGGAAGAGTGATCCTCAGCCAGGGCCTGTTCCTGTCTGATTAGCAATAACAGTAATGTCCACCGCCGTGTGCGAAGGACGGACAGGCGAGCCGCGTGTGAGGTCGAATCCCACGAAACGGCTGACATTGGGTAATTTTAAATGGTTCACCCCAATGCTGCTATTCTCCCCATTTTCAGAGGAGGAAATTGGGGGTTCATCCCCTAGAGAGAGTTGACGCCTCGTCTGAGGCACACGGCTCTTCGCCACGGACTCCGTCGGTCGTGTGTGCGTTTTTCTCTGCATCTTTCGACGGAAAGATCCAGAAAAGATTGGGTTGGGACGGGGCATTGCCCCTCCTCCTCCTTTTCCATCCAGCTTTATGCTCCAAACCAGAAACTGGGCCATGCAGCCTGGCAGAGGTTCTGGGCTGCCCCTGGGTGTGAGAAACTGCCGACACGTGACAATTTCTGGGACACGTCGGTGGTTCGAGATGAGAGAAGGATGGATGGTTACGAAACCAGGAACGGCCTGGAAAATCGGGGCCGTGGGGTTGGCAGAGCTGACCGGAAGTCTGACTGTCCTGGGCTCCGGTCAGAGAAGGCAGCAAGGTAGAGGCGGGGACTGTGGGCTTCCGGGACCCAAAGCTGAGCTCTTCCTCAGCTGTGTGACCCTGGACAGGTGTCTTCCCCTCTCTGGGCTTCCGTTTACCGATTGGGGTGCCGACACCTCTCTGCAAAGCTGTCGGCCAGCATCAGCACAGATAGACACGAGGGGCTTGGACCGGAACTGAGCGCACAGTAGGTGCTCAGTCCACAGTGGTGGGACCTTGAGGGCAGAGATGCTCATGCTGCATCTGACGGGGAAGTGTGACAGGGGGCGCAGGATGGTGCGGGGCTTCCCTGGGCAGCCGCGTGCCAAGGCCTGCAGGGGACGGACGATGAGTCCTGGAGGGACAGCGTAGGGAGCTGTGGGGACAGGCCGCCACACCTGTCCTCCGAGGCCAGGCCTGGGGACTGGGATTCATGTCCCGGGCCACCGGGGAGCCCCCAGGAGGCTGGGATTAGGCTCTGCTCTGGGTGTGGGGGACCGGAGGCCGGGAGGCTGGGGAAGAGGTTGGAACGAGGGTCCATAAGGAGGGAATGAGGCCTGACCAGTGCTAGGGGCACAGAGGAAGGGACAGCGGAGAGAGTCAAGGACTGAGGCACAGGGCTGATGACGGACAGGGCGTGAGGGGAGGGGACGGAGGAGGGATGAGGTGGGCGGGAGTCTGGCCCGGAGACGGGGTGAGTGACGGGGCTGTGCTGGGGTGAGGACCTGAGGAACAGGTTTGGGGCACAGACTGGCTCATTCCCCTTTGTCCCCTGAAGGCAGGTGACTCTGCATGAGGTGCTGGACTGACCTCTGCCCCTGCTGTGACCTCTGACCTAGCCCTGCTCCTTCCTACCTACCCACAGAACCCTCCAAGACCCAAAACTCCAAAACTGCAAAACACCCTCGAGGCCATAGCCCAGTCCCTCGGGTGGAGGCGGGGAAACTGAGGCAAAGAGGCGGAGTCACCCGGACAGGTCTGGGTTGGGGCTCAGACATCTAGACTTGGGGTCTGGTGCTCCTTCTGGGCCTGGGCCCCCTCGCTCCGCCGCCCGCGCCCTCTGCCTGGCCCGCCTGAGCCCTGTCCCCTGCCCACAGGACCTCCGTGGCTCCGTGCAGCGCGTCTGCCAGTTCCTGGGCCGGCAGCTGAGTGAGGAGGCTCTGGGCTCCGTCGTGGCACACTCGGCCTTCGGGGCCATGAAGGCCAATGCCATGTCCAACTTCACGCTGCTGCCGCCCAGCCTGCTGGACCAGCGCCGTGGCGCCTTCCTCCGGAAAGGTACGGGGGTTCGGGGGTTCCGGGCCCCACTCGGCCGCTGCCTAGCTGTGCGGCTTGGGTGAGGTACTTAACCTCTCTGGGCCTCAGTTTCCCCAGCTCTGAAGGGAACTGCCATCACAGGGTCACTGTGGGCCCAGGGCTGACTCCACCCGCAGGGCTTAGCACAGGGCCTGGACGCAGCAGATGCTTCAGCCAGGCCTGCACCCCAGGCCCCCCACTCCCCCTACCCTAGATAGCTCCAAACGCGAACAGGACGCCTGCGTGCACAGCCACAGCCGGCTCTGAACCGCTAGGCGGCTGTCTGGGGTCTCCGTGAATCCTTGGTATTGATGTTCACCCAGAAACACTCCGGTGTTGATCACGGGGTGCGCGTAGGAGTGTGTGAGTCCCCTGTTGCTGCTGTGACAAAATACCAGCAATTGAGCGCCTTCAAATAGCACACGGGGACTCTCTCCTAGTTCTGGAGGTCAGAATCCAAAATCCGTCTCACTGGGCCCAAAGCAGCGTGCCGGAGGGAACGTGAGCTGTGTTATAAGCGGCACGTGCACTTGCTAAAATTCAAAATACGGTGATCCAAGTGACATTGGCCCCAGGGTGCCAGGTAAGGGTGGAGCCCCAGGATGAGATAAGCAGCCTCAGACTAAGGGGGGGATCCCACACGGGGGGCATGGGGGACTAGCAGGGTCCCCGCCCCTTGCCCGCTAAGTCACTGTGGGTTTCATCCAAGAGGTTCTGTCCAAACCTCCAGCACGTGCCTGGCACCGAGGGAGGCCATTCCCAATGCCACAGCAATAATGGAAGTCGTGTGGGGCGCTGCGGGAGCCCCAGGGGGAGGGTGCCCCAGGGGGAGGGTGCCCTGTTCCAGTCCTCGAGGTTAGGGACGGGTCACGGAGGAGGCGACGCTTTCACGGGGTTGGGGGTTGGTTGTGCTATCATGCCACGTGGGGAGCAGATGTTCTTGGGCAGAGAGATTTGGGGGGGCAGGGGAGCAGTGAAGGAAGGGAAGCTGTTTGCCTGCAGGACGAGCAGGGCAGAGGGGAGCCGAGGGCGGAGGGGGCGGGAACGGTGCCCAGGGGTCTGGCCGGGTGGCTGGTCAGCCATCGCAGGAGGGAGATGGGGCTGGGGAAGCAGGGCGCCTCCGGCACAGGCAACGGCCCGGGCCAAGGCCGGGAGGTGGGAAAGAGGGTGCTGAGACGTGGGGGCGGGGACGGCGCTCCGGTGGCCCCTCACCTCGCGCCCCTGCCTCCCCACCAGGGGTCTCCGGGGACTGGAAGAATCACTTCACGGTGGCGCAGAGCGAAGCCTTCGACCGCGTCTACCGCGAGCAGATGCGGGGCCTGCCGACCTTCCCCTGGGACGAGAACCCCGAAGATGTCAGTCCGAACCCCGAAGATGTCAGTCCGGACCCCGAGCCCCGCCCTGACCCCAGCCCCAGCCCGGCCCAGGCTCCCGAGCCCCCCCACCCGTGACCCCGAGAATAAACGCATAGCTCCTGCCGCGGCTCCTCTATGCGCCGTGAAGGGGGCGTGCGGCTGGTGGGCAGCGGGGGGCGCGCGAGGGCGGGCGGGGGGCCGCAAGGGGACCCCACGCCCAGGGCCTCGGGAGGGCGCGGTCCTCCTCCCCACCCCGCACGCCCACGGCGTGGCTGACTCAGAAGCCCCGCCCAGAGGCAAAGGTGCTGCGGCCCAGACTCCTGGGTCCCTAGGGAGGAGGGCCGGGGACTCCGAGGTCTGGGGACGGAGGGGACAGGGGCTGGACTCTTGGGTCTCCCTCTAGGCTGTGGAAATTCAAGTTTCAGGCACGAAGCAGCTTTATTCTGAGCTTTATTCCAACTCACCCTTAGCAGCCACAAAACAGCCCCGGCGCCTGCTGGGTCCCTCTCCATGGCCCCGGGGCCTTCCTCCCTCCACCCCCTTCCCCCACGCAGGTGTGTGTGTCCCCACCCACCTCCGGTCCCTCATTACTCAAGCTCCACTCCCCAGATCAGGGTCCAGTCCCCGTGGCCAAGCTCAGTTTATCCACACTCCTGAGCAGATGGGTCAGGAAGCCCCCGGTCTTGTCTCAGAGACGCCCCATCTTCACCCCACACAGTCCAGCGTGGGGGCCCCTCAGCCAGGCCTCCCCTGGGACAGGTGTGGAGGTGGCGGGAACCAGCTGTCTGCAGTCTGAGGATCCCGGCTTGCCCGGAGCTCCGCCCACTTTCTAGACCGTGACACTGAGGTCTAGCGTGGACCTGGGGCTTGCCCGAGTTTTGGAATAAGCGGGGGAAAAAAATCCTTCTGCTTCTCTGCTCTGAGGCCAGAGACACGACCGCGAGGCAGGGGCTTCGAGAGGACTGTCGCCCGGATCTCCTCAGTCGGGCCAGCCCAGTTGGCTTTGGCTCTCGTCACGGCTGCCCCGAGTCCCGCCCGGGGGGCCCAGTCTGGCTGCCAGCCACCTCTGGGTTCTGGGGCTTTGGGTGCAGCATCCTCACCAAACCTCTGTCGGGTGGGGGACAGGTAGCGGAGGCGGCGGGCAGAGGTGAGGGGCGGGGGGCCGGCCTCACCCCTGGGGGCCCCACCAGCACCCCGCTGCCTCATCAGGGCCTTGGCTGGGGTGTCTTTGGAGCCCCAGGACTTCTTGAGCTGTAGAGGGAAAGAGAGGGAGGTGAGGGCAGGTTCCCGGGGGGCCCAGAGCCAGGGAGAGAGAGGGTGGAAGGGGAGAGGAAGTGGTCAGGGAGGAGGAAGGTGAGGCCCCTGAGCTTCTAGAACCAGGAGATGTGAGGAGGGAAGCCTGGGATCCCCACACCTCTAGAGGGGACAAGGAGCTGCGTGCCCCTCTGCAGCTCTGCGGCTGCGGAGGACCAGGAAGCAGCTGGCAGCTGCACAGGGGAGCAAATATTTGCCGAGGGAGGTGATGCTGGGTGAGGGCGGCTGAGGACCAGGTGGACGCGAGGACCTTGTCCCTGCCCTGCCCATCCTTCTGTGGAACCGAGGGAGGCGATTCCTGAGAAATTTCTCTCTCCCTCACCCTCAGGAGAGGCTTCTAGCTCCCACTTAGCAGATGGGGAAACTGAGGCTCGGAGCAGGCACAGCTCACAGATGGACGGTCCCCCTGCATTGGGGGCGAGTCTGCCTGTCTCCCCCACATGGCACGGGTGTGATCCTCTCCACAGCCCACTTTACAGCTGAGGACACGGAGGCCCCGCCTAGGGTCACCCAGAAAACTGGGACAGGCCATGTTGGAGCCCTGCGTCTAAGCTGCAGGGGGTTGGGGGGGAGCGGCCCCCTCTGAGCTCATGATACTCGAGCCCAGGAAGGGAGGCAACCAGGGCTGGCTTCCCATCCCTGTCGGTGCCTCAGTTTCCCCACCTGGGCAATGGGTAGATGGAGGTGCTGGAATATCACCCATCTCCTCGGAGTGCGGCTAAGTCTAGGCCGAACCCCCTGTGCGAACGGGCTTGGCGTGGGGCCGGACACGTGGCTGTGCCCACAAGAGACAGCCATTCTGACACTGGGCGAGTCGCTTCGCCTCTCTGGGCCTCGGCTTTCCCATCCGTGAAGATGGGCGTGATAAGCGGACGGCCTCCCTGAGCTGGGGGGAGGACGTCAGGAAATAAATACAAATAAATCCCACGTGGGGAACGTATCACGAGAACGATTATTATTCTGGTTTGTTCTGTGGAACCCCTCGTCCAAACCAAACCGAGGCTGGGGCGACCGCCCGGCCCATTTCCTAGATGGGAACACTGAGGTTCAGAGAAGGCACGTCCCACCCCTCGCTCTCACAGCCGGCATGTCACGGCCGGATTCGCACGCAAGGCCCTCGGGGACTCTGCCCTGTGCCACCTGGCACTCCCCGCCGCCCAGCACACAGTAGGGGTACAAGGAACGGACGGTGCGGTTAGAAACTCGGGTGAGCAGCTTAGCTCTCCCGCCTCCCCGGGGCCAAGCACACAGTAGGCCCTCAGAAAACAGCGGACGCCCCGGAGCCCTGTGGCTCGACCTCAGGCTCACCTCGTTGTCACCGTCACTGGAGCCCGACAGCTGGGACAGGCGGCTCAGGTCCCACAGGGAGCGGCTGGGCCGGGCTGGCGGGCCGCTGGGGGTTGGGGTGCGCTGGACGTTCCTCAGGATGTCGCTGAGTGCTAGCCCTGGCATGGCCGGGGGCTCCCGCCTGTCCCCCTGGAAGACCCGGCAGGCGGCCAGGCGTTGGGCCAGTGGTGACGCGTCGGGCGGCGGAGGTGACACGGGGGCCACAGGGCGGCGATGGGCTACGTGGTGTGGGCTGTGGGCCAGCTGGAGCACCCCCGGGGTGCTGACCAAGGGACCCGGGGTGGGTGCAGGAGGGAGCGGCCAGGAGGCTGCGTACAGTGTCCGGAACTCGCGGCTGAAGGCATCGGCGATCTCCCCGGTCAGCAGGGTCACCAGGCCGCGGTGCAGGCGTGCATCACTCCACGTGAAGCTGGGTGGCACGGAGACAGGTGTCAGGACCTGCACGCAGCCCCAGGGGCCTGGGCCGGCTCCTGCCACCAGCCCCCGACCTGGTCTTGGGGCAGGCTGTGCGACCGTGGCTTCGGACAAGTCCTGCCACCCCTCGACATCTCTCTCTGGAGGATGGAAGCCACCGAGGTCACCACCCGAGGGCTGATGTGAGCACAACACTTTAAGATGCTGAAATTATCATGTGGACTCAGACTCGGGTTTAAACCTGGGCTCTACCCGTCCCCACTGAGGGACGCCTCAGTTTTACCCCGCCTGGAAAGAGATGGGGTTCACCTTCCGACACCCACGGGGGCTGTTTTAAGACTCAGCCGCTTCCCGTGATGACGGCCATTCATAAGCACTTGCTGCGTGCCAGGCTCCGGCGGTGCCTGCTCTGTGCCTGTCTGCCCGTCTGGAAGGGGGACCGACACAGGACGATTCGAACTAGGGAAGGTGGTCGAGCGCCCTGCATGGCGCCTGGCGTGTGCCCAGCTCTGACGGCCTGTGAGCTGTGGTGAGCGGCGCCCTTGGATCCTGTCACCACCGTGGTTGCGAGTTAGAGTGCCTTGCGTGGGTCTTGCGCACGGCGGGTGCTCAGGAAATGCTCTCTTTGGAATCCAGAGGACCCGGGCTCTAATCCCAGGACGTGTCACCTTCCCTTCCCGAGCCCTGGTTTGCCGTGGACATTGTGCCTCGGGGGGCACGGCACCCAGCACCCAGCACCCAGCACCCAGCCGAGCGGACAAGTTAGTGCCAGGCCGGTGAGTGTGGGCCGAGTGCGCTTACCTTGGAGGGGTGGTGACGTCCTCACTCCCCGGCCAGCCTGTCCCTCAGATTGTGACACCCCTCCCCCACCTATGACCTCGCCCACCGGAGCGGCCAGTGGGAACTCTGAGGGGTCTGTGAGGTCACCCCATTCCACAAAGGCTCTCGTCAGGCAGCAGCCGCTGGCTCGTCTCCGCCCCGCGGAAGTTTCTGGGACCCGAAGACTCGAGAGCCGTGGTCACGACGGAGCTCCTGAGAGGGACACGGAGACTTCGGAACCAAGGACACCCCACGTGCTGACCCCGGGAGGCCAGAACCAAGGGCAAACGTCTCGTGGGCGTGAGGAGTGTCATTCAGCAGTTCCAGGAGGCCCAAGAAGCCCACGGCCTGGCTTGGGCACTGTCACCGCCGCCAGGCCACCATGGTCCTCGGCTGGCTGCTGCTTCTGGTGACGGCTCTGCCCCGCGGCACGACGGGCACCAAGGAGTGTGTGTTCTGTGAGCTGACCGACTCCTCGAGCTGCCCCGGCACCCACATGCACTGCGGTGACGATGAGGACTGCTTCACGGGCACGGGGACATCCCCGGGCCTTGGCCCCATCATCAACAAAGGCTGCCTGCCATCCACGTTGTGCGGCCGCGAGGAGCCTGTCACCTACCAGGGCGTCACCTACAGCCTCATCTCTACCTGCTGCTCTGGCCACCTGTGTAATAGGGCCCCCAACCCTGCAGGCAGCCGGAGGGCACTGGGCATTCTGCTGCTGCTGCTCCGTCTGCTGTGACCAACATGGAGGGCAGGGCTTGGGACCCGCCTCCCGGCTCCGCTGCTCCCCGTGCCCCCTGCCTCCACCCTCTTCCCCCATTAAATGGCCAGAGGCTCTGGACAACCTCTTGTGGCCCTGGCTTTCTCTATTCTAGGGCTGTCCACCAGGAGCCCGGGGCTCCGCGAAGCACCCTGAGGTCTGGATTGGTGGCGGGTTTGACTAAAGCTTCTGCATTTCATTGGTTCTAAGACGCGGATCTTTCCACACTGATGAAGATGCTTCCCTCTGTCTGTGGCTCCTAGGGTTGATGAAATATGGTAATAATAATGATAACATTAATAAACAACAGTCGGTGTTTACGGAGCGCTTCTTATGTTACGTGCCAGACGTCACTATCTCAATCCTCGTGTGCAGGTAGGAAGGTAGAGTCTCTCTCTGAAACATCTCGGTCTCCACACTGCTCTGCTCATTCTCAAAGTGTGGTCCCCCCGACCGGGAGCATCAGCATCTGCTGAGAACTTCCTAGAAACGCCTCCCCTGGCCCCACTCCGGCCCGGCTGAGTGAGGGCGGCTCGCTCTCGGAAAGCTGTGTGTTCCCAAGTCCGCCGGTGCTTCCGGGCCTCGTTCAAGGCTGAAACCCAAGTCTAGGACGGCAGGCCTCGTGGGGGTGGGGGCGGCACCTGGTGATGTCTGCAGACAGGTTGGGTTGTCGTAAGTAGGAAAGGGGAAGCTACCAGCATCTACTGGGGTGCAGTCCGGCGTCCCATGATGCCCAGGAAAGTCCCCACCGCACAGTCATCGGCCCCAATGGGGGTGAAACATGGCTCTGGAGGCGCTGACCATGTCATTCCGTTCCAGAGGAGAAAACGGAGGCACAGAGGTGACGTCGTTGCCCAGAGTCACACAGCTAGTAACTGCCGGAGCTGGATTTGAACCCAGGCCGTCTGGGCTGAGTCCACGTGCCCAGATCTGGTGAGGTACAGGTACCCACTATTCACGCTTTCCAGATGGGGAAACTGAGGCTCAGAGCAGGGGAGGCCCAGGGTCACAGAGCTAAGAGGTAGCAGAGTCCGGGCCCAGGGCTGGCCGGACCCCAAAGAGAGCAGAGGAGGGACATCAGACAGTCTGAAGACCCGGCCACTTGGCACACCAGACACTCCGAGAGGCGGTGTCATTCACCCCAGGTGGACCTGGGACTGCACCCCAAGTCCTCCTGGTTTTGAAACTCCCACAAACTGCGGACCCGCAAACTGCGGGGTCAGAGATGAAGACCTGCCCCAGGCCACTAAACAGGCCAGCAGCAGGGGAAGGAAAGGCTGGGAAAGGGATCCAGCGGCTTTGTGAGCACGCTGAGGGGGAGTCGGGGACAGGGTGCCGGGCGCTGTCGAGGGGGCCGTACCTGTAGGACCCTGAGATGACCCTCTCGCCGTCCAGCAGCACGAACTTCTCCCGCACGCGGCCGCTCACCTGCCGTCGCCAGCGGCTCTGGAAACTGCAGCCTCGCACCGTGCGGACGTCCAGGTTCTGGGAGGCAGGGGGCGTACACCCTTACTCAGGCCGACCCCACAGGCCTCCACCTGGGGGACCCTCCAGGCCTGTCCCACCTGGGGGGCCCATGACTCTGTCGGAGGGTCTGTCTTAGCTTCCCCAGAGCCACCGGTCTCGGGCCTCAGGGGTCTCTTCAGGACTCCCCCAACTCAGGGGACCCCAGTGGGAAGGCTCACCCTGGCTTTCCCAAAGCCCTGGGCATCCGATCTCAGGGGACCCTCTCAGCTGGCATCTATCTCGATGGCCCAGGACCCTGTGGAAGGGTCTGCCTCTGCTGCCCCCCACGCTAGGGCAATGGGAACTTGGAGGTCCCTCTGGCCAGGCCCGCACCTCAGTGGCCCAGGGGTTCACCCCCAGCTGCTGGGCCAGCGTCAGAAAGGCGGGGAGCTGCTGGAGGTCCAAGAGCAGGTAGACGGGCACCCAGCGGTGGGTGGCGGTATCCACCAGGTCCAAAAGCAGGTCCGGGTCAGTGAAGACGTCCATGACCAGGGCCACCAGCTGGGGGTGGGGAGAGGGGCTGTGGGTGGAGCCTGGGGCTCGGGGGGATACTCAGTGGGTGGGGCCCTGGGGGTGGAGTTTAAAGGCCTGGCTTCCACGGGATGTTCACATGACTCCTCCATGCGAATGGGGAAAAGGCGGCCCTCCCTGAAGTCCCCGGCCTCTGACTGCTGGAAAACTGTCACCGTGACCACACGTCTGCAATGGTGAATGGTGTCCCCAGAGCTGTGACACCACACGGCAGCCCTGCCGCTGAGACTGGCGAGCTGGGTGCCTTTGCAGAGCGCTGTGGCTGGCAACACACCTGGGTCCTCAGGGGAGTCCTGGGCGCCAGGGTGGGAGGCCTGGCCCTCTAGGCCACCAAGGCCAGCTCGGGGCTGGGGGTGCAGGGGGCCTGGATCTTGCAGGCAGAAAGATAGGGGTGATGAGCCTGGACTCACCGGCCGGGTGGCCTTGTTCAAGTCCCTGCTCGGCCACTTACAGGCAAGAGACTTAACCTCCCGTGCCTCGGTTTCCCCATGTCCTCAATGGGCATAGCAAGTCCCAAGCTCACAGGGCCCTGGTGAGGATTATACCTTAACCCCCGTGAGGCCCTCAGCGTGGGAGCTGGCAGACGAGAAGCCCGTTAGATAAAGAACGGGCTGGCGGGGGTTGCACGGGGGCCGTCTGGGCCCTTCCTGGCGACACCTGCCTGGCATGGGGTGGGGTGGGGCATAATTAGGTCCAAGGGGCATGGATGTCTAAGAGGGCCCAGCTCTTGGGGAGAGGGTGGGAACCCTCATATCTAAGGATGACGATGTGGCCTGGGACATGTGGGCTCCGGGGCTCCAGGGGAGTGGCTCTGAAAGTCCCAAGAGGGCCTGGGTGAGAGTGCCCCGGCCCCAGAGGACGCGCACCCCCAGGTCTGGGTCTGGGGAACCGACACCGAGCCCCCCTGCCCCCGGGGCCCCACCTTGCGAGCGGCCTGGATTTCCTGGCGCACCAGCTCCTTGAGGGGAGGGTGGCCTTCGCCCGGTGGCTGGGTGTACAGCTGCGCCCGTGTGATGCCCTTCCACCCCGAGTCCTCCGGCCAGCCCAGCCGCAGCGTGGGCACCGGCTCCTCGGACTGTCCCGGCCAGTAAGTCAGGCTGCCAGAGTCTCCAGCGGTGGCGTCGGCTCCCTCTGCTGCCCCGCCGGGCTCCCGCTGGGCTGCCGTCCAGTCTTCAGCCGCCGCCGCCAGGCCCTGCAGCTCGTCCGCGCTCAGGAAGGGCTGCAGCCCCTCGCGCTGCACGCACGCCCCGAACGCCGCGGCGCCCCGGCTCAGCAGGGCCTCGAGCGCCAGCCGCTGGCCCTCGGAGTACAGGAAGCTGGGGCTGCGCTCGGTCAGAGCCGGGCCCCCCGCCCCCGGCTCCACCCCTTCCAGCGCCG
This sequence comes from Pteropus medius, assembly GCF_902729225.1. Taxonomy (NCBI): domain Eukaryota; kingdom Metazoa; phylum Chordata; class Mammalia; order Chiroptera; family Pteropodidae; genus Pteropus; species Pteropus medius. The sequence continues at coordinate 327,350 of NW_024343734.1, read as the reverse complement.
CCAGCTGGGAGGCCGCCATCGGGGCCCCGAGGTGGGAGAGCCTTGAGGCTGGGTGTGTGGAGTTTGGCCGCGTCCGGGGGCACTGACCATCTGGCCAGGCTCCTGACAGGCCGACTCTATGCGGCCATGCAAGGCTTCTAGGGCCCTGAGAAAGCCCAAATGACTCAAATGCTGTCTCTGACTGTCCTGACAAGGTACCCGAATGACTGAGCGCCCGATGCGTGGGCTGCTCAGGCCGACCTCCCGCCAACCTCCAGCCACGGCGGTGACAGGCCGGCCATTTGACCTTCCCACCAGGTGTCTCTGATGGGCTGCTTGACCCACGATTGGCCCTGTGTGTGGGCTACACTGACCACCTGACAGTCTCTAAACTCTGTGACCTGTCAGCTGCCCATCTCTGCTCCAGCACACGACAAGCTCCGGCCTGCTGGCCATGCAATGCCCCAAGGCCCCAGCTGACCCTTCGGCGGGCTCAGGACCCTTCAGGTCTAGCCGGCTGCCTGACCGTCTCCAGGGAACAGACTGCCTGCCTGTCTGCAACCACCCGAATGTCTTTGACCCAAATGAGCAGGCCGTTTGCCCCTGGCCGACAGCACGTCTAACTGACCCTCTCCGGCTGTCTCTCCAATTGCCTGAAAGACATGGGTTGCTTTGGCCGACAATCTCAATATCTGACCGCCCCGCGGAGCTCCCAGCTCTGTCTCCTGACAGCTGGCCAGCCTGGGTGCCACCTCTTCGGCCCTCCTCTTGGCTTGAAGAAATACGCTCCAGCTCTCAGCATTGGCACCGCCCTACCCAGCTCCGGGATGGGGTCAATCTCCTCTGCGGATGGAGGACCCTGTCCCTGAGCCTGCACCCCGGCTCAGGCCGCTACAGCAGAGGCTGCGCTCCATGGCGGGGGGTCATTACCATGGAGCCAGCTGGTAAACTCCACAGCCCGTCCAGAACGAGGGCCTGACTCACTGGCCACTGGGAACTCACCGGCCCTGGGACCGGCTGCCCCACGGCTGCTCTGACCTGTACTGATTCCTGGCCGAGTTAACCTCGGTCTGGGTTTTGGCCTGAATCCCACTATCTCCTGCTGACTGTCCACTTACTCCTAATGGCCTAACCTCAAGGATCACTTCCCCTTTGAGGCTCCTGACCCAACCTCGGGACCCCGTCCGTGCAACCCAGCAGCCCCTCCTCCCAATCCTGGGACCCAGGTTTTCCCTTCCTCCGGGGCCCTGCAAAGAGAAGGAAGAGGAGTAAGGCCGGTCCCCATCCCCTCCCGCCCACCCAGCTCTCCGACCCCCTCCCCTCTTCTTGCCTTTCCGGAAGAGTCTGGTCGGGGGGCTGGAGACCTCCTCTCCTCTGTGCTTCTTCCGGTAGTCTGGCCTCATTCATCAGGTTTCAGACTGGGATCCAGGGAACCCAGCCCCTTGTGTAAACACAGGGGAGGGCCTGTGCAGGTCTCACGTGGTCTGGGGTGCAGGGCCCCCGGCACTAAAAGCTCCCAACCCTGGAGCACACGCTCACGGGGCTCCTTGCCCAAGAGGCCAGCAGCCCACCAGACTCGGGCTTCGTGGGAAGGGGGAGTGCTTCACCTGTTCCCACACACCCATCCAGCCATTAGGGCGGCCCTGTCCAAGCCCCACCCAGTCCGGAGCTGGCCTGGAAAGAATAGGAAATTCGGTCCTTTAAGCAGGTGCAGAAATCACCTGACACCTGGCTCTTGGGAAAGAGGCGGGGCTTCTGCATTATGGGACCGCAGGGAGGAGGGTCCCAACAGGTGCATCCAGCCAAATACACAGCAGAGCACACACCTAGACCGCCAGAGGGCGCCTGCAGGTTGAGGCAGAGGGATGGGCAGGCACCTGGGATTGGAAGCCTCTGCCCAGCTCCTCCATTGCTGGAAGGGCTGGTCTCTATAGAGATGGGTGCTTGGTGTGCAATTCCCCAAGCCAAATGCATTCTGGCCCACAGGCTGTAATTCCCTCCCAATCTTGTGCCCCAATAATACACACACAGGACCGTCAGCGTCCAAAATCTTTTTAATAACAAGGCGGGATCCAGGGTTAGTTTTTGTAGCCGCGGCTGGCCCTACGGCCTCTGGCTCGCTCAAATTTCCGGCCCTTGGAGCGCACATAGGGTCTGTGAAGGGAAAGGAAGGAGCGTGAGTGTGCCCCGGTAAGGGCCTGAGTGCATACTGGGGACTCAGAGTAGCATGATGCTGGCTCTAACAGTAGCACAGGGACACCAAGGAACGTCAGTGGTGACACGAAGTGGGCTGCTGTAAAAGCCTTGGCAGTACAGGAAGTGAAGATGCCAAGAGCCCAGGCCCTGGGAGTCGTTACCCTGAATGCCCCAGGGCTGGGAACAATGCAGGCCCCACCTAGAAGGTGCCAAGCCGACCTTAAACAGAGCCTGCACCTGTAATGCTGGCTGCACAGGACGCTCGATGCCCTGAGCAGCACGGCTTTAAGCCACGTCTTAAAAAAAGTGGGTATGATGGCAGGGTGTGGGGGGTGGGGGACGGCGGGGGCAGGTTAAGGAGGCATGAGGCTAAACTAGTGAGAAACAGAGCAGCTGGAAGCAAGGCAAAGGCCAGACGGGCAGGGCAGGGTCCCGCAGGAGCCAGGCCTGGGTATACTCACTTGGTGTGGCTGTGCGGGGTTCCAGGGGCCTTGCCGAAATGCCTGTACACCTCTCGGCCCTTGCGAGGACCTGGGGAAGGGAGGGATGGGTCAGGCAGTCGCCCAGCACCCACATCTCCTGCAAGGAGCCCCTTTCTAGGGCTCAGGCTGCTTGTGACGGTGGGGGTGGGAGAAGCCCCTGGGGGAAGGTGAGGCTGACTTGCACTGGGTACCCGCCACTAAGTGTCCCTCACCGGAGAGCAGGACGGTGCCACAGCCCTTGGGGGAGTCCAGGGCCAGCTGGTCAAAGGTGAGGATCTTGCCCCCAGCCTTAAGGATGCGGCTCCGGGCGCGGCTGCTCACACGAAGTGCACACACCTGCGGGACATGGGAGACAAGTGTGGTCAAAGCGCCCTTGCACAGCCCCCAGCTCGGCCTGGTAACCCCCACCTACTAGGAGAGCTTCCTGAGCTGATGACAGCCGTTTTTACCACTTCAAGAACCCAAGGCCATTACAGGTAAGGAACCTGAGGCATAAAGAGATCCAGGACTGTGTCCAGGGGCGACAAAGCGACGGAGAAATCTAGATTTGAATCCAGGCTGTCTGGCTCAAGAGCCAACACCGTCGACAAGGCCCCAGAAGGGGCCCGCCCAGGGATACGACCTTCAGCAATGTGGGTGACAGGCCTGCAGCCCCCAGGGAGGCGAGACTGAGGGCCCAGCACCCAAGGACGAACCAGGTCCACTCGACTCCACCCTTGGCCTGTGCTGGGCCCCTGCCCACTCACCTTGAGCTTGGGGACCTCCTGGACGCGCACATCGTCCGTTATCGTCCCTACGACCACGGCGGTCTTGCCCTCCCGGCCAGGAAGCTTCATCTTCCGGATCTTTGGGGGAGAGGCATGTCTGGTGTTTAAAGCCGACCCCACTGCTCGGGCATCTCCAGGGCCAATGGTGGTGCCTGAGCCAACCTGCCCCCCTGTCCCGGTTAGGCCCGGGGAACCTCCAGAGAAAAGGCGAGCACAGACGTGCCAGCAGGCTGCTCCTTGACTTGTACGACTTTAGGACGTGAAGCCTCAGAAAGCGCTCACACCGCCACTGGAACCACCCCCACCTCACAACGGAAAGGAAAACCAAGCAGGCGGCCAGGCCAGATGGACATTCCCGCTACTAGGGCTACAGCCCGAGAGTCGGAGCTCCAAGCCCGCCCGCCCTCCCGGTGCCTAGCTCCACACCCGACCCAGTTGCCCCTCAGGTTGGCCAAGCCCCCAGCAGACCCTCACCATCCGAGAAAGGGACAGAGGCGGCCGGTTGGTGCGACTCATGAACAACCGCTTCAGCACCACCTGGTTGAAGGTGGAGTTGGTCCGTCTGGCTAGAAATCTGTACAACTGGGGGGAGGGGAGGGGGAGGAATGAGAACCCGGGGTGGCCCACTCCCCCTTCCCAACTTTCTAAGGAACCGGCAACCAAATGACTCCTGGCTGTCCCCCATCCCACCGAGCTCTAGGGAGAGAGCTGGCCCAGGTCCCTCTGGGTCAGGGTCCCTCCCCAGAGCCTCGCTGTGCACAGCCCCGAGGCTGCAAACACTGAACTGCCAGATGCTCTGGGGCAGACCCCGTCCTGCGAGCCCCCGGGAGCTGCGGTGCTGGGGTGGCCCTGCCCAAGGGCCTCAGGCCCCCCTCCTCACCTTGACCAACAGCCTTAGGTAGATGTCCTGGCTCTTGGGCTCCTTGCGCCGAACCTTTCGGTCTTTGTTGTGGCGGATGTCGACCCCCTGCAGGGTGAAGGGGACAGACATGGTGGCTGCGTGTGATCTATTGGGTCACTCACCCCTGACCATCCTCAAGTATCACTTATCTCCCAGACAGAGCTAGAGCTCCAGGCTCTAAGGAGACAGTCCAACCACCGGGAGGCCTCTAGAAGTCACTTCGATACTCTGGGCCTCAAATGACCCCTCTGCAAAAAGAGGCTAATTCTATATGCAAAGTCTTCAGCACATGAGAAAACAGCACCTCGAAACGGTTTAACGCAGCCGTCAAATGATTTCCACAAAAAGTGTTAACTCCAGAAGTCGTATTTTTCAACAATCTAAGTGTTTAAGTTCCCAGTACTTGCTCCCACACATGGAGGGTGACGAAAAACATTTACACCAAGGGCAGACGCTAAGCAATAACGAACCTTTATTTAGAAAGTAGTCCGTACAGAAACAGTCTTACAATGATCTTTTATGCACGGCCTGAAACCAACCCGATGAGGTAGTTTCCCACTTTAGCGCTAAGAAAACTCTGGGAAGCTCACCATTTCCACTCCCTGCCTGCCTGCTCTCCTGAGGCTGTTTAGACTACGTTATCCATTGTAAAGTACTTAATTATTAACAGCTCCCACTGAACTAACACTTAACATTTGCAAAAATCTATGGCGAATATGTCCTACAACTTCTTTCTTCCGAAACTCAAATATACGAGACAATTACTGTCCCCAATGAACAGATGGAAAAAGTGAGGCACGGGCTGGGAAAGCAAGGTCTCCGGGTGGGCAAGGAGCTGAGACTCACACGAAGGCCTGTCTGTCCCCCAAACCCGGGCACTGGACGCTCGACACCCCCCAGAACCCAACTTTCCAGGATGCAGAGTGACAACTCTGGGTAGAGGCAGCAAAGGTAAAAATGGCTGTGGGACCAGCGCTTGGGTCCGAATCCCGGTTCCGCCACTTCCCGGAATTTTGACGCCGGTCGTTATCACTCAGCCACCCGGTACCTTAATTAGGGCAGCTATTCAATAGGCGTTATAATGAAAATACAGGAGGGGCTGAAGACTGATATGACTGACCCATGCTGGTCTTCGGGTCCCCCGGGTAGCCCCCCACCACGGGAATCGCCTCCTTCAGACACCCCCGGAACCCCTGCCTCCCTCTGGCGCGGCCCCAGCACGAGACCGCGGCGGATGGCGGCGGATGGCCGAGCTCCGAACGCCGCGAAGCGCACTCACCATGATGGCGCCTTCTGTTCCACCAGGTCCGGAAAGAGAGAACGGAGCCGGGGTGGGCGGGGAAAGCCTTCCGCGAGCGGCGCCTCCGTGACGTCACAAGGCCGCGACGCGGCGATCTAGCGCGACGCGGGTCTCTCTATGGTGAATCGGACCGCCAGCTAGATGGGCTTTTCCCGAATAAGGTGTTGGGGAACAACCAAAGAGGAAAGGGGGCTACGTCAAGGAGGGAAAGGCCAGCACGTCTGGGGCCTCTCTGGCCCTCCCCGGTCCCCGTTTTCGATACTCTTCCGGAAGAAAGAGATCTGGGAGCGAGAGAGATGTCGCGCGGAGCTAGGAGGCCTTGTCGCGCGGTGACGCTCTGGCCCGAAGCCGACGGCCTCTCTGTGGCTTTTGGAGGACCGGGCGGGCCGGGTATTGAAGGTGAGGAGGCGGGGCAGGCGGGACAAACCCAGACCTTCGGAAAACCGCTGACCGCATTCCTTTCTATTAGGCTGATCTCTACCTTATCTCGTGCTGCGCTTTCCGGGCGAGGGCACTGGTCGAGGAGTCCTTCTTGCGGTCTGACTCGAGATCTTGCAGCAGCCCAGTCTATAGCAGCTAGGATTTCAACGTTTTAGGTCACGCTTCTCCCTCTGCCCTAAGATGGCTCTGCCTTGACCCCTTCTCAGCCTCTGTCACCTCGGGGCTGCTTTCCCCAGTCAAAGAGAATCAAGTGGCCCAGCGGGTTCCTTGTGGTAGATGTGCACGGTCCTGGAGTGCACGGGAGGCACGCTGAGGTCCCGGGCTTGGAGAGTGTAGTAGAGAGAGGGGATGGGTAAAAACTGAAGAAGGGTTGGAGAGACTTAGAAAGAGAGAGAGTTTCAGAGAAGAGGAGGAATGAAGACACAGAGGGGAAGTGGACAGAGACCCAGCGTGGGGGGGATAGAGACCCCGGGGGTGAGGAGACCTAGAAAGAGGAGGAAGATGAGAGCAGGGAGGAGTCGAAACATAGGAAGAAGGCAATGCCATCTGTAACCAAATTCAAATCCTGGCTCTGCTGCTTAATAACAGTGTGACCTTGAGCAAGTCATTTAACTTCTGTTTGCTTTACTTTCCTTATCTACAAAAAAGGGATGACGATAGGTCTGGCACGCAGGGTGTCTTTCAGCGTTATATAGGTTACTAAAAATGCTTACTACAGCGTCTTGCACATAGTAAGTGCTCAAGAAAAATGAGGGCCCATCCCTGTTTATTGGCTTTTATCAGAGGAGACAAGATGAACTGGCTGGGGCAGTGACAAAGCTGACCTCTTTTCTCTCTTCCCAGGGAGCCCTTGCCCCTTGGGCCTCCAGCACATCCAGCCTGGTCTCCTGTAGTCTGCCCTTGAAATTCTGACTTATTCACCTCGTCCCCACAGAGCCAAAGGCCAGGCCTGAACAGTGAAGCTTGACTCCTTGTCCACACCACCCTCCCATGGCCTCCAGCATAGGGCCAGGGTCTTGCTGATGTGGTAACACAGCAGCGGGCCAGCAGATGAATGGACACTTTGAAGCACAGGAGCAGCAAGACCAGGTAAGAGTCCCTCTGAAAGTCAAGATCACGGTACCATGGGACAGTTTACTCATCTTCCTTGTCCCTGTTCCCCTTGTCTCTTGTGACTTGGTCTCTTTATTGTGTCCCAGCCTCTTTAATTGGTAGATCTGCCTTTCTGTCTGCCAGGGTCCCAAATTCAGGTGCCGCGTTTCCCTGTTTCTGTCCCCCTCTCTCTCTGAGTCTTTCTTTGGCACGTACCTGGTGCTGTCGCTACTCTGAGTTAAACACAAGGTACATTATTTGGCAATAAATGAACTTCTTCCATTTAACTGTTTTTAGCAAGCTCTGTCCTTATCTCCTTATGCATGTGTTTCTCCCTACAATTCTGCCTGCTTCTAGGTCTGATATTATTCTTGCCTTGATTTCTTTGGGTTTCACCATGTCTTTGCCTCTCTCTGTCTATCTGCCAACATCTTTGCTTTCTGTCTCTTCGTCTCAGTTCCTCTCAGTCTCTGGGCCTCCAACATTCTCTCCTTACGTCTCTCCTGATCTAGAGGTCTCTCTGATACTGTTTCTCCCATCCTTCCTTGTGTCTCTGTCTTGCCATGTAACTGAGTCATTCACTAGGCAGATGTGTATGTCATCCTGCCTCTGCTGTAGTTTGAGCCCAAAATAAATTGTCTGACATTTGAAAAAATTTGATATACAATATTATATCAATTTCAGGTGTACGACGTGATTCGACTTCGTATACATTTGCAAAATGATCACAAGTTTAGTTACCATCTGTCACCACCATCCAGAGTTAATACATTATTGACTATGTTCTCCATGCTGTACATTAAATTCCTATGGCTAATCGATAATTTGTGAATTCATGAGCCTCTTCTCCCTGGTTTTCATTCTAGTGTCTGTCCCCGTCTCTCTCTGTATGTCTTTAATTTTCTGGGTTTTCTTGCATCCTTACCTCGCACATTCTTAATTCTACTTTGTCTTCGTATCGTTGCTTTTCTCTGCATCTTTCTCTCTGGCTCTATCTGAATAAGAGACAATACTCTCCAAGTCTCTTATTGCCTCTGACTCTGCTTCTTTAGGCCTCTTTTATTAAGTCCCTTTGCATAACTTTGAGTTTTTGTTACCTGCATTGGGATCAGTCTGTCTGCAGCTACAGACCGACATCGTGCCCCCTCTCTTTTATAAATCCGATGGTTGGGACCTGCCCACTTGCCCTCAACAAGGATGGCGATATAATCGCTGGTCGTGGGGATACGGTGCCGCCTCTGCTGCGCGTGTTCCCTGACTTACAATGGCGACTGATCTCGCGAGATTGATGCCCCGCCCAGTTCTCCGGCTCTCCCGGCGCGGGCCCTTGCGCCAAACTCGCGAGTTGTCTGGGTCCGCCCCCCGCGCGCACTCATTGGTGCGGCTCAGGCTGGCCGCGCGGCCATTGGCTGAGCGGATGCACACTCCCCCCCACACCCCTGGGTCAGCTGGGGGCGGTTGGTGGTGACTTGAGGGGCAGCCTGGAGGAGGACCCGGCGTGTGAGGAGGGTTCGGGGGCTGGGCAGGGACCCGAGTCTGGGAAACCAGGGGACCAAGAGGAACGGAGAGACGCAGGCGCAGGACTGGGGTACCAGGGATGTGGGATGGAGATGGAGAACCAGGAACGGGACTGAGGGATCCGGGAATGGAAACCCAGGTCTGGGACTGGGTTGTGGAAATCGGAGGTGGTGGGTGAAGGCCCGGGATCGCGGAAACCCGAGACAAAGACTCAGGGTTATGGATTGAGGGGACCTATGGATAGAGACCCAGGTCCAGCTCTGGGATACTTGGGAAATGGAGAGAATGGAGACCAGGCCAGAGGCTCCGGCCCAGGACTCGGGGAGATCTAGGGCTCTGTGTCTAAGCCCGATATGAAGCAAGCAGTGGGGCTTGAGGGAGCGTCCACTTATGGGGGTGTATCTGGGGCAGCTCCCCTCCTGGGGGAGGTCAGGGGCAGGACTGGCGGGTGGCTAGGTGGGTGGGGCAGTGGGGAACAAAGGTGAGCAGGAAGGAGGAGGCAATAGCAGGGCAGAGGACAGGGGGAGGGCCTTTGGGGAGGGGACCTCTGGTGCGGCTCCCATCCCTTCCCTGGAGAGCAGGCGGCCAGACAGACGCCCAGGTCAGTCCTCAGAGTTCAGTTCTTGGCCCCTGACCCTTGCAGGTGCCTGCATGTGGCTCTTCTGGCTCTGACCACTTAGCCCCTCCGTGTCACATCCGTTCCTTAGTCTTTCTTGGTGTTTACATCTCCTGCCTCTCCTATCTGCTGCCTTTTTCTCCCTCGTCTTTTTGACCCTCAGAGGGTCTCCCGGAGCACTAAACGCTTACTCTCCTAGGTATCTTTCATCGTCCTAGGTCTCATTTCATTGAAGCTGTTTGTCTCCTTCTCTCAGGGTTTCTCTGGCTCTCAGGGCTCATCCCTCTTTTCCTTTGTGTCTGAGTGTCTCTCTCTTGTTACTCTCTCTGTCTGGAGACGTGTGTCGTTTTTCTGTGTCTTTGCATGTCTCTTTCTTCCTATTATCTCCGCCATCCTGATCTCTCTGCCCTGCCTTATTTCCCCCAAAAGCCCTTATCATCCAACACACGATATTTTACTTTATCTTGTTTTTCTGTCTTCTGATTAGACTATAGACTCCGTGAAAGCAGGGATTTTTGTCTGATTTGTTCCATGCTGTGTTTGCTGGGCCTGGCACTGACTGGCACGTAGAGGGTACTGGGTAACTATATGGAGAATAAATTAATGAATGAATGTTTGCATGGCTGGGTGCACACCCTCCAAGATTCTGGCCTTCCTGTGCAACTGATCTCTCGTATCTTCAGGGTCTCCCCACACCTGTCCGGGCCTGTCTGTCTCTGGTGCACCTGTGATCCCCCTCATTGTCTCCTGTCCACAGGCCTTGCCCCTGCTTCCCTCCAGCTGCCATGGAGGTCCCAGACTTTGACTCCTGCCCTCTTTCCTCCCCACAGAGGCTGGACCAGGAGCTGACCTGGAGCTGGGGCCACAGGCCTGGGAGTGCCCTGGACAGGGCCGAGGCCATGGCCCCGCCACCATCCCCACCATTGGCTGCCAGCACCCCGGTCCTGCATGGCGAATTTGGCTCCTACCCAGCCCGAGGCCCACGCTTCGCCCTCACTCTCACACCACAGGCCCTGCACGTGCAGCGGCTGCGCCCGAAGCCTGAAGCCAGGCCCCGGGGTGGCCTGGTCCTGCTGGCCGAGGTCTCGGGCTGCTGCACCCTGCGGAGCCGCAGCGCCGCCGACTCAGCAGCTTACTTCCGCATCTACACCTACCCGAGGGGCCGGCGCGGGGGCCGCCGCAGAGCCACGCGCACCTTCCGTGCGGATGGCGCAGCCACCTACGAGGGGAACCGTGCTGAGGCCCAGCGCTGGGCCACCGCCCTCACGTGCCTGCTGCGGGGACTGCCGCTGCCTGGGGACGGCGGTGAGCCCCTGGGCCGCCTTCGGGTCCCCGCGGAGCTCCCTCTTTGGGCATCTCTGCCTCCACTGTTCCGCATGTGTGTGGCGTGTCTGTCGGACGGGTGGGAGCAGACAGGGAGGGGCCGCAGGAGGAAAAGTCGCAGGCTGAGAAACATGATGTGTGTCTGCTGCCCTCTCACTGGGTTCCTGTCCCCGTCCCCTCCCCCCACTTCCATGGGTCCTGACCACAGATGAGTCAGAGGCACTCGGGCTGATGAGAGCAGCAGACTGAGACGTGATCAGTCACCACCCGGGGCACTTAGAGGTGGCATCTAAAACATTAGCCTGTGGGGGTTTGGAGAAGGCTCTCAGGCAGAGGCCTGCACAAAGGCTTCTCGGGTGGCAGGAAGGTAGATTTAAGTGTCCTCATCTGGTGGGACTTCCTCAATCCTCCAGGATCCTGCGGGCTGCCTGGGGGCCGGCCCTAAGGGGTGGTGACGGGGTGGGAGTCTGCACAGTGAAGCAACCTGATCTTGGCATGCAGGTGTTCAGGGTGAGGAAAGTGGAAACCACAGCTCTCCTCCCTTCTCCCACACATGGGTCCAGAGGGAACGGGGATTAGACACCCAAGCCCTTTGTTTCAGCACCTGGGAGAAAGGGGTGGCCTAGACAGGTGAGGCCCAGGAGAAATACAACTTTGAACTCCCATGAGGCTCCGGTGCCAGCCCTCGTGCTGTCTGCGGTTACTGTTTCTGGGGTGAGGAGCCTGGGCCCCTGGCCTTTGTGGACCCCTTCTCCTCTCTCTGCAGAAATCACCGCCCAGCTTTTGCCAAGGCCGCCCCGATTGCTCCTCCTGATCAATCCCTTTGGGGGGCGGGGCCTGGCCTGGCAGTGGTGTAAGAACTACGTGCTGCCGATGATCTCTGAAGCTGGGCTGTCCTTCAACCTCATCCAGACAGGTAAGGGTGGCATCAGGATGGATGGTGGGGGCTGGGGTGGGGGGGGTAACAGCCTGCCTCACCTCCTGGTTCCCCACGTTAGAACGACAGAACCACGCCCGGGAGCTTGTCCAGGGGCTGAGCCTGAGCGAGTGGGATGCCATCGTCACGGTCTCGGGAGACGGGCTGCTGTATGAGGTAGGGCAGGAGCCCCCTGGCCCTGGGGGGACTTTGGAGACCAGGACCAGCACCCAGGTGTCTGGTCTCCGGCCCTCCAGGTGCTGAATGGACTCCTAGAACGCCCCGACTGGGAAGAGGCTGTGAAGACGCCCGTGGGCATCCTCCCCTGTGGCTCAGGCAACGCACTGGCTGGAGCCGTGAACCAGCATGGGGGGTAGGTGGACCGCTCCTTCCGCGGGTGAGCCTGAGGGTGGGCCAGCCGGGACCCGGCACCTCTCCCCCTCCTCTCCCCGTCTGCCAGTCTACCGTCAGGTCGATCCGTCTGGCATTTTTGCTGGTCTTGTTCCCAGCTGTACCTCTAGTGCCTAGAAAGCTGTGCCTGGAACACAGGCGACACTCAGTGAATGCTTGTGGAGAGGAAGAATTGAAAGGGAACCTGGCCCAGTAAGGAGAGTCCACCTGGAGGTGGCCGAATGGCTGTGGGCGGGCCCAGGGACATGGCCTTCCTGGTCCCCAGGCCATGTGTCTCTCCTCCCTTCCCCACGCTGTCTGTCACCCAGGTCTGTTTACATTCTCACTGTGTCGACTCTCTCTGGCTCTGAAGGTTTGAGCCGGCCCTAGGCATTGACCTGCTGCTCAACTGCTCCCTGCTGCTCTGCCGGGGTGGTGGCCGCCCGCTGGACCTGATGTCTGTGACGCTGGCCTCCGGGTCCCGCTGTTTCTCCTTCCTGTCTGTGGCCTGGGGCTTTGTGTCAGATGTGGACATCCAGAGCGAGCGCTTCAGGGCCTTGGGCAGTGCCCGCTTCACTCTGGGCACGGTTCTGGGCCTCGCCACACTGCATACCTACTGCGGACGCCTCTCCTACCTCCCTGCCACTGTGGAACCTGCCTCGCCCGCCACTGCCCATGGCCTGCCCCGGGCCAAGTCAGAGCTGACCCTGGTCCCAGCTCCAGTCCCACCCATGGCCCACTCACCCCTGCATCGCTCTGTGTCTGACCTGCCCCTGCCCCTTCCTCAGCCTGCCCTGGCCTCCCCTGGCTCACCCGAACGACTGCCCATCCTGGCCCTCAACGGTGGGGGCCCAGAGCTGGCTGCGGACTGGGGTGGGGCTGGGGATGTTCCACTGTCCCCAGACCCACTGCTGCCCTCGCCCCCTGGCTCTCCCAAGGCCGCTCTACTGTCGCCCATCACCGAGGGGTCCCCGGAAATGCCAGCATCCTTCGGGCTCTTGCCTCCCACCCTTGACGGTGACCCGGTAGCCATCTCTACTGGGGGCCCACCAGACCACCTGCTTCCTCCTCTGGGCACCCCACTGCCCCCAGGCTGGGTGACGCTGGAGGGGGACTTTGTGCTCATGTTGGCCATCTCACCCAGCCATCTGGGTGCTGACATGGTGGCAGCTCCCCACGCGCGCTTTGACGACGGCCTGGTGCACCTGTGCTGGGTGCGCAGTGGCATCTCGCGGGCTATGCTGCTGCGCCTTTTCCTGGCCATGGAAAGGGGTAGCCACTTCAGCCTGGGCTGCCCGCAGCTGGGCTACGCCGCGGCCCGTGCCTTCCGCCTCGAGCCGCTCACGCCTCGCGGAGTGCTCACGGTGGACGGGGAGCAGGTGGAGTACGGGCCGCTGCAGGCGCAGATGCATCCGGGCCTCGGGACCCTAATCACGGGTCCTCCGGGCTGCCCTGGGCGGAATCCCTGAACCTAACGAAGCTTGGAGCCCGCCAGGGGCGGGGCCTACATTCCAAGGGGCGGGGCACGGCTGCTAGAGTTAGGGGGCAGTCCTCACGTGCAGGGACGTTAACCCTGTCTCAGGATTGCGCCCGTCCCCCAGAGTGTCAGAGGTGATGCTGGAGGGTTCCCCGACTTCAGAGGATGGAGACCGTCGGGGTCCCAGATAAGTAGGCTTCCCTGGAAGGTAGAGTGCCTGACCAATGAGGAGGGGGCTCAGTCCTGACCCTCGCTGAAGGCCGGGTCGGCTGAGGGCGGAGCTGCATTAACGCGTCGTCCAGTGACGGGACCTGGAACGTACGGGCTGGGAGAGGACTTAATTGGCCAGTCAGAGCCCGGTGCTCGCCCTGGCCATTCCGGTGCCTCCACTTAACTGGCCAGTCGGCCCAGGCGGGGCAGGTTTCCCCGGCCGACGCTCGGATTTGCACTAAAGTTCCCCCACCCCCGCCCCGCGGGTGTGGGCGGGGAAGTTCATTTCCGTCCTCCGTCTCCAGTGCGTCCCCGAACCCCGATCTTCAAAGCAATTGAAAAGGTCTATGCAATAAAGGCAGTCGCTTCATTCCTCAGACCTCGCCACCTCCTCCATCCGGTAGCCGAGGGGAGTGATCAGACTCCGCACTGACAGCAGCTCTTGGCTTTCGTTGCGGGAAGCCCAGACCTGCCCACGGCCTGCGGCCAGTGTGACCCGCTGGCCTTGAACCGGGGCCAGGGAGCTGCCTCCTCCCCCACGACAGCTGGCTCTGGGGTTATTAAGATTTATTCAGGATCGTGTTGACGGAGGCGGTGGGAAGGTGGGGTCCCCGACGTGCCGGGGGCACACACAGAGCCCCCTCCCCGCTCCCTCGAGGGAGGGGGAAGGCTCGCTTTTTCTTAAAAATATAAATGTATTTATCTGCATCATCACGTCCCTGGGGTACCCAGCTGGCCGGCCCGTGGGCCACAGGGCGGGGAGGGAAGAGGGCGTCAGGGCGCAAGTCTGAGCGAGGCAGAGGCGAACCCCGCCGGGTGTGGGGGTGGGGCAGCCTCACAGGGCTCCGTGCTGGGCCTGGTAGCGGGACAGCACGGCGCGGTAGTGGGACAGCTCCTGGCGCACGGCCACCACCTCCTGCCGCAGAAGGGCGTTCTCCTTCTCCAGGAAGGCCGCCCGCACGGATATCTGGTTCTCTTTGAGACGCCGGGCGTCGCGGGACCGCTTCGCTGCCTCGTTATTCTTGTACCGTCGGCTCCAATACTTCTCGTCCTGCGGGTGCGGAGGTGGAAACGCACTGAGGTCCGGAGGGGCCCGGGCCACAGCGAGAGAAAAAGGGGGGGGTGGAGGGAGCAGCTTCGCTTGTGCCTTCGAGGACCAGGGAAATCTGAAAGGCTTCCAGGGCGGCTTCTTACCCAGCACTGGGGCCTAAATGATACCGGGTCCCCCCTGGGATGGGTACCCAAGGATCTGCCCTTCTAGGGCCCTGGTTGCTAAGGAGAGCAGGCCCCTAGCAATAGCTAACACATGAGATAGCCTCCCACCCCAAGCAACTGGGCTTTAACAGACCCCACTGTGCAAAGCAAATCCTACCCTCCTCACTTGAAAAAGGACCCGCAGTTAGCTCCTGGTTGCTAAGGCTGATTGTTTCCTAGCAACAGGACCTTCAGGGTGTGAGGTTTCCCGGTCAAAAACACTGCCCTATACATCACCTTTCCAGGTCCTGGTTGCTAAGGAAAGTCCAGCCTCCCCAGTGATGGGGCTTGCTGTTCTATAAAATCCTACCAGAGCTGGTCCCTTTGGACTTGGTTGCTAAGGCAACCTCAACCCTCCTCAGCAAACAAAAGTAAGGTCTAAGTAGTCCCAATACCTGCAGCTGGCTTCAGACTCACTGGTCTTAAATAGAAACCAAAGAGCTGCCTCCTGCCCAAAGTCCTGGTTGCTAAAAGAGTTGTCCCCTAGCAAAGGGGCTGTCCTGAGAGCTCCCCACATGATTATGTCTAGGGTGCCCTAGTCCTGGAATTTGGTTGCACGGGAATACCACGTCTTAGTACTAGGGTGCACCCAGAGCTCTGAAAGATGCCTCTTGACCCTCATCTAATTAAAGCCTTATTTCAGCTTGCTGGGGCAAATCTAGTCCCTGACAACAAGGCCCTGTGCCAGAAGAAACCACTGGTCAAGATTTGGTTTGCAGGCCAGTCCTCACTGCTTGGAGTAGTTGTGTCTTATACGAAGGCATGGCAAAGTCCTGTGAGAGAAATCCAGGCATCTCTTGTTGGGAGAGCCCCCAGAACTTGGACAGGCAAAACGTCAAAAAGATGCAGCCATGGCCCAAAGCACCTCAGATCAGAATGTGGCCCTGGTTGCTAATGGGAACCTGAGGCCTCTTGCCAATGAGGCAGTCCAGACCCAGGAAACAAGCCTACAGGGCTGGCAAAGTCTGCAGGCACCCTAGGCAGATGCAATAGCCACAAAGGATGTCCTATATCAGAGATCAAAGGACCAGCCCCAGCCCGGTTGGCTGCTAAGAAGAGACAGACTGACACCCCGTTGCTAAGAAATGCTGTCCTTAGCAACCGTGCCCAGCAGAGCCTGAAGCCCACCCCACAGAGGGTTTTCGGTCCAGCTGATAGGAAAAGCTCCAGGTCTGTACACCAGGCCTAGCAGGGCCGGCTGAGTCTGCATCTTACAATAATAATACCGTCTTCAAAAATCAAGCTCAACACTTTGCCCCCTTGAGCTCCACGATCAAAGAGGGCTGATCCTTGGCTGTAGGTGAACCTGAGCGCTAAGCCAAGTGAGAACCGAGGCCTTCCTGTGAGGAAGGGGCCATCCCCGGCTGTGGGGCTTGTGCAAGCCAAGGCCCGTGTCCTACATCCAGCAGCGCTCACCTTCTGCTCCTCTGGCACCTGGATCTTCCTCGCCTTCTTCATGATGGGCTGAGGCTTCAGTTCCTCCTCTGAGAAGCGATGTCTCCGAGGGTCAAAGGTTTCATGGCCGGGAATGCTTGACAGGGCTAAATCAGCAGGGTCAGGTTCAAAGGTCATCAGCACCTCCACAGTATCTGGGTCCACAGGGCTGGGTGTGTCCCGAGAGGTCAGGCCTTGGAGAAATAAAATGTATCACCGGTATTTATTTTGAAGAGGAGGTTCCCGGAGGCTACCCCCTGCTCAGATATCGTATCCACTATAAGAAAGGTCCTTATGTGGTCTAATATAAAGCTTGCCAGGGATCAACGTCCCTAACATAAAATAGGAAGATTTCCTACCCCACAAAGATGCTTAGAAATCATGGCACCAACTCCACTTTTGCAAACAGGGAAACTAAAGCCCAAGCATTCATTACCTGACTCGCTCTAAGTAGTCTGGGCTATTACTTGTAAAACCTCAGGCCATCAGAATCACAGTGATAGCTTCTTTCCCACAGTCTAGCCTGAATCCTTACGGAATCCCTGACCAAAGCCTAGACCCCTGGCTGCTCAGGGGAAGGAATTTAATGCACTGAAAAGTTAGCCTCTTAAGAACTATTAGCTCTCAAGAGTCAAGGAAGAGAAATGGAAACAGCTGAGGTTCCAGGTTGGTTCAAGAGGAAAGGCAGGCAGCCTGTGCCTTTAAGATCAAGCAAGCCGGGGCCAGCTGAGGACACAGGTTCAGGGCCGAGTCACGTGCCAGCGCCTGCTTTCCCGCCCCGCCCCCCCGCCGCCACAGGAGCCCTCACGTTCCCTAGGCCCCGCCCCCTCCCGCGTGACCGCGCGTGCGCGAAGCACGGAGGAGGTTAGGAGAGGACTCACGTGGCGCGGGAATGTGCGGCTGGGAAGGGGAGGGCCCTGGTTCTGCCCGGAGGTCGGACCAGTGGCAGGTGTGTCCAGGAATCCCCGATCTGCAGCCCGACCCCAAGGTGCCCGAGGGAGCACACCTTTCCTCTCGATCCCTCGGGTCTCTCAGCTCGAACCTCTCAACCTCCAAAGATTCAGTCCCCCCTGCTCTCTAGGGAACACAGGAGAACCGGCCCCCTCGATCTTCTCCCCAGGGCCCCAATCCCCTCACCACTGGGGTACACACAATTCTGGGATCCGGGGCCCCTCCTCTCCCAGGAATACAGGAAGCTCGGCCCTCGCCCCAATGGAAAACCTAAAGTGAAGATCCTCGACCTTCTTCCTCCAGGACCCGGGGCCCTAGCCCCTCTCCAGTGAAGGACCCAGGAACCAGAGCTGACAGTCTCTATGTGTGGGGAAACATAAGTCTGTGCCCAGCCCTCCCCCTACGCCCGTAGAGGGCACAGGAGTTCCGGTCCTATCTCAGTTCCACTAACTCCGGGCCCAGAATATGGGGCGCAGTCCATTCCCCAGTAAACAACTCCGGTGTTCTGGGCTCTCAGTCCCGATTTCACGAGTCCCCACGCCCCACAGAAAAGTCCACGCTACCTCCCCGCTGGGCAAGCTTTCTGGAATTTAGGGTCCTAAGTCCCTCCCTTCCTATGGACCCAGTCCTTGATCCAGTAAGGGACACAAAATTCGATCTCCTCTCCCGAGATCTCTCAACTAGGGGGTCCAGAATTCGGGCGCGCAGCCCCAATGCCACGGACAGGCCCCCGGTGTCTCGCAGCCCCGCCCCTCGTAGCCTAAGCCCCGCCCACCCACGGCCCGGCACCGCCCCCGCCGCACCTGCGCGGTGGCCGCCGGCGGCCCCGAGGGCAGCCCGGGCGGGGGCGTGACCCGGAGAGGAGCGAGGGGAAGCCGAGCCGCAGGAGCCGGGCCCCGGGGAGGGTGCGGGCGTGCGCACGGGCGAGGGCGCCGGTGACGGGCCGCCGGGGGGCGGCGGGCTGGGCGGGAGCCCGTGCTCCAGCAGGAAGGCGTCCAGGTCTACGTACTCCACGTCGCCGAACGGCAGCGTCCGCTCCCACAGCAGCGGCGCCAGCAGACTTGGGCCAGGCGCGGTCGCCGGGCGCCCCCGTGGGGACCCGCCGCCCACCACCGCCCCAGATGGGGCATCAGCCGGACCCGCCGTCTCCAGGCCCGGCCCGGGGACCGTTGCTGCCGGCAGAGCCGCCTTGCGCTCCTTTTCCTTCAAGAGACCTGGGGGCCAGGGAAAGGCCAGGCAGGGTGGGGAGGGAGAGGAATATAAAGAAGAGACCCCGAGTCAGAGACAAGAGAAAAGGGGGTATAGAGATCCAAAGAAGGAGGAGACAGACGGGGGAGACCGGAGAGGGAGGGCGAGGATACAGAGAGAAGAGGGAATAGAGACTCAGGGAGAGACCCATAGAGAAAGGACAGAGACGGGGCGGTATAGACAGGGATAGGGGGACAGAGACCGAGAGGGGGATAAAAACTCAGAAGGGAGGACAGGGACCCAGAGATGCAGAGAGAGATGGGGACAGAGACCCGTTAAGGGGCACAGATATAGAAGGGGGACGGAAGTTCAGACAGAGGTTAGGTGGAGATTTGGGCAGGTGAGAGAAAAAAATGACAGCTCTGTGATTCCTCTATAACCCACCCGCCACGCTCCCTGCAGCACTGTACCCCTTTCTCCCCACCCCCACACTCTGTAAGGGGCAGGAAGGGGCTCTATTCCTGGGGCACATTCCTCATCCCTAGACTCCATGTGACCCCAGGAGGCCCCGCCCAAGCCCGTGTCACTACCGTGTGAGCATCCGACACACCCCATCCCTCCGCCCTGGACCCCGAGGGTGCAGACTCTCGTAACCAAAAGGAAGAGGGGGCTGGGGCCTAGGCTCTTGGGTCCTCGGGGTGGATGGGCTTGAGAGCTGGTACTTTTGAGTACTGGGTGTTGAGAGATCTGAAGGCCTAAACACCTTAGTACATGATTAGATAAAGGTGGGAAGATGGACTCTCGGCCCGGAGAGGGTAGCTGTGGACCCCCCCCTCCCTTAGCGCTGGAGTCCCTAAGGGAGTAGGATGTCTGAGTTGGGCGAGGTCGGGGCTAGAACTCACAGCTGGCTGGTTCTTTGGGCTTGCTGGTCCCCTGCAGAAGGCTCCGCAGCCCAAGCAGCGCTCCCCCGCCAGGGGGGGCCCCGGCCGGGCCGCCCAGCAGCAGGGGGACCGGGGTCCTGTCGCTCACAGGCCGCGACATCGCCGGGCACCTGCCCGCAGGCTCACGAGCTCATGGAGAGGCGAAGAGTTGGCCTGCCAGACGGCGGTACACTCCTGTGGTTTGGGCCAGCCAGAGTCTGCCCAGGGGCGGGCGAGCGTAGCTTGCAAGATTCCAGTATCCAGAACAGAGTAAATCCTAGGAGCGACGGGGATTTGCAGTCCTCGGTGCCGAAACGTGCAACTCTAGAGGGTCCCCGGAGACCATGCAGTCTGGGCGACGCGGGCTGATCAAACCAGGCGGTCAGCTCTTCGCAACCGAGGATTTAAGGGGACTCAAGAAGCTCCTTCTACAAGGTGGGCGAGCCTGGCTCTTGCAAATTCTGCAGCTCTCTCAACGGAAGGCGCTCTGCAATCTGCACCAAGAGGTGTGCACGGAGGGG